>NC_134271.1:82418227-82739825 GCF_031893055.1 Leptodactylus fuscus
GTCCATTGTATGGGGGCCATTATATTGTATGGAGCCACTATATGGGAAACATTATTTTTCAATGGGAGGCAGAGAATGAAGCAGGAAGCTATAAACATAAGAGTTCTGCGACAACAGAGTCTGATGCGCGAGGCACCCCATTAATTGGACAACTAAAGGCACAAACTGTGACTCACAGCTTATCGTTGTTAAATCCAGGACATTGGAGAATTCTGTAGTAACAAAGCTTTTGAAAATGTATCATCTTTTTGTTGCATTCACTCTGAAATGTTATATAAAAGTTAAAGCCCAAGCCCCTTACTATGGCGACTTCTGAAATCGTAATGTAACATGCATATAATTAAGAATCCACAAAAAAGGCACAAGGGACCAGACCCCCATCTAGGCACACATTGATCTACAGAGTTTTCTTTATCTTCACTCCTGAATCAATGACAGACAAGAAAAGAGAATGTCTTTACCAGCAATTGTAATAATCACAAGACGTCTTCCTGCAGGGGGTGATGGGAACTACATAAAAGAGGAGAGGGCTGAATATTAAATATTACATAGAATCCATGTTAAAAAAGACACCAGAATCCACAGGGAAGAATAATTTATTCTTATTTCATTATTTATATGAAAAATCTGAAACTTCTGTGTAATTATTAAAGTGTTCAGATTATATATAAGAAGTTATCCTGAGGAAATAAGTAATGATGGAATACAATAAATTATACAACAGTCACCTATAAGCTATATCTATTCAGGTCATGTAGTGTCACTGCTACTCTCATAAGCTATATTCATCTGATGTCAGCAGTGATCTCTAGTGAATAGACTGGCTGCATTCTCAGTGATGTCAATACTGCTTTACGGTGAATGTATAGGCTCAGAGGCATAGCTAAAGCAACCATTTTATGCTCCTGGACAGCAGAGATGGGCAAATCTCTCAAGATTTGCTTTGTTTTGGGTTTGGGTTGATCAGGAACAAAATTCAGATTCATGTGTGGTAATACAGCAGGGATTGATATGATGGAGCAGACAAAGCGCCATACCTCTAATGAGGCGAGGTGAGGCGCTCGCCTCAGGTGGCGCACGGAAGGGGGGCGGCAGCCCGGGCAATTTTTTTCTTCTTTTTTTACTTTTTTTTTTTTCTTTGAACCAGTACAGGAGAGCTGCCGCTCTACTTGCGCTGGTTCCGATGTCTACGTATCAGCATAGGCGGCGTCATCACGCCGCCTACGCTGATACGTAGACGTCTGATGTCAGACCCCTGAGTATAATAATCGGAGCCTCAGGGGAGGTGAGGGAACATAATCAACAATGTTAATTAACTCTCCGGGATCCGATGTTAATCATAGCTGGCTTCAGGCATATATGGTAACGCCCAGACGTCACGTGGTCTGGTATGTTACTATATAGGCCCAAAGCCTGTGCTAGCAGTACCATATAGGCCCGAAGCCTGCTAGGATTAAAGAGGACCTTTCATGGGTTTGGGGCACAGGCAGTTTTATATACCGCTGGAAAGCCAACAGTGCGCTGAATTCAGCGCACTATCGGCTTTGCTGATCTGTGCCCTGGGTGAAGAGCTATCGGTGCAGGTATTGTAGCTCTTCACAGTCAGAAGGGCGTTCCTGACAGTCTGTCAGGAACGTCCTTCTTCCCAGCAGGGCCTATAGCGCTGTACTGTGTGAGCGGGGTGGAACGCTCCATCCCTCCTGATAATACTCGTCTATGGGCAAGCACTGTGAGCAGAAGGAGGGTGCGTTCCTCCCCGCTCACACTGTACAGCGCTATAGGTGCTGGTGTGAAGAAGGACATTCCTGACAGATTGTCAAGAACGCCCTTCTGACTGTGAAGAGCTACAGTACCGACACCGATAGCTCTTCACCTGGGGCACAGATCAGGAAAGCCGACAGTGCACTGAATTCAGCGCACTGTCGGCTTTCCAGCGGTATATAGAACTGCCTTTGCCCAGACCCATGAAAGGTCCTCTTTAACATCAGATCCCAGAGAGGTGAGTAACAGTGTTTATTATGTTCTCTCATCTCCCCTGGGGCTACATCTCTGGTGTAGCAGAGCTCAGCGCACACTCAGCTCTATTACATCTCTATGGGAAAAAGTCAGCTCCCGCATATCGCAAGCTGACAGGGATCCCGACGAGATAGTGGCGTAATACAGGTATTTGCATGTTAGATGCCCCCAGACATGCTTCCCTTGCTGTCCCAGTTGCATTCCAGGCTGTTGACATAATTTCCTGAGTCGAAGTGTGGCTTCCCCTGAAACTAAGCATTTTTCCCATAGACTATGATGGGGATCAATATTCATTTGAATAGTCGAATATCGAGGGGCTATTCGAAACGAATATTGAATCTCGAATATTTCACTGTTCACTCATCACTAGCTGCATACTGTATGGTAACATTAAATCATAATGCCTGTTTTGTGCCCAACATTTTGATCATTACAGAAATTTTAGTTCGCTATCTCAGTGTACTGTTTTATGTGGACAGGAGGGCTATGCCACAGCATGTGAGGGTTATGTATATTCTAATAATACTTTTACATGTGTAGAAATAAAGCTCTTAGTCTCCATAGCTCAGGCATCATTGATTCCTTCACAGAAACAGATGGTCAGTGTACATGGGGCTTACAAAATACGCATGCCAGATCGATAACAGCAAGAGGCTGTGAATGGCTTTACTAGCGTTACTTTCCAGATGGAGCAAAGAACAAGAAAAATTGCTGAGAAAATTGCAGAGACATTTTGGTCCCAGCTTCTGTTAATGTTTGGTTCATCTGGTTATCAATATGGAATAAGAAATGTTTTGTCTAAGCCCAGGACCATTACCCATATCTGAACATCAGAAATAGGAGGGATCAAACAATAATATAATATTCTTCTCCTCCGCCACATTTCTCACTGTGTATCTTGTTAAGTAGCAGGGTGACTGACTATTAAGTCACTATAGAGTCTCACTGGTCACCTCTGTGAATTCTTCATTGGGGTAAAATTCCCACATAAGGGTCCATTCATACGGAGTAACGTGCCACGTGATGTGGCACGTATACGGCGTGTGAGACTTTGCACGCCGTAAAAGCTCCCATTTTGTCTCACACGCCGTATTCGTGCCACATCACGCGGCACGTTACTCCGTGTAATGGATCCTAACATTGTCATTACTAAAAGTAGTAGAACTTTTATTATAACACCAGACTGTTTACCAATATTCATTAAATCACAGTATTACAATTAAATTAATTCTTTATCCGATATAGAGCTCCAAGTCAGCTGCATATACATTGATTTCAAAGGTAAAGTGGTTTTCCCATGAACATAACCATTTTTAAAATTGTGGAAATTTTTTTTTTTTTTACATTTTTGTAAACATAAAATTAAATATGAATGGTGTCAGTCCTTTGTTCTCAATGCATACGACCATGAATGTAGGAGCTTTGTATGGTCTTGGCCTTACCCAGTCATAATTTCCTTATTGTGACTGGATTATCTTCTCATGTATGTAGTGTTAGTACATGATAACCTGTCCAAAATATGAAGATCATGGCAGGATTTCTGACATGTCACCGACCATAGAAAATTCCTGAATTCATGGTCATATCCATTGTCAATAGGCTTGAGCCGATCTTGACTTTTCAGGATCGATTGTAAAATCTGATTTCCAATCATTTTTCATTCGAACCCGATCTCGATCCCAATTCCGATCCTAATGCAAGTCAATGGGATTTTTTTTTTAATCGGAGATCGGATTTTAAAAGCAATCCTACCCCCTGGTGTCCACTTACCTCCAGATATGGCTGGTCCTGTGCCCCGTGCCTTCATTCTTCGCCTCGCTGCTGCTCCACACTGATTTTCTTCCTTCGCTGCCCCCTCCCTGCCAGGTTAGGAGAGTGTGGGCGGGTTAGAAGAGTGTGAGCGGGTACTGGGAGGGAAGACCCTGTACCCGCCCACACTCTAAGCCACAAGCAGCGAGGCAAGAAGAAGAAGGGCACTGGAGCAGCCATCTCTAGAGGTAAGTAGCTGCTAGAGATTTAGTTTAGCCTTCCATTCGAATGAATGGAGGCAGCCGGCACGCAGGAGGTTAAGGCTGTGTGGCGGCTGCTTCCATTCATTCCTATGGAACTGCAGTGGAGCCTTCACACTGAATATACAGTGTATACTCAGTGTGAAGGCTAAGCAAAGCATTGTGGGAAAAATCACCGATCTCGATCCCACATAAAAAGATCGTGTTCGGAATTCCGATGGCGATCGTGAAATTTTCTCGATCGCCGATTGGAATCCGATCTTTTCCGAACACGATCGCTCAACCCTAATTGTCAACTTATCAAGACAAAGATTGTCTCCACCTAGATGGTTAGAGAAAATCTCTAGAAGGCTGCAGATTTGTAATAATTTATATTTGTAAAACTCTTTAAATATAGCTAGGTTTGTGAGAAAACCCCTTTAACCCCTTGTACTATTACAGTGGATGTTGATACTTTTAATATAGTGCCTGCATAGAAGCAGAGTGGATGCCGTAACAGCGGTGTCTCCATTGTTTTACCCAACAGAGATTTGGCGCTAGTGACCACAAGTTCCCCCCCACTACCCCACCAATATATCTGATCTTTATGGATATGGATGTGTCAGAATATGGCGACTAAAATAATGTTTTGCTTTTTTCAATATTTTAGATTTTTAGAAAGTTGTTAAAATATGACAAAAACTATAAAGACTTGGTATTGCTGTGACCCAAATAATAAGAGGAACATGTCATTATTATACACAGTGGGCTCTGCTAAAGCAAAACCCACATGAAAATGGTGCAAATGCAGTTTTTCTTTCATTATTAATTTTTTTAGATTCCCAGTAAATTTTCGATCAATGAACAAATACCTGCGACAGGAAAGGATTAAGATTGTACTGTATTTACCTTCAGTCACCACTATACTGCTAAGAGTGTGGATGCAGTGAACTCCAAAGCTCCCTCTAGTGGTGGATTAAGATACATTTTAAAATAAATGTGTATGCAGGGGATATGGCGCTCTGTATCAGGAAAACAGAATTCTGACTGCTATAGCAATGTATAACAAAATTAGAAACATTTTTGGACCAAAAATAACCTTATAATAAAATGTGGAGATTGCCTTCAAAGATTTAGGGCTTGTCATACCATAGTTAGATTTGAGGAGGCCAATAATCACGTATCCATCCTACACTGTAGCAGTATGGAAATGCTTAGTGATTTATTAACAGGAGCGATGTTCACCCAAAAGAGCGCTGTGAATTAATTCCGGCGGCAGACGACGCACCTGCTATCACACAAACACATTTGTCAGAAATCATTAGCTTGATTAGCCAGTCAGGTAATATCTCTGCGGTCATCAGATTCATCAGGATCGGGCTTGTTTCTTTTATGCCTCTGATTAATTAGTCTTGTCTTACATTGTATGTCAAATGCCAGCTCTGGGAATGAATTACTAAGATGTGCACAGCTACTCTGCCACCTTAGCAGGGAAAGAACAGTCCCCTGGTCGAGACAACTCCTCCATATCACACCAGCTACTCATCACTAGAGGCAAACTAATCTGGGAAATAAATATTTCTCTCCATTTGATTAATATAGACTTATTCCGCCATTGTTTAGTGTAAACCTAGCTGCTTCCCACATCCAGCTCCTGTTCATTAATCTCAGTTCTCCATCATTAGGCGAGCCACCTAGCATCAGTCAGTGACATATGTGACATATGTTACATGTATAACAAATTGCCACAGCTGTCAGCCATTCTGCTCACGTCCAGTAGGCAAAATATTACGGAAATCAATTTATCACTGAAGTAAATGCAAAAAAGAAAATTCTCGTATTACCTATCGCCTCAAAATACAATGGGGCAGATTAATTGAAATACAACACAATTCTGGTGCAGTGTGTTTCAACAAATTGATATATATGACGTGCCAAGTTTATGGTGTATTTTAGATATTTTTTGTGTGTTGCATAGCATTGGTCATAAGGGGGCACTCACCAAAGGGTAGTTTTTATTTTAAAAACGTCCTTTTATTCAGTCTTTGATAAAAACATATCCATAGGAGAAGTATGGGAGAGAAGAGGCTGCACAGAGGATGGCTGGGCAACAGTGTGTTTTTCTAGGGGTGTGAGCACCACCCTTTGTGAGCATTCAACTTTTTGGCTGTAACTCCTACAGTGATATTTTGAACACACTTTTATATATGTACAAATAGGTTGTAGCAGTGCCACCTTATCTTTTCTCTCTGACCTATAACAATGACCATCGCTTAGCAGGATTGGTGACTTGGCTTTCTGATATGTTGTGTGGTCTAAGATTTGCCAATCTGTGCCACAACTGCGTTTACATTTTAGAGCAATGTACATCAATCAATAAAGTCTAAAGTTAGATTACAGGGTCTAAAGATGCAATAAATTTATTCATTCAGCTTCAACCACTGTGATAAATTTGGTGTATTTTAGACTGTCTTCTAATATAAACCCGTATCAGGGAGAAGGGCAGCTCTGTAATGTGTCAGTTGTACATATGCCATATTGTTACAACATGCGATAACTTACTAACAGTGAAGTATAGCTGTAGAAACTCCAGTTAATCCTAGTGAAATGTAATGTGTGCAAACTGTGTGATTGACTCAGACAGAACGTTGTCCCAAATCATAACTTACCTCTTCTGCATCAACAATGACTGCAGGACGGCAAGTATTAGCCAATGGCACGATCTCCTACAGTAGTGATCTGTGGTTTAAATAACATGCCACTTAGATGATATATATATATATATATATATATATATATATATATATATATATCTCAACTAGACCTTCTTTGCTTGCATTAGTCTCAGATCAACTTCTATCTTACCACTGACTATGGACCCTTTTCCATTTATTCTGCTAAAGACCATTCAGAACACCATGACGTAACCCTGCGGCAAACTCCTGACCTTCTTGTAAAGGTTATGGATGAATATCAGGTCTCTCTAGACTCTTTCACACTCCCTTTTGCCTACACTAGTCTGACTTTAGCATAGTGAATCCAATGTCAGGGCTGTTACAACCCCACATTGACCCAGCTCTTGAGACTGTCCTATTGCTCTTTGGTACATCCCATTGCTAATCCTTTAACGTGGAATAAGAGGCGCATAGTGCTGAGTATAAACATAAGACATGCCATTACCAAGACTGATGGTGCAGCCAGGGAATAGGAAACAAATGTTGCAATGTTTGTTTTGGAGAAGTAATGAACAGGATATATTCCTGTGCCGCGCGCAATCATCTCATCAAGCTGAAAAATGTGTCGTATTGGAAATTGTCAAACACACACAAATGAATCGTTGTTGTTGGCACAGATGTGAATCCATTATATTGAGACCTCCTATTCTGTAATTGATGATCTGGGAACAAGTCGACTCAAAAGAAATCTCTGAGGCCAACTTTACCCCGGGCTGGCCAGCAAGCCCCCCGGAAGACCTATAGACAACACTGTGATGTATGCAATCCATCCGATCTGAATGTGAGGAACGCCAGGCTTGTAATGAAAATGTAGTAATCACTATAGTTAGTAATCACAATAAATCGAGTGGCGGATAAGAGCGACAATTAATCATTTTCTAGTAATTAAGTAAATCTTCAATGCATTCAGCGGCTGCGATTCAATTTCAGAAAGGGTTTGTTGGTCAATTCATCAAGCGTTGTTTGTGTCAGAGGAATATGAAGAAAATGTGTTTTCATTAAGCCGTCTTCATAACTCACAATAGCCCAGAAAATAAGAACATTATTACTGTGATTTTAATGTAAAATTAACCGACTCTTTCATTTGAATTATCGTGAAGGAGGATCCATAATCCAATATTAGATTTTTCTGTTGAAGTCTGTTGGGTTTTAATTGCATCTTAATTCCCTTCCATAGCAAATTAAAAAAAAGGAAATGGAGAAAACAAATGAAACCGGCGAACGGCAAAATATTCTGCGTTTACACACATCTGTTTCATTTGTGGAAGCCAATCACATAGCGATATCTCACACTAGTGGTGATGGTGGTGGTGGGTGGTTGGGGGGGAGGGGTCATCACTTCATTACTTTTTAAATTGCATTTGGAGTATATATATATCATGAATGGTCCTCAGTGGATGACGTCCTCTTGATCCAGAAGAAGCCAGCAGTGTTCTGATACAATGAGCTACAATCATATACTACATAGAAAAACACAGATTGCAAAATGGATTATACATCATATGCTGACATATGCTACAAAAGAGCACATATACATAAAGAGATGAAATATTCTTGTTATAGCTCCCAGGAAGATTTCTGACTCCTTAGATTAGAGTTAACTAAGAAGTCTTACCCCTCGTTCACATCAGCGTTTGGATTCCATTCAGAGGAGTCCGCATGGGGACCCCCCCGAACGGAATACAAACGCAATGGCAAGCGTTGTGCTGTAAAAGCACACAGACCCCATAGACTATAAAGGAGTCAATGTGCTTGCCATGCGCTGCCCACATGAGTCATGTGGACAGGAAAGTAGATGGGGAACTACTTTCCTGCCCGTAAGATCACTGCGGAGATCTGGCGGTAAGCACACGGACCCCATTATAGTCTATGGGGACCGTGTGCTTTTACTGCACCAGCGCATGCACTTGCGTTTGGTATTCCTTTCGGGGGGGGGGTACCCATGCGGACTCCCCTGGACGTAATCCAAACGCTGATGTGAACGAGGGCTTAAGGTGGTCACATACCTTCAACAGCTATTTCTCCAGATTCTCATTCACACATCTATACTAGGTTGGACCAAACATACACACATTCCCAATAGCGAGAAGAATACATTGATGTCAGAACGTTATGGACATGATGAGATCCAATGTATCTGGCCCTTTATATCAAGGGAAAGAGCCAAGAAGCTTCCAGACCTATTAGATGGTCAGCCAATCCCACCTTAATCTGCAGGTTCTGCTGACCTTTATCTAATGCGTAGAGTTATCTTCTCTGCTCTGTCATGGACAGTACAAAGCTATATTAGAGGGGGATCCTTAAAGCCGAGTGATGATGCTAGTCTGTAAACTAGGCCTACCCTTCTAACAGTGGGAGATATCTCCAGCCCCTGGGGACACATATCGGGAAAGCCCACAGCGCACTGAATTGAGCACACTGTCTTCTTTCTATCGGTATATAATACAGCACATTGGTGAGAGCAGGATAGGTCCTCTTTAAAGTGATGGCACTCTTAATAGACAAACCCTTCCAGACATGAATCACATACTGTAAAACGTGATGTACTTTACTACATTTCTGCATAAGCTTTGTCAAGTTTATTTTTATTTTTCTGATTATTTTTAGACTGAAGTCTTATGAGAAGATTAAGGAAATCAAGAATCATCTTGATCATCTCACTCCTACATACAGTAGTTTTGGTAAAGTTGACTTTTCTTTTGTATTTCCATTCTCTATACATTATTTACTGATGTGACCCCATGAAACTCTTCCTATTTTACAGCCCTTTTCTTTGCATAGATTGTTTTTTCTTGGTGAAATTAATGGAGAAAGTGATGTTACATATGGTGTCTACAGCTGTTAATAAAACCCTAACTTGCGCAAGGTTAATATCATCATTAAAAATGTACTTGTTCTGAAAAATGGCATACGAGCATCTGACTTTTTAAATATTCATTGTAATTTTCGAGTAGACAGCACCAAAAGAGGGGTACTCAGGAGAGAGACCGCCTAGATAGTACTGCACTTCGTACTGCTGCAGACAGATATGAGAGATAGAGTATATGTGTAAATAGATAGACACATAGAATGAAAGATATTCTACAAGTCGCTATCACGTATTCTGCTTTTTTACTGGCTTGAATTCTTTATGTACTGGCTGCTCCTCTGAGGCTGCAGCACATTATACGTTCAGGAAACGGAAAAATAATCGGGGCCAAATGTGACATTGGACGAGTCACAACATATATGTAATGCGGAGAGCCCGGCTAGGGTAGTGTTCCGTGCCTGTATTACATTAGTCAGGAAGACTCTAATCATATGTGCCATTTATAAGACCTGGGAGATGCTGTGGCCGCTCTAAATGCTTTGTTGGTTCCATGTAATATGAGCCATGGAATTTTATAAAGAGCTTTAACAACAAATTTTCAATAAATGGACATATTTCTCCTAATCCCGGCCTTCCTCTAATACCATCTATAGTGAACCTCATCCGCAGATCGTTACTCATTCTCCTAGAATTTGTGGAGGAAATACAAATAAATTAGAAGTTTCTCTATATGTTATCCTATATGTTACACATGATATATACAATGAAAGTAAAGGGGATCAGAGATCTTAGAGGCCTTTTGCTAGAATAGAAAATGTATAATAGCTATAAAGTGAACGCCGAGAGATCCTTGTACCTATTCTCGGTCTAGTCACTACTTCCCTCAATGTATGGAGCATATTAGATTCATAAACATGGATTATAGAACTGCGACAAGTCAGCTGGGATTTTACAGATCTTATAAAAATACATAAGAATCCATTTTAATAGCGTGTCCGAGGCTCTGATCCCAGTAACACAACACTCAGTTGACTCATTATAATTCCATTATAAGGCACTGGTGACCTTATAACATATATATGGAGCTGTATATAATAAACTCAGTGTTTTTCTACTGAAAGCAGGACTATTGTCAACCAAAGGGATTGTAAAAATAGGACGGAAGTAGTAGTGGTACTGATATTCTTATGATGATGATGATGATGATGATGAACATTACAACTACTTTTTAAAATACAACTTTTACAAATACTAATGAATCATGGCAGAAAACAAATACAATTTTGAGTATTTTTTGTGGTTTTTTAACTCCTTAATGCTCTGCACCATACTATAATGTTGCACTAAGGATATTGTTAGCACTCAGTGCCATAATAATATGATACAGAGCTATAGCAGGCACAATAGTTATCAAGACATCTGGTTGAGGGGGTGGGAGTTTTTTTATGCCTCTTGACCCCCGCCCCCTTCTTTGAATCAATGGCCACCTTGCTGTCTTGCCCTATTACACATACAGAATTTATGCAAGTGATGCCAGGCTCAAGTCCCCTTTGAATCTCTCATTTTAAAAACATAATGTAGAAAAAAAAGAAAATCAATAAATATATTAGGTATCACCATGTGCATATACATGTGTACAATAAATACCATAAAAAAATACTTAACTTGATTTAATCACCTCACCTACACCCCAAAAAAGCAATAAAATTGATCAAAAAGTTTTAAATATCAGAAAATTGTACCGATAAAAATTATTGTGTCTTGCGTAAAGAAAAAGCCCTTAGGGCGGGTTCACATCTGCGCCAGGTCTCCAGTTTAGCCAATTCGGCCGGTTTCTGTCTTCTGTCCCCGCGAAATTGGACAGGAGACAGAAACCCAGCGGTCAGTTTTCAAACCCATTCACTTGAATAGGTTTGCAAAGATGACCGCCCATGTGCGCGTTCTGCCTGTCTGCTGGGAAACTTTTTTTTTTAACAGGACACAAAGTCCTGCATGTTTGACGTTGTGCCCAGCTAAAAAAAAAACGATTTCCCCACGGACAGGCAGAAAGCGCACACGGGCGGTGATCACTATAATACAAGTGGTAGAATGCCATCTCTTACCATTCTGTCAGGCTGACTGGCAAACTACTGTTTCTCCAGCCCTCTGAGAACTTTCCTGAAAGATCTTTTGAGCTCATTATAAATTTAACTTTGATCTAGTCATATATATTAGAAAAAAAGTTCAATGTATTATTATTATGATGATTGTGACTCTACCTTTATAGCTCTGCCCCTTGTAACTGACTTCGGCTAAGGCCCCGCATTGCGGAAACACAACGAATCCCATGCCCACTTTGCAGTAAAAACCACCGTGCAGTCATGCCGCGATTTCCAAAACCGGCATGGTTTTGGAAATCGCAGCATGTCAGTTATATCTATGGAAATGCCTATTTCCCCATAGATATAATTATAACAGAAAGTCCATGGAGGAAAACTCTGCAAACTTTCTGTTTAAAGTGCTGCGAGAAGAACCTTGATGCGCTCCTGCTGCAGTTTATCCCATAACGCATCTTGGCTACGAGACGTCCCATAGGGCCTTAGCCTTAATGGTAGTTTGGGATGTAAAATCCCAAGTGTTTTCCTTATAGATTTAATAAGAGAAGGAAAAAAGCAGAGAAAAGGGCAGCAAAAATTCTATGGAAAATGCTGTGGGAAAACGTAATGTGTTTCTGCGTATTTTAGGTGGGTTTCCCTATATTGGGCTTTAGCCATAATCATGGAGCGCTAGACTGAAGCATATGCAAAAATTATGGAAGTGGTAGAAATAATAGACATATATTCCTATTATTAATACTATATAATACTATTATTAGAGTAATAGGTAATAATGGTAAAACAAGATGAATTCCATCAGTAAAGGGTTAATTCTGCAGATCTTCTGCCTGTAATTAATATCTCATGGATTTACAGAATATCGCACCTTTACATGTCGCTCCGCAGATTAATTAATTCCACACATGTCAATACCATATGCTAAATGATAAAAATAAACAGTTACAGAGACAACTCATTTTACAGATCTGCAGCGGAAAAACACGCCGATTTTTTGAAAATCACAGCACATAAATGATACCTTTGGAAACACTGGCGTTTTCCATATAGGTACAATAAGGGAAGAAAGTCCTGAGGGAAACTTAGCAAAAACTTTGCCATATGGGGTCTTAGCCTAAGTATATAAATTTATGGTAGAGGCTTCAGTCTCTTCATAGAGCTCTCGGTTCCTGCGCTAGAGGGGCCGTTTATTAAGACTGACGTACTATAACCTGCCCCCATGTGTCCACAAACCACAATGCAAAGCCATGTCTGCAATAAAATGTACATGGTTATGTTGTGCGGCAAAACGAAGATGGCAATCTTTATATGATTTCATACACATTTTGAAAAACATAACTTTTTGTGTTTATCGATCATGCTGGTTTTAGCACCATTGTTTCTTTTTGCAATGAGATTATTTTCAACAGTGAACAGTTACATGTTACAGGGTTTATTCTTTGCCAGTGCCTATGCTTTGTAGGGTCAGGGCTCGTTCACATCTGCGCCCGGTCTCCGTTATGCAGGTTTCCGTTTCCTGCATAAAACAGAGCAGGCTACGGAAACCTGCAGGAGTCTTTCTCACCCATTCATTTGAATGGGTGAGAAAGCTGTCCAGCCGTGAGCGGCGGTGAGCGTTTTGCGCTCTCTGCCACGAAACCGGGTTTTTTAATCCGGACACAGAGTCGGACATGCAGTACTCTGTGTCCGGATTAAAAAAAAAAACGGTTTGCGGCAGAGAGCATAAAACGCTCACCGCCGCTCACGGCCGGACCCGGTCTGTGCTTTCCATCTTCTTGCATGCAGAAGACGGAAAGCACAGAACGGAGACCAGAATGCAGGTGTGAACTTAGCGTCAGCAGTATTTTCCCAATATACAGCAAAACTCTGGATAGGGCATTCTTGTTTGCCATTCTTCTCATGGGAATTTTTATAGGTTTGAATAATGGCAAAGCATGTTACAAAAATAACAAGTGAAAGCCACCCAAAACAATGCAAATTGCTTGAAGGAGAATATCGTAAGTCCTGTGCTTGAGAATGTTAATATAAAAAATAGATATACAGTTTTGATACTTTTTGTAACTGTCCAAACTTATCTATGCAACTTTATAAAAAGCCACAAAAATTGTCACAATCTCACTGCTCGCGAGGGGGTTGTATTGAAGGTGGAGTAACATTTTGGGACAGACGATGCTAAGTTTATGAAAGCTAAATGTATCAAACATTGTGGCAGATTTATTAAGACTGGCATTCCACATGACAGTCTTAATAATGGCCCCAAAAGACACAAGGTACAACTGATTTACCAAGAGGCGGCAGCTTCCTATTAAATCAGATGCAGACCCTTGTGCCACAATGACACATACATATAATATTCCCTTCCATAACCCTCCTATCTTTCCTCATTATCATTATATATAAGAGATGCCCAGGTTATACCAGCATGATCCATATCACTATATAATGTCAGGGTCTGGGGTTGCTAGGTGTGGTGGCATAGACACACAAGTCCAGTTTCTTTAGTCCAAAACAAAGGTAGAGTTTTATTTTCACTCAAAAAGGTAGTGCAGCAACAAAAGGAAAGAATACAAAAATAAATACCTGCCCGGCTAGGCTCTAACTAATCACAGAATAGGTTACCTCACCTAGAGTAACAGAAATCCAAAAGCCAGTAGAATAATTCAGGACACAGCTCCAAAAATATGACCTCTTTGTTGGCTCTCCAGTCAAGCTCTACCACAGTCTGCTGCTGGAGCTGACCTCTTAAGCTCCCTTGATGAGCAGACTCTCTGCAGCTGAGTCGCTGCCGGAACATCCCCAAAGTGTGGACTCGAGGGGGGTGGAATGACAGGCCCCACTGCCAACCTACCTGCAATTCCTAAAAATCCAGCCCAGTAACTGGAACTTTGAAATAACCCTCAGCAGACAATAGTTATCTGCTGAGAAATGTTGTTTCTGGAGTTTTCTCATCTCACCCACCTGAGTAGTCTGGGTAAGATGTACACCTTCTCCATTACCTGACCGGCCATTGGCTTACAATACAAAATGAAGTACAACTTGTACCAGCTGTAAGTATAATAATTATACAGAAGATGCCCGGCTTATACCAACATAGTCCATATTGACTCTATACAAGATGATGTATAATTTATATCAGCTGTGCATGTATAATTATTAGAGATGAGCGAACACTAAAATGTTCGAGGTTCGAAATTCGATTCGAACAGCCGCTCAATGTTCGTGTGTTCGAACGGGTTTCGAACCCCATTATAGTCTATGGGGAACAGATACTCGTTAAGGGGGAAACCCAAATCCGTGTCTGGAGGGTCACCAAGTCCACTATGACACCCCAGGAAATGATGCCAACACCTCTGGAATGACACTGGGACAGCAGGGGAAGCATGCCTGGGGGCATCTAACACACCAAAGACCCTCTATTACCCCAACATCACTGCCTAACAACTACACACTTTCCACATTCAAAAAAACCTCTATCAAAGTGGGAAAATACCTGGAAACCTTCTTTACTCCCCAAATGGATGGACACAAACCCCAATTTAAGCTCAACAAACAGTAACAACCACCCCTTTAAATCACGTTCCCCATGACAACCACAAATGGAATAGGCGATGGGAATTCCAAAAGCCCTCACCCTTAACTGTCATTTTGAGTGTGTGTGTGTGTGTGTGTGTGTGTGATGTGGTAAGACCTTCCAAAATTCACTTTTCTAGCCCTTAACATGAGCCCTTCCAAACAAAGTTACATGACCTTAAGCTGAGCTACCAGCAGAGATTGAGGCCCTTGGCATGAGTAGAGCCTTGCACCAGCAGTGTTTTTGGCACTTAGGGTGAGTTGAGCCTTGTACCAGCGTGTGTCCCTTAACATCAGGCGGGCCCTAAGTTCTGCGCTTTGCACAAAAGTTCCACATTAACTAGGCTGAATGGTACAAAGATTAGTAGGCCCGAGAACCAGGAACAGGTCTTGCAATGGCTGTCGGATAACGCTTAAAGCACATTGTCCACCAGCCAGTCAGCCTCTACCTCCTCTTACCCAACAGTCTTGTCCTCCTTCCACCCAAAATTCCCAATCTTCTCAGAACAATAACCCCAACTGTCCCTGCTCCCCAGAGCTGTTCTCCCTTCCTTTGACTGTACCGCAACCTGCCCCTCCATTTCGCGATTCCACGGACCTAACAGACGAGTATCTGTGTCCAGATGCTCAAACACTAGAGTCTCCTCCATTCCATCTCCGGTCGATTTGGTGGCGGATGACCAGCAACCCACCCTCATCGACGACGATGAGACGCAGTTGCTGTCAGGGCAGCCAGTTGACATGCGCATTGTGCAGGAGGAGGAGGCGAGACAGGAGTTGGAAGAGGAGGTGGTGGACGACGAGGACACCGACCCCACCTGGACAAGGCAGATGTCAAGCTGGGAAAGTAGTGTGGATGTTGAGGCAGGTGCAGCACCAAAAAGGGTAGCTAGAGGCAGAGACATGTCCAGAGGCAGAGGTCAGCTGCTTTGCCGAAGCCAGGCCAGACCCGGAATGTCCGAAGATGTTCCCTTTTGTACCCAGCCCAGAAAAACTCCCCCATCGAGGGCACGTTTCTTGAAGGTGTAGAGTTTTTTCAAGGAATGCGCCGAGGACAGATATAGTGTCGTCTACACAATTTGCCTCTCGAAATCGAGTAGGGGCCCTGAGAAGAGCAACCTGTCCACCACTTCAATGCACCGTCATTTGGAATCCAAGCAATGGAATCAGTGGCAGGCAGCAACGGCAGGACAAACGTCGCCCGCCGTTCATGCCACTGCCTCTGCTCACAGTGCTGGCGATGCACTCCAGAGGACGAGCCAGGACATCACTTCATCTGCCTCCGCCACTTTGTTGACTTCTCCCTCATCCTCCCCTGTTTCTGTCTTATCTCCTTCTCCTGCACCATCAAAGGCACCATCAGGCGCTTCTTTACAACAACCCACCATCTCTCAGACATTGGAGCGCCGGCAGAAATACACCGCTAACCACCCACCCACGCAAGCCTAGAACGCCAACATCGCTAAACTGCTGGCCCAGGAGAGGTTGGCGTTCCGGCTTGTTGAAACTCCCGCCTTCCCGGACCTGATGGCAACTGTGGCACCTCACTATGCCGTCCCTAGCCGTCTCAACTTCTCCCGGTGTGGCGTCCCCGCCTTGCACCAGCACGTGTCACTCAACATCAGGTGGGCCCTTAGTTCCGCGCTTTGCTGCAAGGTCCACTTGACCACCGACACTTGGACAAGCGCCTGTGGTCAGGGATGCTGCAGTGCTTATCTTTAATGACAGGCAGGGTGAATGTGGTGGAGTCTGTTCCTCGGGTGCAAACTGGGGTGGCCTATCTCCTCTCCCAGGCCAAAATTCATGGCAGGAGTAGACTGAAACCCTACGACGCTGCAACCTCCACCACAGCTACTAGCGGCAAACGCTAAAACACTGGTGTGGGGAGACGTCAGCAGGCGGTGCTGAAGCTCATCAGCTTGGGGGACAGACAGCACAGTGCCTCCGAGGTCAGGGATGCCATCCTGGCTGAGATGGCATTTTTTTTTCCCTGCTACACCTGGGGCCTGGCATTTTTACGCCTGTGATAATGGCTGGAACCTGGTAGCGGCTCTGGAGCTTGCCAGCCTCCAACACGTTCCATGTTTGGCCCACGTCTAACCTAGTGGTGCAAAGTTTTTTAAAAACATACCCAAATGTACCGAAGCTACTGTTGAAAATGCGGCGCTTGTGCGCCCACTTTTGCAAGTGCACAGGAGTCGCTGCTAGCCTAAAAACACTCTAGCAAGGCCTACATCTGTCCAAACACAGGCTGTTGTCCGTCATTCACACACGCTGAAACCCTACAATACCATATCTTGAGCAGGGTGTGTGAGCTGCACAGACCTTTGATGGAGTTCCATCTACAAAACCCAAGGGTTCCTCAAAGTCAGCAACCAAAGTTTCTGCACCATGAGTTTCCAGGGGTGGCAGAGTTATGGCTAGGGGAAGAGGCATGGATAGGGATGATGTCTAGGGGCAAAAGCAGTGTGGATGTGGAGGCAAGCTAAGCAGGAAAAACTGGGGGTACAAGCTAAGGCATGGACTGGGGTGATGTCTAGGGGCAAAAGCAGTGTGGATGTGGAGGCAAGCTAAGCAGGAAAAACTGGGGATACAAGCTAAGGCATGGACTGGGGTGATGTCTAGGGGCAAAAGCAGTGTGGATGTGGAGGCAAGCTAAGCAGGAAAAACTGGGGGTACAAGCTAAGGCATGGACTGGGGTGATGTCTAGGGGCAAAAGCAGTGTGGATGTGGAGGCAAGCTAAGCAGGAAAAACTGGAGGTACAAGCTAAGGCATGGACTGGGGTGATGTCTAGGGGCAAAAGCAGTGTGGATGTGGAGGCAAGCTAAGCAGGAAAAACTGGGGGTACAAGCTAAGGCATGGACTGGGGTGATGTCTAGGGGCAAAAGCAGTGTGGATGTGGAGGCAAGCTAAGCAGGAAAAACTGGGGGTACAAGCTAAGGCATGGACTGGGGTGATGTCTAGGGGCAAAAGCAGTGTGGATGTGGAGGCAAGCTAAGCAGGAAAAACTGGGGGTACAAGCTAAGGCATGGACTGGGGTGATGTCTAGGGGCAAAAGCAGTGTGGATGTGGAGGCAAGCTAAGCAGGAAAAACTGGGGGTACAAGCTAAGGCATGGACTGGGGTGATGTCTAGGGGCAAAAGCAGTGTGGATGTGGAGGCAAGCTAAGCAGGAAAAACTGGGGGTACAAGCTAAGGCATGGACTGGGGTGATGTCTAGGGGCAAAAGCAGTGTGGATGTGGAGGCAAGCAAAGCAGGGAAAATGGTGGCTAGAGGCAAAGGGATGTCCATAGGCAGCAAGGGCAAAGATGCAAAACTCTCCCGTTTCAAGAATTTTCCTGACTTGTTTCCCCACAAAACATTCCTGGGAGGAGGGCTGAAACACCACCCTCCTCCTCCTCCGCTGTTAGATTTACCCCAGCTACGAGCTGAAAACGCTGCAACACTGGTGTGGGGAGACGTCAGCAGGCTGGGCTGAAGCTCATCAGCTTGGGAGACGGACAGCACACTGCCTCTGAGGTCAGGGATGCCATCCTGGATGAGATGGCAATTTGTTTATCCCCGCTGCCCCTGGGGCCAGGTTTTTTAGCTTGTTGGAGGGCTCTGGAGCTTGCCAGCCTCCAACACGTTCCATGCCTGGCCCACATGTTCAATGTAGTGGTGCAATGATTTTTAAAAACATACCCCAAATTAGCTGAGCTAAGGGTGAAAGTGCGGCACTTGGACACCCACTTTCCCAAGTCTACAGTACCTGGAGCTAGCCGCAATACACTCCAGCAAGGCCTACATCTGCCTGAAGCACCTACTGTTGTGCGAGGTCACCACACGCTCTAACCCTAGATACCGTATGTTCAGCAGGGTGTGTGAGCAGCAGAGACCTTTGATGGAGTACCAGCTACAAAACCCAAGGGTTCCTCAGAGTCAGCTCCCTCACTTTCTGCACCATGAGTTTCCATGGGTGGCAGACTTATGGCTAGAGGCACAGGCATGGATAGGGGTGATGTGTAGGGGCAAAAGCAGTGTGGATGTGGAGGCAAGCTAAGCAGCAAAAACTGGGGGTACAAGCAGCCGGTGACATCATCACTGACAAGCACAGCTGTCTGTCAGCTGACAGGCTGACTTTCACCAAAATGAACAGACAATGGATAGACTCATCATATACATGTCAGTTACATGACAAATTTAGTGCAATTTGCAAGTCCAAGATGGTTTGGAGATCTGCGGAGAGGAATCTCACCACCTCTTGCGGGTGCCATCATTTGGAAGGCAAGCCCTGGGCTGGGGTGAGAGCAAGCGCAGGATAATCGTCGTTTGGCCTGGCGGCCACTGCCTCTTCCACTGTTGACAGGGCTGGCGCTGCAGTCCAGACCAGGAGCCAGGACACCTCCACATCTGCCTCTGACACTTTGGGGAGTTCACCCTTATCCTCACCTTTTCCTGCCATTTCTCCTTTTGCCCGCGCCATCATGCGCCTCTTCCCAGCAACTCCCCATCTCCCAAGCCTTTCATTTCATGCTAAAGTACAGCGCAACCCACCCACATGCCCAAGGCTTCAACGGCCTCATCTCAAGAAATCTGGCCCAGGAGATGTTGGAATCCCGGCTGGGGGACACTCTGCCCTTTTTGGGCAGAGTGTCTACTGCGCCACCGCACTGTGCCGTCCACACCAGCACTTTCCCCCAAACATGAGGCGGTCCCTAAATTCAGCGCTTAGCCCTAAAGTTCCATGTGACCAGTTACGAATGGACAAGTGCATGCGGACAGGGACGCTACCTTTCAATTTGGGCACAGTGGTTGAATGTAGTTGAGGCGTGGACCGGGTCGCAAAATGTGGTGGCCTGACTTGTCTCCCCACACAACATTCCTGGGAGGAGGGCTGAAACACCACCCTCCTCCGCTGTTAAATTGACCCCAGCTACGAGCTGGAAACGCTGCAACACTGGTGTGGGGAGACGTCAGCGGGCCGTGCTGAAGCTCATCAGCTTGGGGGCCAGACAGCACACTGCCTACAAAGTGAGTCATGCCATCCTCGATGAGACGGCAATGTGGTTTTTGCCACTGCACCTGGGCCCAGGCATGTTGTCATGTGTGATAATGGCCGTAACCTGGGATTGGCTCTGTAGCTTGGCAGCCTGCAACATATTCCATGCCTGGGCCACGTTTTTAACTCATTGCTGCTAATCTTTTGAAAAAGGTACCCCAATGTTCCTGAGCTACTGGTGAAAGTGTGGCGCTTGTGCGGATAGTTTTTAAAGTGTATAGTTGCCGCTGCTAGCCTCTATGCACTCCTACAACGCCTGTACCTGCTGGAACAACGGCTGTTGTGCGACGTCTCCACACTGCTGGCACTAAACATATCATGTGTTGAGCAGAGTGTGTGAGCAGCACAGACCTTTGATGTAGTTCCAACTCCAAAACCCTCGGGTTCGTCAAAGTCAACTCCCTCAGTTGCTCAACCATGAGTGGCCATGGGTGGCAGACTTATGTGAAATCCCATCCCATCCATTGCACTGGACACGAAACATTAGCATGCGCTCAGCACAACTTCGGATATGGCAGATGCGTTAAGCAGGGTGCAGGGTACAACACAGACCAGGCCCGAGCACCAGGAACAGGTGTTAGAAATACTGCAGCATCTGCCATTTCCTTCCAATTTTGGGGTTTTGGACCCGCCACCGACTTGTCTGGACCTAAGTGGGGATCATGAGACACAGTTGCCATCAAGGCAAGCTGTGGTCATGTGCGGTTTGCAGTAAGGGGGCAGTGCGCAATTGGAAGAGGAGTTGGTGGATGACGAGGCCACCGACCCCACATGGACAGGGGTGATGTCTAGGGGCTAAAGCAGTGTAGATGTAGAGGGAAGCTAAATCAACAAAAAACCTGGGTAGAAGCAAAGGCATAAACTGGGGTGATGTTTAGGGGTGAAAGCAGAGTAGATGTGGAGGGAAGCTAAGCAGCAAAAACAGTGGGTAGAAGCAAAGGCATGCAAAACTCTACCCTGTTGGAAGACTTATTCCTAGGTCTGGAACACGTTAATGGCCCCCCTGGACAAATTACTGCCACTCAGGGGCCTAGTGTCACCAGGAGGGACAAGTATAGGCGCATGTTGTGGGAATACCTGGCCGACACCAGCTCTGTCCTCTCCGATCCCTCTGTGCTCTACAGCCTAAACTTATTTTCTCATCTTTTTTTCTGAACTGCACATCTCTTGCCTGCTTCCTTTGGGATCTTAGAAATGGTGGTCCACTTCCACAGATGGTAACTTCAATAGACAGTGTAACGGGAGTAGCTGAGGGATCGCTGTCTTAACCACTTTTTGGCACAAAATTAACTTCCAAAGCCAAATATGGTGCAAGTATATGATGCAAGGACACCTACACACCTATCTCTGACACATTGGGGAGTTCACCCTCATGCGCCCTTTTGGCCTGCACCATCATGCGCCTCTTCCCAGCCACTCCACATTTCCCAAGCTTTTCATTGCAGGCAGAAGTACAATACAACCCACCCCCATGCCCAAGCCTGTAACAGCCTCATCGATAAACTGCTGGCCCTGGAGATGTTGGTGTTTGTTTATGCTTCTGGAGACCCAGGCCTTCCGTCAGCAGATGGCAGCTGGGGCACCTCCCTATGCTGGGCCTAGCCGTTACTACTTCTCTTGGTGTGCTGTCTCTGCCTTGCGCCTGCATGTGTCCCATAACATCAGTCGGGCCCAGAGCTCTGCGCTTTGCTGCAAGGTCCACTTGACCACCGACACATGGACAAGCGCCTGTGGTCAGGGATGCTGCAGTGCTTATCTTTAATGACAGGCAGGGTGAATGTGGTGGAGTCTGTTCCCCGGGTGCAAACTGGGGTGGCCTATCTCCTCTCCCAGGCCATGGCAGGAGTAGACTGAAACCCTACGAAGCTGCAACCTCCACCCCAGCTACTAGCGGAAAACACTGTAACACTGGCATGGGGAGATGTCAGTAGGCCGTGCTGAAACTGATCAGCTTGGGGGACAGACAGCACAGTGCCTCCGAGGTCAGGGATGCCATCCTGGCTGAGATGGCATTTTTTTTTCCCTGCTACACCTGGGGCCTGGCATTTTTGCGCCTGTGATAATGGCTGGAACCTGGTAGCAGATCTGGAGCTTGCCAGACTCAAACACGGTCCACGCATGGCCCACGTTTTCCAACTTGTTGGTGCCATGTTTCTTTGAAACCTACACCATTGTGCCTGATATACAGGTCAAAGTGGGGCCATTTTCGTAAGTGAGAACTAGCCTCTGCTAGGCAGAAAACATTCAGAGCACACTCCTCTCATCTTCGCACCGTTGGCTGGCGGAGGAAGACGAGGGGGTTGGAGTGGCATCTGATGTCCCTATCCCACACGAGGCTAGAGGGTGCACTTCAGTGCATCCCATTGCTTCACCACAAATGGTGTGAAGGGGAGTGGAAAATGGAGGAAATGGAGAGTGACCCTTACAGTTGGGGCCAGCAAAGGCATGCCAAGTAACACACTGGCACACATGGCTGACTTCATCTTGGGTTGCTTTTCAACACATATTTCACATCATGAAGAACAAATAATACTGGATTTTTTCAAGCCTCGAACCCCGGTCTAGGTCTAATGTCTGTTCCTTTCTTATATTAGGGGAGAGGGAAAAAAAATTACTTCAGTGATACGTTTAGCGTACATAGACTGACTATTAATGTGTATCCCACTTAGTGTTGTTAGGGTTACACACCGTCACAACCTGGCTAAAGCTTCTATAGCTGTTAATAAAGTCAACATAACTTTACGGTATCCAAAAAGACAGCTGGTACCGACAGAGAGCAAGACAAATGTCACCCAAAGCTGTGAGCTCTGAACACCCACAGTGACTTTGGCGTCATCATCATTATAAGGGAGTGGGTGGTAATAAATAACTTGGCAGTGCCTAAAACCCAAAAAGCTTATACAACTATATTTACATTAAGATACACAAATGAAACTTTTCAGTAGCATGTCATGAGACAAGCTGATAAGCTCTTCCTTTGTGCAGTGCTATTTGAAAGTTAAACGCTGCCTTTATTTTAATTCTGGAGAAGGTGCAGACATTAGATTTAGAACATGTTGTCTTCATTGTCCAAATCCTCTATATAGGTAACGCGTTTTTCGGGCCGAGCTGTCTGGGAACGAGCTGGTGCAGCACTGACAACCTGGGTGAATATGGCAAGAGCCTGAGATGTAGGGTGAATGAATCCCCAAATTATTTGTGGAATTCCCAGTGAGACAATGGCACTGTATACCAGTATTAAAAATTGTGGGTGCACATAACCCCCATATATTCTTTGAATTCCCAGTCAGACAATGGCACTGTATAGCAGTATTAAAAATTGTGGGTGCACGTAACCCCCATATATTCTTTGAATTCCCAGTCAGACAATGGCACTGTATACCAGTATTAAAAATTGTGGGTGCACGTAACCCCCATATATTCTTTGAATTCCCAGTCAGACAATGGCACTGTATACCAGTAGTAAAAATTGTGGGTGCACATAACCCCCATATATTCTTTGAATTCCCAGTCAGACAATGGCACTGTATACCAGTATTAAAAATTGTGGGTGCACATAACCCCCATATATTCTTTGAATTCCCAGTCAGACAATGGCACTGTATACCAGTATTAAAAATTGTGGGTGCACGTAACCCCCATATATTCTTTGAATTCCCAGTCAGACAATGGCACTGTATACCAGTAGTAAAAATTGTGGGTGCACATAACCCCCATATATTCTTTGAATTCCCAGTCAGACAATGGCACTGTATACCAGTATTAAAAATTGTGGGTGCACATAACCCCCATATATTCTTTGAATTCCCAGTCAGACAATGGCACTGTATACCAGTATTAAAAATTGTGGGTGCACATAACCCCCATATATTCTTTGAATTCCCAGTCAGACAATGGCACTGTATAGCAGTATTAAAAATTGTGGGTGCACGTAACCCCCATATATTCTTTGAATTCCCAGTCAGACAATGGCACTGTATACCAGTATTAAAAATTGTGGGTGCACGTAACCCCCATATATTCTTTGAATTCCCAGTCAGACAATGGCACTGTATACCAGTAGTAAAAATTGTGGGTGCACATAACCCCCATATATTCTTTGAATTCCCAGTCAGACAATGGCACTGTATACCAGTATTAAAAATTGTGGGTGCACATAACCCCCATATATTCTTTGAATTCCCAGTCAGACAATGGCACTGTATACCAGTATTAAAAATTGTGGGTGCACGTAACCCCCATATATTCTTTGAATTCCCAGTCAGACAATGGCACTGTATACCAGTAGTAAAAATTGTGGGTGCACATAACCCCCATATATTCTTTGAATTCCCAGTCAGACAATGGCACTGTATACCAGTATTAAAAATTGTGGGTGCACATAACCCCCATATATTCTTTGAATTCCCAGTCAGACAATGGCACTGTATACCAGTATTAAAAATTGTGGGTGCACATAACCCCCATATATTCTTTGAATTCCCAGTCAGACAATGGCACTGTATAGCAGTATTAAAAATTGTGGGTGCACGTAACCCCCATATATTCTTTGAATTCCCAGTCAGACAATGGCACTGTATACCAGTATTAAAAATTGTGGGTGCACGTAACCCCCATATATTCTTTGAATTCCCAGTCAGACAATGGCACTGTATACCAGTAGTAAAAATTGTGGGTGCACATAACCCCCATATATTCTTTGAATTCCCAGTCAGACAATGGCACTGTATACCAGTATTAAAAATTGTGGGTGCACATAACCCCCATATATTCTTTGAATTCCCAGTCAGACAATGGCACTGTATACCAGTATTAAAAATTGTGGGTGCACGTAACCCCCATATATTCTTTGAATTCCCAGTCAGACAATGGCACTGTATACCAGTATTAAAAATTGTGGGTGCACGTAACCCCCATATATTCTTTGAATTCCCAGTCAGACAATGGCACTGTATACCAGTAGTAAAAATTGTGGGTGCACATAACCCCCATATATTCTTTGAATTCCCAGTCAGACAATGGCACTGTATACCAGTATTAAAAATTGTGGGTGCACATAACCCCCATATATTCTTTGAATTCCCAGTGAGACAAAGGAACTGTATAGCAGTATTAAAAATTGTGGGTGCACATAACCCCCATATATTCTTTGAATTCCCAGTGAGACAAAGGAACTGTATAGCAGTATTAAAAATTGTGGGTGCACGTAACCCCCATATATTCTTTGAATTCCCAGTCAGACAATGGCACTGTATACCAGTATTAAAAATTGTGGGTGCACATAACCCCCATATATTCTTTGAATTCCCAGTCAGACAATGGCACTGTATACCAGTATTAAAAATTGTGGGTGCACATAACCCCCATATATTCTTTGAATTCCCAGTCAGACAATGGCACTGTATACCAGTATTAAAAATTGTGGGTGCACATAACCCCCATATATTCTTTGAATTCCCAGTGAGACAAAGGAACTGTATAGCAGTATTAAAAATTGTGGGTGCACGTAACCCCCATATATTCTTTGAATTCCCAGTCAGACAATGGCACTGTATACCAGTAGTAAAAATTGTGGGTGCACATAACCCCCATATATTCTTTGAATTCCCAGTCAGACAATGGCACTGTATACCAGTATTAAAAATTGTGGGTGCACATAACCCCCATATATTCTTTGAATTCCCAGTCAGACAATGGCACTGTATACCAGTATTAAAAATTGTGGGTGCACATAACCCCCATATATTCTTTGAATTCCCAGTGAGACAAAGGAACTGTATAGCAGTATTAAAAATTGTGGGTGCACGTAACCCCCATATATTCTTTGAATTCCCAGTCAGACAATGGCACTGTATACCAGTATTAAAAATTGTGGGTGCACATAACCCCCATATATTCTTTGAATTCCCAGTCAGACAATGGCACTGTATAGCAGTATTAAAAATTGTGGGTGCACGTAACCCCCATATATTCTTTGAATTCCCAGTCAGACAATGGCACTATATACCAGTATTAAAAATTGTGGGTGCACATAACCCCCATATATTCTTTGAATTCCCAGTCAGACAATGGCACTGTATACCAGTATTAAAAATTGTGGGTGCACGTAACCCCCATATATTCTTTGAATTCCCAGTCAGACAATGGCACTGTATACCAGTAGTAAAAATTGTGGGTGCACATAACCCCCATATATTCTTTGAATTCCCAGTCAGACAATGGCACTGTATACCAGTATTAAAAATTGTGGGTGCACATAACCCCCATATATTCTTTGAATTCCCAGTCAGACAATGGCACTGTATACCAGTATTAAAAATTGTGGGTGCACATAACCCCCATATATTCTTTGAATTCCCAGTGAGACAAAGGAACTGTATAGCAGTATTAAAAATTGTGGGTGCACGTAACCCCCATATATTCTTTGAATTCCCAGTCAGACAATGGCACTGTATACCAGTAGTAAAAATTGTGGGTGCACATAACCCCCATATATTCTTTGAATTCCCAGTCAGACAATGGCACTGTATAGCAGTATTAAAAATTGTGGGTGCACGTAACCCCCATATATTCTTTGAATTCCCAGTCAGACAATGGCACTATATACCAGTATTAAAAATTGTGGGTGCACATAACCCCCATATATTCTTTGAATTCCCAGTCAGACAATGGCACTGTATACCAGTATTAAAAATTGTGGGTGCACGTAACCCCCATATATTCTTTGAATTCCCAGTCAGACAATGGCACTGTATACCAGTAGTAAAAATTGTGGGTGCACATAACCCCCATATATTCTTTGAATTCCCAGTCAGACAATGGCACTGTATACCAGTATTAAAAATTGTGGGTGCACATAACCCCCATATATTCTTTGAATTCCCAGTCAGACAATGGCACTGTATACCAGTATTAAAAATTGTGGGTGCACATAACCCCCATATATTCTTTGAATTCCCAGTGAGACAAAGGAACTGTATAGCAGTATTAAAAATTGTGGGTGCACGTAACCCCCATATATTCTTTGAATTCCCAGTCAGACAATGGCACTATATACCAGTATTAAAAATTGTGGGTGCACATAACCCCCATATATTCTTTGAATTCCCAGTCAGACAATGGCACTGTATACCAGTATTAAAAATTGTGGGTGCACGTAACCCCCATATATTCTTTGAATTCCCAGTCAGACAATGGCACTGTATACCAGTAGTAAAAATTGTGGGTGCACATAACCCCCATATATTCTTTGAATTCCCAGTCAGACAATGGCACTGTATACCAGTATTAAAAATTGTGGGTGCACATAACCCCCATATATTCTTTGAATTCCCAGTGAGACAAAGGAACTGTATAGCAGTATTAAAAATTGTGGGTGCACATAACCCCCATATATTCTTTGAATTCCCAGTCAGACAAAGGAACTGTATAGCAGTATTAAAAATTGTGGGTGCACGTAACCCCCATATATTCTTTGAATTCCCAGTCAGACAATGGCACTATATACCAGTATTAAAAATTGTGGGTGCACATAACCCCCATATATTCTTTGAATTCCCAGTCAGACAATGGCACTGTATACCAGTATTAAAAATTGTGGGTGCACATAACCCCCATATATTCTTTGAATTCCCAGTCAGACAATGGCACTGTATAGCAGTATTAAAAATTGTGGGTGCACGTAACCCCCATATATTCTTTGAATTCCCAGTCAGACAATGGCACTGTATACCAGTATTAAAAATTGTGGGTGCACGTAACCCCCATATATTCTTTGAATTCCCAGTCAGACAATGGCACTGTATACCAGTAGTAAAAATTGTGGGTGCACATAACCCCCATATATTCTTTGAATTCCCAGTCAGACAATGGCACTGTATACCAGTATTAAAAATTGTGGGTGCACATAACCCCCATATATTCTTTGAATTCCCAGTCAGACAATGGCACTGTATACCAGTATTAAAAATTGTGGGTGCACGTAACCCCCATATATTCTTTGAATTCCCAGTCAGACAATGGCACTGTATACCAGTATTAAAAATTGTGGGTGCACGTAACCCCCATATATTCTTTGAATTCCCAGTCAGACAATGGCACTGTATACCAGTAGTAAAAATTGTGGGTGCACATAACCCCCATATATTCTTTGAATTCCCAGTCAGACAATGGCACTGTATACCAGTATTAAAAATTGTGGGTGCACATAACCCCCATATATTCTTTGAATTCCCAGTGAGACAAAGGAACTGTATAGCAGTATTAAAAATTGTGGGTGCACATAACCCCCATATATTCTTTGAATTCCCAGTGAGACAAAGGAACTGTATAGCAGTATTAAAAATTGTGGGTGCACGTAACCCCCATATATTCTTTGAATTCCCAGTCAGACAATGGCACTGTATACCAGTATTAAAAATTGTGGGTGCACATAACCCCCATATATTCTTTGAATTCCCAGTCAGACAATGGCACTGTATAGCAGTATTAAAAATTGTGGGTGCACGTAACCCCCATATATTCTTTGAATTCCCAGTCAGACAATGGCACTATATACCAGTATTAAAAATTGTGGGTGCACATAACCCCCATATATTCTTTGAATTCCCAGTCAGACAATGGCACTGTATACCAGTATTAAAAATTGTGGGTGCACGTAACCCCCATATATTCTTTGAATTCCCAGTCAGACAATGGCACTGTATACCAGTAGTAAAAATTGTGGGTGCACATAACCCCCATATATTCTTTGAATTCCCAGTCAGACAATGGCACTGTATACCAGTATTAAAAATTGTGGGTGCACATAACCCCCATATATTCTTTGAATTCCCAGTCAGACAATGGCACTGTATACCAGTATTAAAAATTGTGGGTGCACATAACCCCCATATATTCTTTGAATTCCCAGTGAGACAAAGGAACTGTATAGCAGTATTAAAAATTGTGGGTGCACGTAACCCCCATATATTCTTTGAATTCCCAGTCAGACAATGGCACTGTATACCAGTAGTAAAAATTGTGGGTGCACATAACCCCCATATATTCTTTGAATTCCCAGTCAGACAATGGCACTGTATAGCAGTATTAAAAATTGTGGGTGCACGTAACCCCCATATATTCTTTGAATTCCCAGTCAGACAATGGCACTATATACCAGTATTAAAAATTGTGGGTGCACATAACCCCCATATATTCTTTGAATTCCCAGTCAGACAATGGCACTGTATACCAGTATTAAAAATTGTGGGTGCACGTAACCCCCATATATTCTTTGAATTCCCAGTCAGACAATGGCACTGTATACCAGTAGTAAAAATTGTGGGTGCACATAACCCCCATATATTCTTTGAATTCCCAGTCAGACAATGGCACTGTATACCAGTATTAAAAATTGTGGGTGCACATAACCCCCATATATTCTTTGAATTCCCAGTCAGACAATGGCACTGTATACCAGTATTAAAAATTGTGGGTGCACATAACCCCCATATATTCTTTGAATTCCCAGTGAGACAATGGCACTGTATACCAGTAGCAAAAATTGTGGGTGTATATAGCCCCAATTCTATTGCTAGGGGACTTGCAGGGTATTTCTGAGGTGAAGGTGGGGGGGCACACCGTTGGAACGGGGATTTGGGGTGTATATATGGGGTATACGGGAATACACTGTCAGTGTGTTCCATTCAGGATCCTGGGAAAGCTGGGTTGCGGCGATTGAGCCCGTCAGTGCCACGTTACACTGACAAGCTTCTCCCTGGAATTGAAGTTATATGTAAGCCCAATATATTCTTTGAATTCCCAGTGAGACAATGGCACTATATGGCAGTAGCAAAAATAGTGGGTGTATATAGCCCCAATTCTATTGCTAGGGGACTTGCAGGGTATTTCTGGGGTGAAGGTGGGGGGGCACACCGTTGGAACGGGTATCGGGGGTATATATCGGGTATACGGGAATACACTGACAGTGTATTCCATTCAGGATCCTGGGAAAGCTGGGTTGCGGCGATTGAGCCCGTCAGTGCCACGTTACACTGACAAGCTTCTCCCTGGAATTTAGCTCTTATAAGAGCTGTTGGTTGTCTTCTCCTTCCTATCTAGCCTGTCCCTGCCTACCCAGAATCTAAGCCCTAGCTAGCTGGACGGAAACCTCCGTCCTCGGTGAATTGCAAGCTCAGAATGACGCGAAGCTGGGCGGCGCTGTTCTTTTAAATTAGAGGTCACATGTTTTCGGCAGCCAATGGGTTTTGCCTACTTTTTTCAACGTCACCGGTGTCGTAGTTCCTGTCCCACCTACCCTGCGCTGTTATTGGAGCAAAAAAGGCGCCAGGGAAGGTGGGAGGGGAATCGAGTAATGGCGCACTTTACCACGCGGTGTTCGATTCGATTCGAACATGCCGAACAGCCTAATATCCGATCGAACATGAGTTCGATAGAACACTGTTCGCTCATCTCTAATAATTATATACAAGAGATGCCCAGGTTATAGCGGCATGATCCATATCACTATATACAAGAAGATGTACAACTTCTACCATCTGTACATATATCATTATATACAGAAGATACTCAGGTTATACCAGAATGGTCCATACTGACTCTATACAAGATGATGTATAATTTATATCAGCTGTGTATATATAATTATATACAAGAGATGCCCAGGTTATAGCAGCTTGGCTCATGGCAATGTTACAGGATCACATCATTATTTCTCTTCTATAATTTGCAGAGAGAATGATGAAATTTTCCATTTTTCCTCCCTAGTTGTTATAACAGACGGTCGATTTGGACGTTATATAGAAATAACAGACAATAATTCTGAGCAATGAAACATAGCGCAGTGAGCAGTGGTGGTTGTGCAGAGTGCAGAGCGGCTTTGCCATCTGCATGGTCTTCTGCCGTTGCTGTGGACCCTGGAGAGCCAGAGTGGGGGATATTTACGATGTGCAGAGCAGAAACTTAGCTAATAGTTCTCAGATTTATTCCCTGTGTATTAACATTTCCTAGCGGCGGCGGGCAGTTCCTGGTCAGTGCAGGACGTTAATCTTGTGCGCCGGACTCCACTGATACATTTATAGCAAGCTAGGATCTCATGTCGTTGCTGTTCTGTCCTCAAGTTACATTGAAAGGAAAATATTGAAATAGTGATTGGATGCAGCAGCTGCAGTGGTGACATCACTGGTTTTAGTAGGGTTCCAGGAATTAGATAAATGAGTAGGGGAGGGAACTGATCCGGTTGAGTATAGATCATAAAAGGTGTCCAGGAAATAACAACTTCACGATTAAGTAGCAATTCTGTAGGTAGTCTAAGAGTATCCAGAACCCAAGATGGGGTTAAGATGTCCAATCTTTTGTAAATAGTGCTTCATGGCATGACAAAGAGTACTGCAACTTTGTAACAGACTTTGTACGAAGATTCCTTGTCTTTTTTTAGATCTTTGCTCTTTGTCAATGTATAGGAACATGCATTGTTAAATCCAGTGTCTGATAATCATCCGGTCTAGACAATCCTCTATATGATAAACACATTTACGTCACAAGTGTCTACCCTGTGCTAGTAGTATTGCAGTCGAGGTAATGTGGATCAGTCTAAACTGGATCCACTTTCCATTCATTTCTGCACAAAGTGGGGGGAATTTATTAAGACTGAAGATTCTTACTCTTAATACTTCATACCAGCCTTCAGCTCTTCCTATGTGGACCCAAAAGGCAGAGAGCCTATCTGCTGAAAAAGGACACCCACAGACCCCATAGACTATAATATATACTCCAGTGTAAAACCAGCGGAAAGAGAGAAGTCCTCCTTACAGCACTATGGAAACTCCAACACAAATGAGAATGTAGTCTTAGTAATTCTAGCAAGTCATACACCTGATCGCAGATCTAGTTTTGGGGTATAACTCACTCCAATTTCTAGATTCTCGTCCCCCTCAGTCCACTGTTTTAAAAAAGTAGGGAGCAGAGGCTGAGATGCGGCGCTGTGCGACAAAAATGTGGCAAGTTGTATTGCATTTTTGGAGATGTTTGAGGCGCAGGATTCATGAGCAGGTAATGGGCACATCTGGTGCATGAAGTAGAACCTCTATTATCAAGTTTTTGGCTCCTACAGATTGTCAGCTCATTCGGTGACTGTGGGAGCAGTATTCAGTATTTGCAGCCAGTAGTATTGATATGAAATGTTATATCAAGGTTACTTCGGTGTTCTGGAGTTACACTAGTTTCACACTTGGGGACCCAATAAATGGAAGCCCAATAAATGGAAACCCAAATGGAAACCCAATAAATGGAATCCCTTAAATAGCGGTTACCCATGGAAACCATAAGCTATAATGGGGCTCACGGGGTTTCCAAAAAATGGGGAGAGAAAAGTCCTACTTGCAGGACTTTTCTCTTCACATTTTTCAAGCAGAATGAGGGATGGAATCCCCAAGCGGAGACCGAGCGCTAGTGAGAACCTTGCCATACTGCATTGAATTTCTCCTCCACTCGGCATTATACACAGATTTCACTGTAATTATGTTTCCTGCAGGTTCCTTTGCCTTCTTTTTCATTTTTCTCTGTTAGCACTGCTATGTTTTCTATACCATTAGATGCTTCAGCTGGTGCTGAGTATAGAAGAATTGATGCTTGTTCTTTTATAGGATTTAAAGGCTAATTGTGGGAGAATAAGATATAGAATAGATAACACATTCTCCATATGAGACAGGGAGAAACCTTGCAGTCACTGGTAAAATAATTGCAGCTTATTGTCAGCTTTCTTTTCTTGTAAATTGTTAACTGAAGATGTACAAAGGATTTGGCGGTAACAGGAGTTCAGGTGGTGACTTCCGGTTCAGGGATTACACCCATTAATATACCAAAAATTAGAGTCACTTACACACTAGAAAACTCTTCAGAACTGCTGAAACCTTTCCAAGAAATGACAGCTTAGCTAGTATATGTAAGCCCATTATGTGTGCTCTCTCCAACAGTATACAAACACTGTGCTTTGGTAATGCCATGTAGTGCCCTAATAATGCTAATAATAATAATACATCATACAAATTATACGCACAAATTGCACCAAGTAGTTACACCACATATTCTTATAAAAATGTATGGCACAGAACATACAGTACATTCAATATTACTGTGGTTCCCATCTGTTTGCTGCATGCTCCCCTGACCTCAAAGAGTGAAGAAGGTTTTTACAGGCTAGAATATTTCTTACCATGGAGATGTAATTCCCCAATATGTACATAATAAGGGCCGAAATAAAATTTATATTAACTTCTTTATATGGTTGAAATGCAACTCAGACATGGGAAATTTCCATGCCCTCAAATCAAAATAGCAAAGATTCATTCAACGATAATGATATCATCCCTGGGGTCTTGGGTTGGTGAAGGAACTGAAACATCACAGATAGCAAAGGCTTTACTATGGTCTAGGGTGGTAAACAGTTAATCATCACAATTCTCTAATGGTCTGCATTTACATCTATGGGGACTTCCGATCCGTTCTGGTCCAATGACATAGATTAGAAGCCCCCATAGATGTGAATAGGTTTTACTTTCACTATTTTAGACCACTAGGAATGCCTTCATTAAAACCTTCACAGCCCTAGATCATGAGGGTTGCACCTAGCAAAGTCTTCTCTATCCTAGATGTTCCTTTTATCTCATTTACCACGTTAGCCTACCAAAGTATTGCCCAATAATGCTCTCTGTACCCTAGACCACCAGCAATACCGCCATTCTCTCCACCAATCTTCTACACATGCCTAAACAGTAAATCTACCTCGTTCTGCATCATCTGTTCAGTATTTTTGCAATGTCTTAAGCAATAAATGATCTCTAATCATGTGACAAATTAACGTCTTTACAATTAGCAGATGTGTGACCATGTTACAGGGGGTCCACCCACAGGTTCAATGTAAAGGGTACAATACTTCACATGGCTCAATATACTTTATTTTAAGGCTGAAATATGAATCAGGAATATAAAGTTTGGGAGATGTCACGCAGTTACAGATCACACCAGGCACACATTTCCTTTCTTTATACGTTGCCTCCGTTATATGTTTTTCATATTTTTGTTCCAGCAAGTGTGATAATGGCTTTTAATGAGTTTCTGAAAAGGGGAAAATCTTATGTGACATTTTGCCTCCTATTATGTATCACAAACTGGCAATTTCACGTTTCTTTTTTTCCAGAGGCGTCGGATGAATCGTGAAGTTTAAAGCTTTTTCATTTCTACATCCTTGAACATTAGAGGAGAATTTACTCCGCCATTACCTTGCTCTGCACTGACTCGGACCCATTCAGAGGCACATGGATGGTATCAGGTTTTTGGAGTTATGACCGCTCATTGGACAATGAGTCCCATTAATGTAAATTACCACATATAACATACAGTAGAAAGGTTCTGTAAAGATATAAGGTGGATACATGCCAAGTTACACCTCAAGTAAAAGGAAAGATACCACCTTTATATTACTGCAAGTTACACTTATTGCATTCTCAGAGCCTTATTACATACAGTTGCATAGGAGTGCAGGTAACATCTACTACATTATCTGTATACAGAAAGTTATCAGTTAATGTTATCTGTAGTGTTACATAGGACTGCAGGTAATATCTACTACATTATGTGTATTCAGAAAGTTATCAGAACTGCAGGTAACATCTCCTACGTTATCTGTACCCCATCACTGTGTGTTACCTGTGCTGTTACCAATGACTACAGGTTACATCTACCTGTACTGAGTTATGTGTAGCTGTGGTGTTACATAGGACTGCAGGTAACATCTACTACATTACCTGTACTGAGTTATCTGTATCTGTGGTGTTACATAGGACTGCAGGTTACATCTACTACATTACCTGTACTTTGCTGCTACTGTATCTTCCATAATTCATGTATTCTTTATACATTTTGTCCTGTCTTTCTGATATACCATATTTCAGTGTGGCCATAGATGCAGGTGCATATAATACAAATCAGGGCCTTTCCTTCAATCTCAGAAGTTCCTCTAGTACTGAGCTCCATCACTTCTAGGACACATTCAGGTGTGTGACTCCCTTAAGACCTCGCCTACTAGCGCTTGCCTCCCAGGTAGCAGGACCCATGCAGCGTTCTATGAAACATTAAGTCGTCTTCACGCTCAGCGGGTCGTATTTGAGCACGCACCGGGTAATTTGTTGCTTAGTGTGAAACAAAAATATGTGTCTGGAGGGAAGAAAACTGTTATAGAGAATGCCAGTTATCACTGCAGTTACATGAAGTCTGCAAAGGACCTTGTGAACCATCTATATCAAGGAAAAGGAGGTTGAATGTTCCAGTAATAACATAATTTCTAAGAATGTCTTACACAACTTTCCAAGGATCCTGGATGGAAAGATAAATGGTATGTCTGGAATGTATCATTTTCTGAGGGATGGCCCTTTAAATATACTGCAGCCCTTGGTGTCACCACTCAGGAGTTGCGAGCTGTGATAGCGCCTGAAACGGCTTTCATTTGCTGATAAAATATTTATCTAAGTTAATTGCGCCCTTATACCCAACATTAAAGGACACTTATTGCTGCAAGACACGATTAAAATACGAGCGTGCAAAGGACGCGGATCCTCCAGAAATAAAGACGGGAAGATTAACATAAGACACAATCGCTACAAAGTGACGCAAGAAGCCATATTGAAATCTGAAACACTGCAAACCAGTGACCCAAAAAGAGCTGGAAAATGAGGCACGAAGAAAGGTCAAATACATAATTATTTCCCAGAAATCATTGCTCCTGACCGGCAGCAATATAAATGCAGATTATCCCAGGAATGCAGAGTGAATGTTCAATATCCAGAAAGCTGCCACATAAAAGTTTAACAAACTGTGCAGGGCTTTTATTTACTGTGTACTGATCTGAGCTAAATGTCTATTGCTCCAGTCACTTCCAGAGCTGCACTCTGAAATATGTTGGTGTATGTTGGCTTTTGGTCTACAATTTCTCACTTTTTGCTCCCTGTTTGGCCAGTGTCTAAGGTAAATTTTGTATTAGATTCCAGTCACATTTAGAATTTCCAAATTTTCTGGTTTCCTGTTAGCTCTCAGGCTTGCAGATTCCCAATTCTCACCTCTGCAAGGTCAATGTTATTAATTTATAACACTTTATACTGTCTTATCCAGAGTTACATCCACATATGTGCTGGGTTCCTGTTAGCTCTCTGGCTGCAATATCTCACTTCTTCCCTCTGCTGGCTTAGTATCAGAGCTACATCTAGTCTTCAACGTCCATCTCCATTCATGTCCAGAGCTGCATTTAAAGTTCTGCTTTGTTCCTGTAAGCTCTCAGGATCTTACCTCTCCCTACTGGCTTAGCATCTATATACAACATACTTTGCAGTGGTTTATTGTTAGAGTAACCCCGAAATCACATGACTGAGTTTCATACTGGGCCACTGCAGGAAAAAATGTGGTGGCGATACATCATTTACACAATTGTTGCATTTTTTGGAAATTGCAGCATGTCAGTTATACCTACAAAAAATGAGGAAAACTCTGTGGACTTTCTGTGAAAAGCGCTTCGGGAAAAAATGCAATGAATTTCCACCTCGTTTTTTCCTGCAGCGCTTTTTTCGATGTGGCCCACTACATGGGGACTTAGACTAAAGGGTTTTTGAGATTGTAATATCGATTATCTTTCCTTAAGATAGGTCATCAATATCAGAGCAGTGGGGGTCTTATACCCAGGAGCCCCACTGATCAGCTGTTTGGAGAGACCACAGCATTCAGGTAAATTCTGTGTTTTTCAGTGGTTTTTTTGGAGCCAAAGCCAAGAATGGATATAAAAGTAATGGGAAATGTATAGGAAGTTCTTATACTTCTACCTTTTGCTCTTTTCACTCCTGGATTTGGCTCAAAAAGCAGCAAAATCTGCAAACAAAAAAAATCAGTGATTCCGCAATGTGGGGTTAAAGCTAACGCTCTACCTTGTGGAAACGCAGCTTTTTTTGTTGTGGTTTTATGAACCAAAGCCAAGAAGAGCCAAAAGATGAATGGGAAATATATATATATAGTACTTATAATTCTACTTTTTGTTCAATCCACTCCCAGATTTGGCTCAAAAACCACAACAAAATCTGCAATAAAAATAGTTCTGCTTCCGCAACGTGGGGCCTTAGCCTTACTGTGGTGTGTATTTATGATGTAGGCGCACCTCCTTGTTAAATAATGTACACATGCATTAGTGCAGCTTAAGGCCCCATTCACACGGGGCGCAGAATGGCGGCTTTTGGTCCTGATTCTGACACAAGAAGCTGCGTCAGAATAGGGCCAAAATGTGCTGCCACTACTGTCACGGCTTCCGACAGTCGAGGCTTCCCGCTCCGGAGTAGGACCAAATGAATGGGCCTAGTGCGGAGCGTGCTGCCGCGAGGCGGACATCGCGGCTGAGTCAGCCGCGGAATCCGCCTGAAGAAAGAGCAGCTCGCACATTATGACCTGGATTCAGCGCAAAATCCGCCCCTTCATGCCCCGTGTTAATGGGGCCTAATATGCTGTGTGCACTTTGCCCCTGTTTTGCTGACCTGACAGGCTCTTTTACACTGCACATGTACTAGAGTGCATTTGTGGCATAGCTGACATCATCAAAGTAAGAACTGTAGCTGTCATTTTCAAGGAGGTGGCACTATGACACTATGACGCTGCATAAGGCATTGGTGATGAGTCTGGCTGGAGCTCCTGATGTGACTGGCATTTCTTATGCACTTTGCCTACTATAGCCAGGGCACGTTGTAGCTAGATCATTTTAGGCATTCCTACCATCATCTATTTTTGGGCAGTTACTATGGCTGTTGCTTGCAGGTGTACTATGAATAGTTCTCTGTGTAGTTATTATGGTTGGTATTGGCAGGGAGGTGACAGACAGAAGTGATATACACAGAGTGCACTACCCTAAGGACTAGGTGCCTGATACTGGAACATGAGGCTTCTGCAGATAGTAACCTGTCCCTATAATTCATACATAGAATATTTGGCATAATTTGAATGTTCTCTGACCATGCTGAAACTTCCATGTGTCATGATGACATAGTATAAAACTTCAGCGAGCCCATTACCACCTCACACAGGGACAGCATCTTATTTCATTTCTTAAGAAAGGTTTGTGATTTGAGAAGGAGATTTGCACCCTTTGGAAATAAGTGAGAGGCGCAGCGTCAGCATCATCTAATGTCTTCTGACTCAATACTGTTTTGCTAAGGATGCGCACATTTATTATGTCAGACAGAATTTTTCTCGTCTCACTGAGATATATTCTTTTAATTCCGCCTTAGAACTCCGCTAATAATTCTTCAGATATAGGATAATATAAAAAGTGCAGCTTCCTGTCTCATATTATAGATCACTTCTAGCTATGAGCTCCATATGATGTTGAGAAAATTTGCAAATAATGTTTCTTGTACATTTTGTACTTATCAATGCTTTGTACTCCAGTCACCTCCAGAGCTACATTTACAATTAATTCACCATTGCTATTTTTTCTGAGTACTGAGCTCCCTTTTTATTTCCCCTGCTGGTTCAATGTCTGAGCAAAATATATATTGTATTATGAGATACAAGCTACTAGTAGTATCTGAATATTACTGCCTACATATATAAATAAATGACAGGAGGTGGGCTTGCTATCCCAGGGCCATCAATATATTAATAATAATAATAATAATAATAATAATAAATTGATTAATAATAAATAAGGGCTGACATGTAAGGCTAGGTTTACACGGAGCTTATTGCTGAAGATCTATGCCCAGTTTCTAATTGCGATAATGAGTAGCGCATGTTACCAACACCTCTCACCTTGTACAACCAGTAGATCAGAGGTTTCTGTAATTTGATGGCTGTTCACATACAGGTAAGGTGCATAGTAACACGTGTTACTTCTAACTGCATTTAAAAAAGCACTGTGTGAATCCAAGCCGACATCCTGGCTGCTAACAATAGAGGAGGAAGAAGCCTGGAAGACCGTATCATGTGCTCTACTACAACATTGGCACAATGGGCAATACAATGAGATGACTTTATGGGCACTGCAATGAGACTGTTTTGGGTGGTTTCTTGATGGATATAGATTAGGTTCTTCATGTAGTGAGTTTAATATTATTTTTATATCCTCTTCCCATAATAGTCATATGTAGTAGTTTCTTGTGTCAAGGACTCTTGATGTCATCTTAAAGCTTAAAACATTAGGATGCACAGATCTATAAGGATCATTAGACAATGGCTTTATTGCTGTTCTGATCTCTTTGGATAACACAGGGTTAATCCAATAATCATCTCTCTGTTTATAATGATTTATGTAGTAGTTAGCAATAAAATAACAAATATATCCCGAGGTGCTGACCATTTTCCCCCTGCATCCTGGCATCTTGATGGATATAGATCAGATTCTTTGTGTGACAGTCATTTTATTTGTCCGCTTGTAATTGGAACAAAACCAAGTAATGAAGAGAACTTTTCTACATTTTTCCTTAACTGACCAATATCAGTCCTAGAGAGGTGGTCCTTGTATTTATACTCAGCAGAGATAGCAACTATAAGGGGGTGGCTATTATACCTTCCAATGATGCAGATGTCACACAGAAGACTCCAACATTCAATATTTGCTCTCTTTCAGATTTATTTATTATTTGTCTTATTAAACTTTAAATATTTATTGGTATTACACTATGTAACAGAGTTTTTGTCCTTGATCATCAGATGTTATTTTCTAACAGTACATAGGTTGGCATTACAGAAAATACAAATTATCATCAACTTTGTTTTTATGAGCAGGGCATCGAAAACTAGAAATGTCTGATATTAGTAAAAATAATGACTATATTCAGATGTATAGCTTCATATACAATAAAAAATGTCATAGAAAAATAATGTCATTATACAGTGCTGCAAAAGTCAAGATATTAAACTTAAAAGTGTGTTCACTTTCTAGATTTACGATTATACTGTAAATCACTTTTCTCGAACAAGTCCCCAAATGTAATCTCCCATCATGTTTTGTTGTACTGTCTTTGGTAGCGACGTTTCCACTGGTCTGCAACTTGAACACTTTTGTCCAGAAGGTTCCACTGCTTCAGTCCAGATGTCAGTATCTCAGCACTGGACTTTGTGAGTCCCATATCTCGTATCAAGTAGTTGTGATCCTCTTGATTGGGCTAGTATCTCCCCGTATCTCCCCTACTGACTCTATAGACTGGATCAATTACATCTTATTGTTCAAAATCTGATGTGCCACTTTCTTCTGATGATGGATGATTTCTTTCAGGAGGTGCAGGTATGGGGATCTCACTGCAGTGTGGTACTGGAGCAATTGATGATGGGATATCAGGATACACCACTGGAGGAGCTATTCTTGCCACTTCGACATTTGGAGGGATCAACCATGCAAAAGTAGCAGTTGGTTAAGTGGTTGGTAGGCTCTCGCCAAATTCTTGGAATAGCAAACTTCATGGCTCTTCTTTCAAGAATGCTCTTCCAGTGCCGTATCCTGATATCCCATCATCAATTGCTCCAGTACCAAACTGCACTGAGCTCCCCATACCTGCACCTCCTGAAACAAATCGGCCATCATCAGAAGAAAGTGGTACATCAGACTTTGAACAAGTCGATAGAGTCAGTAGGGGAGAAATGGAGAGATAGTACCCCAATCAAAAAGATTTCAACGACTTGATATGAGATACGGGACTCAGCCTCTTGATGCCATCTCTGCATCTAACTACACACTATATTTCTCAGTCCTATTCAGTTGCTGCACTTGCTCTCACACTATATCGCTATCCCCTATATCGCTATCCACTGTCACACTATAACTGGAATTTCAATAGTACTACTGTCCAGCAGACGTGCTTATATAGTAAACAGGCAGATGTCTAGAATATTCTACCAACATCTAGACATGGCTAGAATAATGTAGACGTTAGAAATTTTCAGAACAGTTGTTACGGTTCTGTATATATATATATATATATATATATATTTAAAACTACAGAACCTCTTCGCTGTAGAACACTACAGTGAGGTCCACAGGCCCAAAGGTGGGCGGCTGTATGTCTGAACTGAAATGTGAACTACTGCAAAGACTCTGCAGCGTGAAAATCAATGTGAACTACTGCAAAGACACTGCAGCATGAAAAATCAATGAACTACTGCAAAGACACTGCAGTGTGGACTCAATGTGAACTACTGCAAGACACTGCAGCCTGAACTCAATGTGAAAAGTGAACTTTGCCACACTCCATGTGAACAAGGTGCAACTAAAACCCTGCCAGTTTAGCTCACTGGCCAGGTGCACCAGGACAAGTGAAACACACACAGCTGCCAAGGGTTAACACTCCCCCCAGGCCAGCAAACACACACACTTACCCCTGCGACAGCTAGGGGCCACCACGGAAGTTTAGAACATTCTCCTGCACACAGTTTGGAGTTACCAGGGGAGCTTGCATGGTCCTGCACACAGCTTGGAGCCATCAAACACCCATGCTCCCGCACACAGCTAGGAGCCATACATGAAGTCAGACATTAACACAAAGGCTATCTCAGAGACCAAGCCTGCTGCAGCTCCACAAGCTGGAACGGTGTGTACCGCTCCTTGCCCTGGTGTAGAGCTGACTGTTCAGGGCTTACAGGTCCTAACTAACAGCACCCAGATTGAAGCACAGAAACCCCATATAGAGGCCTAGTATGACAACCTGCCTGAATACTGGAGCCTATCCCTGGCTACTGTCATGCACTCCGTGGACGTTGAGGAAATTTTAGACAAAGTGTGAGCACCCAGTGGGCGTCGGCTCACACTATTTAAAGGGAAGTCCCCGCCCAATAGGGGCGGTGGCCATGACCTCACCGCTCATGCTCAGTAGGGGAGAAATGGCACTTAGCTTCTAAGCAGCTCCAAAAGTCTGAGCATGCTCAGTAGGGTGAAAGCTGGATGGTTAGACTGACCTGCAGGTGGTGCTGTGCGCTATGATAGCAACCTGCAGGACCCAATCCTAACAACAGTCTAGAATATTTCACCAACATCTAGACATACTGTATATTAGAAGTAATACCTAGTAATTTACCTCCCCATTTTCTAACTTTATATTCCTCCATTATTTCTGACTTGGATGTTTTCTTTATATGGTACCTTCCATGTTCCCCTATTCTTTATCACTGATTTTTTTAAATGTTTATTATGATATTTAATAAATATCGAGTAGACATTGTTTGCTGGTTTGAGATAGTTTTGTATATTCCACATATTTCATGTATTTTGTTTAATATCCCCCCTGTGTTTTGTGATTTACAGTGAACACTGTAGTCACAGTACTATGCAGTGGACTCATATGAATTTTTCTTAATATCTGTCTAAAATTGATTAAAGGGATCCAATCATTGAAATCCCATTTTTTCTCCCTAAAACGTAGGAATAGCCTTAAGAAAGGCTATTCTTCTCCTACCTTTAGATGTCTTCTCTGTGCCACCATTTGGTAGAAATCCTGGTTTTCTTAGGTATGCAAATGAGTTCTCTTGCAGCACTGGGGGCGGTCCCCAGCGCCCAAACAGCACAGGGGACGTCCCCAATGTTGCAAGAGAATTCTCCAGCAACGCCTCCATCTTCATCAGGAACGCCTCTCTCCACTGACCTCATATTGGATGAGGTTTGTGGGGGAAGTTTTTTGCTGCCGATCAATTTCACAGTGGAAGGCGGGAGTCTGTGCTCAGAGGAAACAAAGAAGATGGTCCACACACCCGCTGGCTACAAGAAGTGGTGTTTGGAGGAGATCAGGAGAAAAGTTTTTTTTTATGTTGGTCATACTGGTATGGATTCTATAGTGTTAACTAAAAGATGTTGCCAATACCCACTCAACCATTAGTTATGCCTCTGGATTTTTATTTATATAGTTTTTATTGATACTGTGATAATGGGGTAAAGAATGTTATATCCCTGGAGTCTTGGGGCATTTACTCACATATGAATAAGGGGACTATTACTCCTGATTTTTAAGATGCTATTGTGTTCATTGAGCACTTGCCGTAATGGCATGCTGATTCTACTGGCACCTTGGCAGTAGTTCCATGCTATATGTAGTGATATGCTGACAGTAACAATGTACTGATAGTGACATGCTGATAGTAATGATGTTCTGAGGGTGGTGCATGGTTATAGTAGTGTTGTGCTGAAAGTGATGGTGTTCTTATAGTGGTGACATGCTGATAGTAGTGGCTGTTACATGGTGCTTTGTGTTGTCCCTGTTCCATTTAGCTTATATAAAAAATTATTATATGCAAGATTTACATAAAAGGTCATTTTTTCATAAGAAGTAATGTTTGATGGGTAATTACCTGATCATTTTATGGCTTTGTCTTCCTTTAAGGGATTTTTAGTTGTATTATGACCCCAATTACTCATGGCTGGGGTGTGGGAAAGAGACACATAATGACGTCCATTAATCACGGCAGGTTTGTGGAGGAAAGCCTGGGATCGTGCTGACTGACAATGACACCTTCTCTACAGACGTCCTTTTCACTGCCCTGTTCAGAAGGGAACATGTGAATGATGGAGTCTGAAGGTGGGAGTAGAGAGGATTTCATGCGTTTCCAGCCATCGACTAATAGTTATATGAATTTTTTACTGTAATATTTCAATTTTCTTGTTAGACAGTTTCATATATGATACCGGAATCTTTGATTATTAAAACACATTAAAAACCTCTTCGGATCTGAGTAGTTACAGCATTTTAGTATAAAAATACTTTTAACACCATTTTTCAAAATCCTCTGTTTTATTTAAGCCAGTTATATGTATTAGATTTCCATCAGCCAATCCGGCTATTTTGGCTGCCAAAGAATGGAAGATTGGACATGTAAATGTCACAAGCTGATATTTGTGGCACGCCAACGGCAAACTTTTACCTGCTGACAACAGACCGGCCATGCTAGATATTTTTCTTTCCTTCTTTTCAATAGCTTATCACAGTAACAACCCCTTCTTCCTTATAACTCTCTATTAATCCATCAGTAGGAAACCACTTTTAGGCTAAGGCCCCATGTAGTGGGCCATAGCAAAAAAATAACACGGCGACGACACATCACGGTTTTTCCCGCAGCGCTTTTCATAGAAAGTCGCTAGAATCCCATCCATTATACAGGGAATGTAAAATGCCATGTTATTTTCCACAGCGTTTCTGCTGTTGCCAAACCTGGGTATTTATGCCACGTGGTACCCTGGCTTGAAGGTGGCAGCAGGGCACTTGAATGATAACAGTTGCAATGCTATGGCATGGCCTCTATACAACGTGTACAGAGCCTTCTGCTTTAATCAATGAGTAGATTGGCAATGCCGTATTAACTGTAGCACAAATGGAGCACCTGCACTATGCCCTATGGTAAAGGATAGGAAGGGTAGGGGGGTATTAGGGTAATGGGGAGTGTGGAAATTTTAAGCCACAGAGCTTTCAGGGTGCATTCACATGATTTAACGTGCCGTGTGATCTGGCACGTATACGGCGTGTGAGAGTTTGCGCGCCGTAAAAGCTCCCATTGATTTCAATGGGAGTTAGGATCGTATACGCCACGTTATTTTGCGGCCGTGATTTTGCCACGCGCCGTATACGTGCCAGATCACGCAGCACATTACATCGTGTGAATGCACCCTCAGTACTCCACCTTGCTCATTTGCTTATTGTGAAATAAATAAATATCTCTACAATAGAGGCATGAATTTACATGGGGAAAACAATGTTATATCCTAACTGTGTTATTGGTTTAATATACTTCACCCTGGTGACAAACTCTCTTTAATGTAAATTATCCAAAAGTATGGAGTAAAAACCATAATAATTGGTGTGGTGGTCTCTGGGAGCAGACGGCGCGGCCGCACACAATGCTCCGCATAGAGCAAATTTGTTTATGCACATATTTTTTATGCAGATTTTGTAGTTTTGCAGCTTGTGGATGAGTCAGCTCAATAACCGGAGTCAGATGACAAATAGTTTGATTAGGGAAGGATTGAACACGAGCTGCATTATTATTCCACCGCAAACTTTACAGGCACTTTCCTGATGAATCCAGAACAATATCAATTCTAAGAAGAAGAAATCTGCGAGTAAATGATTACAAATATCCTGCGCAGCTGGAAGATCTTTCAGGTGAACTTTACTTGTCTTGCTCCTGATTTATTGCCCATGCACTAAGGAGGCTGAAAGATTACTGCAAAGCAAGAAATCCCAACCAGGAGGCAAAAAGCTGAAACCTGCGCATCCTTTACCCTGACTCTTCTGAAATGTATAGTTTGTATATATTTACATGTATTTAATTATGAATTACTCTGCTCCTTTAGGCCGGACAAAATGTAGCAAAAGCGCAGCGTTTTACATTACTTGCAAAGTCGATGGGATTCTAGCTAATCCATCCATGCACTTAAGAAAAAAAGGTATAATAGAGGCAGAAAGTCCGCAGAGGAAGACTTTGTGAACTTTCTGTAAAAAATGCTGCAGAAAAAAAACGTGACGAGTTTAGCTCGACCAATAAACAGTGTGACACAATCTGTTAGTTCGGACAACTCTCCATTTGCTAAGGGTATAGGTGGGCAAACTGTTTTGTCTTCGGCTGGGTTCGATCCACAAAATCCAAATTATAAAAAATTTTGTGAAACTGAACAAATGGCAATTTATCAAATTACCACATTTGAACAGGAAAAACAGAAGAGACACATGCGAGTGACGTTGATCTTTTTACTCCTAGGCCAATAACAAGGGGACATCCTCTACGTCTGGAGGAGAGAAAGTTTCACCAGCAACATAGAAGTGGATTATTCACAGTAAGAACAGTGAGGCTCTGGAACTCCTTACCCTAGGAAATGGTGATGGTGGATTCATTAAAAAAGTTCAGAGAGGGCCTGGATGCCTTTCTGGAAGAGAACAATATTACGGGTTATGGACTCTAGATTTTAAGGACACATTGATCCAGGGTTTTATACTGACTGCCAGATTGGAGTTGGAAAGGAATGTTTCCCCCTAAAATGGGGCAATTGGCATCAACACTGTAGGGATTGTATGGTTATAGGTTGGACTTGATGGACTGATGTCTTCATCCAACCTCATCTACTATGTAACTATATAACTATGTTCTAGCACACCCTGACATCAGCTGACAGACTGTGCTGATGTCATATATACTATATAAGGTACAGTAAGTATCATCACAAGCTAGTTGCAGTAAGGGTAGAGATAATGTAGGATCTGTGATTTATCTCACTGCATCATACAGAGCACAGTTCTGAAAAGCTTGCAAGCAATGGGAATTTAGTTAAATTCAAGCAATTACACACGAAGATTAGTGATAGAAATCAATAGATAGGAGTGAGGGCATAGCTGTGCTGGTGTTTGAACTTCATACTTTTACATTGCTACATTACAGCATTACAGACACAGACAGGACTGCTAATCCTTTAATTGCCAATAATCTTAATTTGTATGTCTGTAGTGCAATAGAGCAGTTTCATCTGTATACACAGTCTTTAAACATACTTTTCTATACATACAGTTTGTATACACTGCTTACCATCTGTTTTTCGATAGACATATATGTCACTTTCACCTTAATATAACTTCAGCTTTGTTTGCCTTAGAGAGCTAGAAATTGGATAGATAGGCTCCTAGGAGCCCTGACAGTGTTATACACTATGCTTTAAGACAATTTAAGCTCTGGTTCAGACCAAACTTGTTTAAGCCAAAACAAAATCTAGTTCCTGAAACCTGAAACAAAACAAATCTTGAAATTTTTTCCCACCTCTAGTCCCTACCTATGATTTGAAGAATATATTGGTTACCAAACTCAGGGAAGTTCCTCCGTACAAGACTTTCTACTGTAAAACAAAAATGCAAATTACATGAACTCAGGAGTCCAATCATGGTAGAGACAAAGCGTGGTGCGGCAATGCTCTGAATATAAATTGGTTCATTTTCAGATATAGAAATTAAAAGAATTAAACATTTTGTCTGTTTATCGGTGACACAAATCTCTGGCTCTCTGCCGCTGCGTATCTCTCCTTCTGCACATAGTCTCCATTGTCATGGCGGCTTCACAAGTCTCTGTAATTATTGAAAAGCTAAACATTCAAAGTGAGTTTGACAGAATCTCATCTTCCTCCCGTGGCCCTCGGTTATGGAATAAATTATAGATGAATATTAAGTTGCACAATCTGATTTTCATAAATGAATTCTGTTCAATTGTCAGCTTTAAATTAAGTTAATCGTGTAAATCGGAGGATTATAGAAGCGCCGTCTTGTCAATAAGTGCCGGCCGTTTTCTTAGTTATTGTTTTAATTTGTCGGCGTTTTGCGTCCTATTATAATGCGCCATTGTTTTTCTGCCTATGGAGGTGTCAAGATTGCAATTATCAGGCGAGCCGGGATGTAGACAGCGCAGATACAAACCCCAGAAAAAAAAGATTAACTGGGCGCCGTCTGATAATTACCAGATGCGAGGAACCAAGACAAGAACTTCTCAATGGTTGATTATTGGAATCATTCTCTGTGAATGACAATTACTGAATGGATTTCTGTTAATATGAGAGCACCATGAGAGTTATTATGTATAAAGTCTCCACATATCTGCCATCCAGGGAGCCTCACGTCACTAGTTATCTTGTTAATGAAACTCCTCCTTTTACACATCAGTTCCTACACTGTACAGCAAAACTAATCTTCTTCAGAACTGGGGACCTATATCCATTTTCTGCCCAGTCCACAGGGCTACCAAAGCTTTCAATATATAAGGTGAAATAGGATGATGGTCACCTATACCTCAAACATTCAGGCAGTATTGAATATCAGCTCATCTTTTTGTTACAGTATATCAGTGAAGACAATCCTATAAGTACAACAGCAGTAGAAATTCTTGTCCTAGACTCTTACCCATCCTAATTCACTGCAACCCTCACTGGCACGAGCAGGACAATGGTATAGTCTTTAAATGTAAAGAAGAACTTTTCTATTATGGATGTTTTTGATGTGCAGACCATTCCCTTTGTATAAGGTGCACATATTTGCACATCTTCACAGTGGGTCTATAATAAGAATCAAAATGTCTTATGGTAATATTTTACACCACCTTATGCCAAGTCTTAAAAAGAGGGAACCCCATGCTCAGCCGTGCCATATTTAAGAAGAATATGTCCTTTGAGTTGTTCTTTCTCCATTTAGTACAGTGCTGTAAATGGATGTAAAAGTGCCCATGGCAGTTTCCAAGTGCACAAGACAGGCAATGGTGTCCAAATGGTGGGGACACCAGGATGCCATGCCTTAATATAAACCCTTTGTATGGCATGCACATATTTTCATATCTTGCAAGGGGATCTATAAGAAGTGTCAAAATGTCCTATTCCCCTTTACATACTCCCTGGGTAAGAGGTGTCAACATACAGCTGATTCCATCTTCACTTGCTCTTAGCTGTTTCTCCATTTATTCTATACATTTAACCGGTTAAGGACCAGGCCCAAAAGTATGTTAAAGACCAGGCCTCTTTTTTCAAAACTGACATGTGTCACTTTAAATGGCAATAACTTTGAGACGCTTTAACTTACACAAATGAATTTGAGATGGTTTTCTCGTAACACATTATACTTCATGTTAGTGGTAAACACTAATCAATATTTTTGCATTTATTTATAAAAAAACTAGGAAATTTGATGGAAATTTGAAAAAAATTGCAATTTTCAAAATGTGAAATTCTCTGCTTTTCAGGCGGATAGTCATACCATCCAAATACATGAATAAATATTATCTCCCATATCTCTGCTTTATATTGGCATCATCTTTTGATTGTATTTTAATTTATTTTGGACGTCACAAGGCTTACAAGTGTAACAGCAATTTTCCAGATTTACAAGAAAATTCTCCAAACCAATTTTTTAGGGACCACTTCAGTTCTGAAAGTAATTATAAAGGCCTGTATAATAGAAACCCCCATAAATTACCCCATTTTCAAAACTGCACCCCTCAAATTATTCAAAACAGCATTTGGGATGTTTGTTAACCCTTTAAGCATTTCATAAGAATAAAAATAATATGGCAGTGAAATTTAGACATTTCATTTTTTTTCACTAATACATTCATTTAGACCCAAAATTAACACATTCACAAAGGGTTGAAGGAGAAAATGCATCTGACAGTTTATTGTGCAATTTCTCCCGTGCACAGAAATACCCCACATGTGGGTGTAAACTGATTTTTGGGCACACGGCAGTGCATGGAAGGGAAGGAGCGACACTGGGTGTTTGAACAGCAGATTTTGCTGGAATAATTTTCAGCGCCATGCCTTATTTGCAGAGACCCTAGAGTACCAAAACAATGGAAACCCCCCAAAAGTGACCCCATTTTAGAATCCACACCCCTCACAGAATTCATCAAGGGGTATAGTCAGCATTTAGACCCTACAGTTGTTTCACAGATTTTACTAACATTGGGATGTGTAAATGAAAAATTACTAAAATGTCACTTTATCTCCAAAGTTTTCATTTTCACAAAGGGTTAAAGGAGTAAAAGCCCCCCACAGTTTGTTAAACAATTTCTCCTGAACACGGCAATACCCCATATGTGGCTATAATCTGCTGTATGGGAACATGGCGGGGCTCAGAATGGAAGGAGCGCTATTTGGCTTTTGGATGGCAGATTTTGCTGGAATAATTTTAGGTGCCATGTCGCATTAGCAGAGCCCCTAGAGAACCAATACAGTGGAAACCCCCTAAAAGTGACCCCATTTGGGAAACTATACCCCCCACAGAACATATTAAAGGGTAGAGTGAGCATTTTGACCCTACAGCTGTTTCACAGATTTTATTAACATTGGGCCATGAAAATGAAAAATTACTTTTTTTTCAACAAACTGTCAATTTAGCCCCAAATTTTTAATTTTCACAAGAGGATAAAGGAGAAAAAGCTCCATAAAGTTCGTTGCACAAATTCTGCTGAACACAGAAATGCCCCATATGTGGTCATAATCTGCTGTATGGGAACATGGCGGGGCTCAGAATGGAAAGAGGGCTATTTGGCTTTTGGAGGGCAGATTTTGCTGGAATATTTTTCAGGTCCCATGTCGCATTTGCAGAGCCCCTAAAGTACCAATACAGTGGAAACCCCCTATAAGTGACCCCATTTTGGAAACTACACCCCTCATAGAATTTGTCTAGGGGTAGAGTGAGTATTTTGGCCTCACAGGTGTTTCACAGATTTTATTAACATTGGGACGTGAAAATGAAAAATTACTTTTTTTCCCAATAAATTGTCCATTTAGCGCCATAGTTTTAATTTTGCAAATAGTTTAAGAATTAAAAGCCCCCCACAGTTTGTTACACAATTTCTTCTGAACACGGCAATACCCCATATGTGGCCAAAATCTGCTGTATGGGTACATGCTGGGGCTCAGAATGGAAAGAGCGCTATTTGGATTTTGGAGGGCAGATGTTGCTGGAATAGTTTTCAGGTGCCATGTCGCATTTGCAGAGCCCCTAAAGTATCAATACAATGGAAACCCCTCAAAAGTGACCCCATTTTAGAAACTACACCTGTCAAGGAATGTATCAAGGGGTATTATCATTTTGAGCCTAAAATGCTTCCCAAAAATTAATGTACAAAATGAAAATTGAAATTTTTAAAAATATGCCATTTCGGTGCCCAATACGTTGCACCCACTTTGTGTTGTCAGAGACCTGCACTCCTAAAACTATTAAGTGGGCCATCCCGGGGGTCAAAAAATTATATATGTGGGTGTAAACTGCTGCTTGGGCACACAGCAGGGCTCAGAAGGGAAGGACCACTGTGCGTTTTAGCTTTTGGGATACAGATTTAGAGGGACCCTCTGGGCGCCATGATGTTTTTGCAGAGCCCTGGAGGTTCCAGTAAACTGGAATTCACCAAGAAGTGACCCCATTTTGTAGGGGCAATTTTAGGGTCTCTGCAAATGTGACGTGGTGTCCAAAAACGAAGAATCTAAATCTGCACTCCAAAAGCACATATTGCTCCTTCACATCTGCACCCTGCTGGGTACCCAAATAGCAGTGTATGCCCACATGTATGACACTGGTGTACCCCGGATAACGTACTTAATGCCATATGTGGGTAGAATCGGCTGTTTGGGCACAACCGGGGACAGAAGGGAAGGAGCGCTATTTTGGTTTTTGGAGCACAGTTTGGTTTTTTTTGCCACTTTTGCAAAGCCCCTGAATTGCCAATAAAGTGGAATCCGCAGACATGTCACCCTATTTTGGACACTACCCCACTGATGGGATTTATCAAGTGGTGTAGCGAGAATTTTTAACCCTTGAGTGTTGCATTTATTTAGTTTCCAGAAATGAAATCGCAACTGATAGAGAAGTTAAAAATGAAAATTTTACAGATTTGCCATTTCAGTGTGCAACATGTTGTGCCCGACTTATGTCAGCAGAGACACTCCAAAAACTGTTAAACGGGTATCCCAGGCACAACAGCTTTTAGAGCGTTCATCTCTGATACAAGTCGGGCACAATATATTAGGCACTGAAAGGACGTATTCCTGGAAAAATGGTCATTTTCACCTCTCACAATCCACTACAGTTATAGTTATATATATAAAGTTATAGCAACACTTGGGGGTTAAAAATGCTGTCTGTACCCCTGGATAAATCCTTCAGGGGTGTAGTTTCCAAAATAAGGTAATTTATCAGGGGATTCCAAATTACTGGCGTTTCAGCTCTACAAAAGTGTCATGGCATCCAAAAACCAAACCGTCTGTGCTCCAAAAACCAAATGACCCTTCTTCCCTTCTGTGTCCGGCTGTGCCCTAGTATCAGTTTATACCCACATATGACATTATGTCCGTTATCCGGGGGTACACCAGTGTCATACATGTGTCATATATGTGTCATAAACTGCAGTTTGGACGTACAGCAGGGTGCAGAAGGGAAGGAGCGCTATGCGGCTTTTGGAGCACAGATTCAGATGTTTGGTATCTGGACGCCATGTCATGTTTGTAGAGCCTGTAAGGTACCAGAAAAGTGGATTCCATGGGGTACCAGGAGTGACCCCATTTTGAAAACTGCACCCCTCAAAGAATTTATCAGGGGGTGTAGTGAGTATTAGTATCCCGGACGTGACTGCACAGCGGATGGCGAAGAGGGAATGTATAAGCTGTGCGGAGGACATTGCAAACACCAAATTCCCTACTATGTCCCCGTAGCTCCTATGATTGGGGGAGTCACTCTGGGGGTCACTTTGGGGGTCACTTCTGGTGTTTTTTCGCTCATAAGCTGTAAATCTGGGGTGTCCCCTGATATCCGCTCACACAGCTTATATATTCCCTACATGACGCACCCAGTTGTGTTCTAATAATTTGGCGATTTTTGAGGGTTTTTGTCTTCACATTGTGAGATGCTATATTTTCTTTATGTTTCTGGTGATGCGGCCATATAAGGGCTTATTCTTTGCGGGATGAGATGCATTTCGTAATGACACCATTTTTGGGTGTCTACATCTTATTGAATACATTTTATTAACCCTTTTTTGCTGGATTTAAAAAAAAAAAATCAATCCTGGCATTGAGTTTTACTTTTTTAATTTTGCGCCATGCAGCGTACAGTATAAGTAACATGTTCCCTTTATTCTGCGGGTTGGTACGGTTACGGCGATACCTCATTTATAGTATTTTTTTATGTGTTACTAGTTCTGCAGAGGAAAAACACATTTGGGGACATAAATCAATGTTTTTTGCATCGCATCTTCTAAGAGGCGTAACATTTTTATTTTTCGGTTGACAGAGTTGGTTGAGGGCTTATTTTTTGCGGGACAACCTGCGCTTTTTATTGGTACTGTTGTCGGATGCATATGACTTTTTGATCACTTTTTATAGCATATTTTGTATGGTGAGATGGCGAAAAATCATTACTTCCGGCGAGTTTTTTTTGTTTTTTTTTTCCGGCGTTCGCCGTGTACATTAAATATTATTTCAGTTTTATTGTACAGATTGTTACGGACGCGACAATACCAAATATGCATTGTTTTTATTACTTTTTAGTTCTTTTTTTATATAATTCATTTTCTATTGAGAAAAAGGGATTTTTGGGCTTTATAACTTTATTAATTTTTTTCATACACTTCATTTTATTTTTTTTACATTTTTTTTTACTTTTTCATGTGTCCATTTAGGACACTTCAATCAGCAATACTTTGCTGATATAGAATGCCATGTGAGACACAGCCTGCAGGTGTCCCACATGGCATTCCGTAGCAGGATGTCAGGCTGTGTAGACGCACAGCCTGACATCAGAAGGTCCTGGCAGGATCACCAGGTATGTGGGGGCTCCGGGCAGTCTGGGGTCACTGGCCAGACCCCAGACTACCTTTTACTGCTATCGGCACCCTCCGATCTCGCCGCGGGGGGTGCCGATCTGATTTAATTGTCGGCGGATGCCTTTCGATCGCGCCGTGATGTTTCACGGCGCGATCGAAAGGGTTAAAACGTCCAGTCGGACTCAGTTCCGACTGGACGTTATTGAGGAAGGGGTTAGGTGTTAGTAACACCTAACCCCCGTCCTCCCCGCACCCATCCCCCCGCGAAATAGGTACCTAAAGACAGGACGTATTTTTACAATAGTCCGGTCTTTAGGTACCTGGACCGCAGGCCGTAATTTTACGTACGGCGGTCCTTAACCGGTTAAAGAATCCGTAAATTTCCCACATAATGACTTTCTTCATTTCTCTATAGAAGGGGGCTGACACAGCTAACTGCAGCTGCTTCGCTCACATCTCATTAAAGTCACGCGCACACCAACAGTAATGTCTCTTACATGGTGCGAGGGTATTTGTAATGCAGTGATTTTTGCTATACCTGTCAAGTTGTGTTGTTCTCACCGCCCTGAAAGTGCTGAGGTGTTGCCTGCCCCAAACAAGCCGGGAATTATTTGTATCAATCAATATAACAAGAGAGGATGGTGCAGAAAGATGGTTAGATAGTGAGAATTCATCGTTCCTGATTTAAAGGACAATGCCAAGCAAAAAAGACACCTATGCATACGGCCACCATTACCATACATTTCCTTATTTTATTGCTGTTTTTAAAGAGTATTCTAGTAATAAGAAGTTACTTTCTAAGGATATGGAGTAACTTACTGACTGGAGGGAGTCTGACTGCTTAGACTACTGTAACACCCTTCTCCACAACCTCCCAGAAAATGCTCTCGCCCCCTCCAGTTCACTCTAAACCAATTACTTAATCCACCTTTCCCTCCATTTTTCATCAACCGCTCCCTTGCCAGTCCCTTTACTGGTTACCCATTGCCCAGTGAATATAGTTTAAAATATTAATGCTGACATGCAAAGTCTTCCACAACCTGTCTCCTCCATATATCTCTGATCTCATCTTCCAGTACCTACCCACATCTAATCCTCTCAAGACCTTCTACTCCGCTCTTCTCATATCTGCTCTTCACACAACTGTCCCCAAAAATTCTTCTGTGCATCCCCCATACTCTGGAACTTACTACCATGACACATAAGACTGTTCTCCATACTTTCAAGATTCAAGAAAACCCTGAAAACTTACCTCTGTCTTATTAAAAATATTCAGATAGCATTTCCAGTTTCTTTGTCTACATTAAAACCTCCCTTCAGTTTTAGAGTAGAGAGAATTTTCCACACTTTGTTAGGCCAACGTGCTCTTCAAAGTTTGTAACGTACCGAATATAATAGTCAGTTTATTAGGAAAATGACCCCTTTCAAAAACGGCTCATCTAGAGGAATGGATCAACATCTTCAGTATCTGTCTTTAGTCTTATTCACATTATAGGTTGCAATAAAATTGTTACATGACCACTTTATTTTCATCATTACATCTGTTTGTTTTCGGTCTGAGACAATCTGCTTTTCTTAGAATATCAGCTCTTTCCTATGCTGCATTAACTAGAACTTCTGAATAACCTCTAGTTTGAAATCTAACCTTTAAAAGCCTACTTTGGACATAATCTGATTTGTTTTATAGTTATACCTACTTCTTTTGAATTGACTAAATTTCCATTTTTGTAATGTTCACTTTTATAATCCAGATAGTTTTTGTTTAAGTTTACCTACTTAAAGAAAGTTTTGGTACCAATTTTATCATTCTCATAGTAAAGGATGAGGTCTAGGTATATTTGATCTCCATATGAGAGTATAACTCTGTATATTCTAGGCTACCGCTTAGATAATAGTCATCTATTAGTATATACTGCTTGTAGGTGATGGTAGTATGACTGCTTAGCAACTTGTTGTTAAAGGAATAACCCTTTGATTGTTTGAATAGGTGAATAGCTGCTAGACTCCAGTCTTTTGTTTCCCTACAAAGACATCAATTGTACATTGCACATCACCTTTCATGAATTTGGTATGGCAACTTGAAAGTCATAGACTAATAGAGAAAGCCTATGGATCATGTTCATATATAGTTATTGACAGATCTACATGGATAATAAAAACTCATACAGGCTTTCTCTAGTACTTGGTGGGGATAGTATAACTTTAGATAGTATAGGCTTTCACAAGGACTGGGTTAGGTTAGTTTAGGTTAGATTAGGTTAGGAGGACTCTCAGACTCTCACTAGGAGTGGGCTGAGTTAGCACGATTTGCAGACCTTGGGGGCATAAGCAGGACTAATGGGCTTTCACTAGGAGTGTGTGAGGTTAGGAGGATCCACAGGCTTTCACTAAGAGTTGGTGGCATAAGCAGCACTCAGGTTTTCACAAGGAGATGGTGAGGTCAGCAGGATCCACAGGCTTTCACTGGGTGTTCTGTAAGCTTTTAAACAACACTTTACATTACATCTAATCATAGAAAATGACATAACCTCAAGTTCAGCCCATTCCCCCTTCTACATTGCTCTCAGATAGGGGACCCAAGAGAGCCATTTTAAGGTTTCTTAGGCTGCAGCTGCCTTCTCCTTCAGCTACTAGAGACTTTCTCAATTATTTAATGGTAATCAAAAATAAAAGAGGAACATGCTCAGCCATGACAGTTCTCACGCTTCACAGTTATCCAACTCCTGCTTTAATATGGCTTCATCATTAGCTGACTTTCATGTTCAGGGCTCTTAGAAAGTTGTGTGTCAGTTTGTTTTTGCAGCAATATCAGGTGTTACCCATCTTTTCTTGAAACAGATAAAGGCTACTTGATTATACAGCGGCTTCACAAAGGCATTTCTGTCTACACATCCTTATAACTCAGAGATAACAGTCAGTATCTGGCATATATGAGGTATATCACGCTTGTGCTAGTGTTTCTCTTCTTGCAGTTTTGGAGCCTGATTGATTCCCTTCATATCGCAGGATTAGGCCAGACCCATGTGTGATGTCTTGTGCAGCGCTTCCTTGTTGGCGACCTTGCACCGGCACATCATTACTGTAGAGCAGACACCAATGATCAGAGGAGAAGGAATGTGCAGAGATTGGAGTCGGGATAATAAGACTTGTTCCTGCTCTGCACACTTACTGTCAGTTTGGGGCTCTCAACACCAAGAAAAATGTTTGTAATTTCCTTCGGATGCATCTGTGGCTTCTATCTGTAGATTTTCCTTAGAATTATTTTAGCTGATATGCTCCAACTAAACCCTTGTCTGCTGCAGACCCTTAGAAAATAATCCCACACGTCTTACCTAAATCGCCTTATCAAACAGTAAAAAGGTGGCCCATTAAGTAAGTAAAATCAAGAGATGAGGCAAAGTTACTAAATGCAACAATGGGAATATTCCATAAGGTTACCATCACATGTGCACCGAGTGTCTGGTGCAGATCCGTCATAAATCACTGGACGAAAAAGTGCTGCAAGCCTGATTTTTTTTCGTTCAACAATATCAGTTAACCCACTTACAACATCTGCCGTAATAGTATGGCAAATGCCGGGTACTTAAATACGGCACTTGCTAAGGAGCTGAGCGGTTGCAATAGCGCATTGCCTACACTGATCGCGAGCAATAAGACCTCCAGTGCCTCAGTCAAAACTGCCATGGTGCCTTGATCCATTCCTACTCTATTCTGCCTATAATATAAATGCTGCCAATTTGGAGTTCAAAATTCCTAGGGATTCAAATTAAAAATTCTAATCACTCCCCTTTCCCTAGAACACATATTAAAGAAAAAATAAAGTGAAACGCATAGTCGAAAAGAAAAACAAAAGATCTGAACTGCATTTTTTTTTCACTGTTTTGCAACTCTTAAACATTTTAATAAAAAATGATCAAAGCAATGGACATTCCACAAAATAAAATAACCAAAAAGTACATCTGGCACTGCAAAAAAAGACGCCCTACGTATACTCCTCACTGAAATTAGGGCACTCTATTTCTTCCCTTCAGCAGTTGTTAAACTCCCCTACACATCTTCTGTGTCCTTTCCTATTCGTAACGGTACTCACTAGGGTTGCCCCCTATTCCCTCTCATGTTTACCCTCTGTATTGAACCTCTGGCATACCAGATATGTTCCAACCCAGACATTATGAGAGTAAGCGTCCAAGATAAGGATTTCAAGATTAGCCTATTTGCTGATGACGTCCTTCTCATTCTCACTAGTCCCCACATCACCCTATCAGGTTATACGGTAAACCCCTCAAAGGCAAAAGCTCTCCCCCTAAAAATAATTATCATTTTCAATGGAAGGATTCTCTACCATTTTGGAATTCAATATCTTCCTCCTGTGCCACTTTATACTTGGTTAACTACCCATGTTTGTTTCATGACCTCCGCTCCCTACTTGACAAATGGCGACCCTTGCATATATCCCTTATCGGTTGCATAATGGCTATAAAGATGAGCCTGCTCCCGAAACTTCTGTACTTTTTTGAGACCTTCCCAGTAGCAATTCCCCACTCAGAGCTATGTTTCCTCTAAAAAGCTATTTTCCACTTTATTTGGAATGTGAAACATCATCAGATACCATGCTGTGTAATGTTAGCAGGTAAGGCGGATGGGGGTTAGCGGTCCTGCATATCCCTTACTACTATTGGGCAATACATTTGCACTGTATTCCATTTTGGGCAGCCCCGCAAGCCTACATAAAGTGGGTAGAAATTGAAAAGTGGCTGGAACCCCAATGCTTTATGTGGATCTACTCCCCTCCCTTTGTCCACCACCCTCTTCTAGGTCCCATCTGCTTTACTAGGGTGATTTGGGGCATGTGCCACAAGCTTATACCCCTTGCCTCACATAATTCCTCTACGGTCACCTTCCTCTTCAACCCGCTCCTCCCGGGGGGACTCATGTCTGCTATGGTGCACCCCTGAAGCCAAGCAGGCTTGTTTCATGTGGCAGATTTGATTGATCTGTTGACTTTGGAACTCAGACCTTTTGATTATTTCTACTTCCAATTACCCACATCTGAATGGTTCCATTATCAGCAAATAGCTCACCTTATGACCACCCTTTATGCAGCCCCATGGGTTTCTGCCCCTAGGGTTTTTGAGAGATTGAGTTGAGCTGGCACCTCTGCATAAGGTCTTATTTCTCTAAATACTGTATAGGCTTGTCTCATTCCTAGAAGGGTGGACTTCCTCCCCCCCTTATAAGTATATGTTGAAATGGAATGAGGGAGTTGGCAGTCAGTGGCAGATTATATGGTTATTAGATGGATATTTAACTTTTTGCTCTCTGGCTCCCCTGCTCTGGGTGCACATGACATCACAAAGGATAACCCGTGGCAGAAAGTGCAGGACCAGAGAGCAGATAGGTAGGTGAAGACCTAATACTATATGGGGGACCAGTGAAGGGGACACTGTATCACCAGTTCAGTGGCCATTATATGAGGCCATTACATTGTGTGGGAGAAGTGATGGGGGCTAATATCCTATGGGGGAAGGAGACATTAAAGTGTGGGGCATTAGGGAGGAATAACAAAGAAGTTATCTGGGCTTAAGTTTTTTATGGACTATCCTCAGGACCAATCAGTTCTATAATTCCGCTTCCAGCACTCATCCTGTGCTCAAAGCAGAGCCAGAAGTAGAAAGCTCTGCCGACTGAATAGCAGCTGTAGCCTTCACTACATCTCAGCACTTATTGAAGTCAGTGGGAGTTGAGCTGGAGTGAAGGTACCTGGTTGCTCTACAGTGGACAGAGCTTTCTGCTTCCTGCCTCGTATTGTATACAGAACGCCACTGGAAGTGGCCCCGTACAGCTAATTGGACCTGGTGTCTGCCCTCTACCAATTAGGTATATAAGCCCAGAAAACCCCTTTAATACTCACCCCCCTCCCACACACACACACACACACACACACACACACACACACACACACACACACACACACACACACACTTTGCTACACACGTTTTTATCCTCCAACAGGATAATAGCCCCCATCACTGCCCCCACACAATATAATGACCCCATCACTGATCTTCCTACAGTATGGGGCACCAATGAAGGGGATATTGTATGTGAGAGCCAGTGAAGTGGTCATAAAATTAGACCCTGATACCCCCTTTAAAGAAGTTGTCTATAAATTGGAGTGACCCCTGCGGTAGCCAGTGAGGTGTAAAATTTTAAAAAAAAAGAAAAAAAGGAGGCGTTGGCATGACACTGAATGGAAACTGGTGGCAGACAATGCAGCGCCAGGCACAGGTGAGTATGCTTTTTTTAAACGACTTAACCATTTTTCTAATATTGATTTCTAGCTGCACTGTCTCAGTACAGCTGATCGGCAGGGGTCCTGGCTGTGGGCCCATAGAACCATTTTCACTGATGGACTCTAGACATCCTAGTAGTGACTTACTCCCTTCAACCTTGACCATGGCCAGCTTAAATGTTTGGTAGGGTGATATGGCCAATCCTACTATGGGTAGATCTAGAGATAAAACATTCTTTGGCATCTTTTCATATGGTTATGAGTTGTGTTGTTATGTCAGCCAGTTATACTCTTACACCTCGCTATGCCACCATTTGCCTGTGATTTACATTTTAAAGAAGGACGCGCTGGATGTCTTTTTTCTTTGCCTAGTTATACTCTTAACCTATTTTGGCTGGATCAGTCATATTAAAGTACGCGTGGTGCCATAAGCACATATTCACAGGGGTCACACAGACATGCAGTACATACAAACATCTTTCTTCTCAGTGTGGCTTCTCTTATTTCACACTGAATTCAATGTAATACCTGGTCTATTGCCGCCTGGAATTGAGAAGCTAAACTGTAAAACGGTTTCCATATATTTCTCAAATATAAAATAGTCTCCATCTGTTATACAGTAGGTGGCTACAATGTCAGGCACCATCATCACTAGATGTAGCTTTATTGGTCAGATCATTCACAGTATTTGTGGTGATATGTATTTGGGACATGAAATTCTGAATGGACTTTTCTTGTGTTACTCAGAGGAGCAAAACTCCTACTTAAGACAAATACAATGTTCCTATAATGCTGACTAAGGCCAGGTTCATACCAGCGCTTGCACCCTGGTCGGGTATTCCGTCCCCAAATTCGTGTGAAAAATGCAAGCAGGACTTTTCTCTCTGCAGTTTTCGGGTGGAAACCCAGTGAACCCCATTATAGTCTATGAAGCGGATTGGGTTTCTGTCCCCAAGGAGATCGTAAGAATGGAAACCCAAGCACTAGTCTGAACCTAGAGTACACCAGCTGATGCTGTAGTTAGTGGTGATCCATAAATACATTCTGATCAGGAAAGTCCAGTGTCTATAATGATAGAAAGTTCCAGTGTGTTCAGCTGGACCTTTATCATTCAATGTATATTCATCACAATGAGTTCTGGTTATTATATAGCAGAATGGTTCCCAGGAAGAGGGAGATGTAAATGAAGTGTAATCTGCCTCGTTTCTGAAGATCATTACAATGACTTGTTTTGATAAAAATTAATTATAACAAACACCAATTGCTTTATACCCCGAGGAGGGAAATTACGCTGAAATGTGATTAGTGTGTTTCAATGTAAAATTGTGAGATCACAGATATATAGGGCAACCTGTTCACTTCCCTCTGGCAGGGTGATATAGAAAAATGAGGATGAGCCACCAAATCCTAAAATAATCTAAATACCAAATTGGTCATGAAAATAGGTAATGAAAACTTCTCCAGCTGTAACATCTCTGCCTGTTCGGGCCCCTGCGCCACCCTCTGCTTGTGTGCTGCGGCGCAGGAGGCGCGTGCAGTTTGATAATCTGTGTAAAGTTTTTAGTTGCACTGTGTGAACACGGCTCTAGTCCTTAATTGGATTTGCACCACACCCGTCTTCTGCCTAGGTTACCTCTGTCCATTTAGTGGTTAATCTGGCCTTGCCCTTTGATTGACAGCCTGCCTTCCTGTGAACTCCATGGGTGGGTTCTTCCTCCCTATTTAGCCTTGGTTCCCATTCACACCAGTGCTTGTTATTGCCGTGCGCATACCTGCTCTGACTGTTGCTGTTTTTGATTACTCTATTATACTTGACCTTTGGCTTTCCTCACTGACTTCTCTTTTTGGACTCCGATTTGGTACTGTATTGCCCGACTGTTACTGACCCTTGGCTAAGTTGACTTCCCATTGTTGTTGTTCGTCTTGTCTGCGTTTTGTGTGTCACATACTCAGGGAGGGACTGTCCTCGTGGTTGCCGCCTATTACGTAGGATAGGGCCTGGCAATAGGAAGGGAGAGCGGGGGGGCATAGCCTAGGGCTCACTGTCTCTTGTGTCCCCGTTCCAGGGTCCCCTAACACCAGCGCTGTAAGATGCCCTGAGTTTTAATTCCTCAGCATTGTCATGGTTTCTGCTTTCTGTCATTGAATAGGAATATTTATTTTTTTCCATTTAGCTGCTGAAATTGTCTCTGCATATGCCATGATCAATTGTAAGGTATAAATGTACAAAGATATCTACATCCGTGCAAATCCTTAGCTGAACTGATACAATGTCACAATACTTTACAACAGCTTAAAGACATCTTGTCACCACCCAAAAGTGAATTTCAGTATGGCGGTGGCCACTTTTCTTTTCTTCTCCAGCTATTTCCACCACTATGTATATACAAACTAGCTTCTTGATATGCTAATAAGTGACTGCTCATGGCTTTGGGGTCCTCCCTTCTGTACAGAAGATCTCCAGGCTAGAAATGAATGGAGCAATTCAGATTGAACCAGATTTGACCAGAATTTTCCAAATGCTTTGGGTTTGACCCGAACCCAACACTTTAAAGATTTATCACCATAAACTGTAAGTGAAATTATTATACTCTGAGGTTTCTTCAAGCCACAGAGTATAATAGGTGGAGGACAAACAGGTATATTCACCATCCGTTGCCTCTTCAGTGGTCACATTATCCTGGGGCATACTATATCACCCACGATAATGCGGATTCAGAAGAGACCAGTAGAGGACCTAGCAAAAGTGTCAGATGGGGGAGAAGAGGCCCAGAAGAGGTGATACTAGAAAAGAATAACTGTTTGATATATTTTTACTCTTCCCCTGAGCCTCCACCTATTATACTTTGGACATCTGAGAGTAATAATTTCACTTCTGGTTCTATCAGAACAAGTTCTAACCAAAACAACCTGGAGGGCCCAAAATGAAAAAAAAAATCTTCTGAGTCCCATCTCTAGTCCAGATTCTCCTTTTCTCACTGTGCATCTCCTGAAGTTATACAGAGAGGACAGTGTGATCATGTGCCATCAGCTTGTTCCTCTCATTGGACAATGTCACAGCCAAAAAATGTCATGCCCAGTTGACAGTGAAGGGCTAGGAATGTTCAGTTGTCAATGTATTCAATCATTTACATACCATAAAGCCAAGTTACAAAAAAATAGCAGCCCAAATCGCAGAAGAACAGAGAAACTTATGAAGTAAAGAAAAGTGGCTACACAAAGAGGAACAATTGCAATGTACGATTTCACTCTATATGGAGATGACATGTCCTCTTTAAAGCAAGAATAAATAAAAATACTGTCTGATATACTGTGTGATGTCTTGACATGTATGACATGGGGATACTCTCTTTGACGTTTGTGAATCCTTTTGTCCTAACTCAGCCCTTCAGGCCCTGCACTAGGCACATAACACAACATTCAGTTAACCAGCCAGCCTAAGGCTTATTTATGCTCACAATGCGACTTTCAGTGGTGCAGTTTTATGCAAGTTTCCTAAAAATTTATGGAAAAAATCCTATTTGTAACCTCCATGACTTTTTATATCTGTACAGCGCCTTTAAGATCAAAGGCTATTCAGATATTGTTCCTTATAGTTGAGTAAGTTATAAATAGATTGGACTATAATTAGACCTTGATAGCAAATAAACATATTAGCTCTCAATAATACAATTTAAGAACACCACCCCCTGGAGGTCGCCTTTTCATACACAACATTAAAAATCCTGAATAACTTCTTCAGCGTATTTTAAGGGCCATGTAGACAGACAGGCTTTTCCTCTATTGCAGAAGATCTATGAGAACATAGAGAAGACAGATTTGATGGTTTGTAAGTTGCTTTTGTTAGGACACGTTTCTGCAATTCCCGGCAGTAAATCATGTGAGAGGTGATGGGATTGCAGCATGTTGAACATATTTATACCTCATATACTTGCCAAGTAGATCCCAAGAATAATCATAATAAGCACAATTATCCGGCATGTATCATCAGGAGAAGCTCCCAGAAGAAGTTCTCATCTCAGGGGTCACTTTCAGGCTAAACAAATAGAGGCAAATAAAAGTCATGCATGGGGAACGCCAGAACCCATATAATGTAATGATCATTTATAATCAGATTAATAGGCTCAGTGCTGCAGATGTAGAGACTGGTGCACGTACCAAACCTGCTACGAAAACGCCATTCTCCTTACTTAGTAACATCAGAGCGCCCAGCACAATAAGATACAGTACAGTGAAGAAGAAACCTTTGTCTTGGTGCTGGTTGCATTTCTTTAAGACTAAATATGGCGGGACACATATAATTTTCTGTAGTAGTGGTTGTTTTGAAAGTATTACTGCGTATACTGCATTGTGTAGAATAAAAGAATAAAAATACAGTGAATAATAACAGTTAGTAGAGTATATAATTGCTTAATACACCGAGTAATAACAAAAGATAAGATTATTGGTTTAGAGATTATAAAGATTTTGTTACTACTTTCAGATTAGCATATTTACCAACATTCCTGCTGGGAATATTCAGGGCAAATACCCTCTGCCCCTGGCATCGCCACCAAAATGGGAGAAACCACTTTTGGGGAGAGTTTGTATAAACCTTTTCGAGTGGAGCTTGTCAGGGACAGGAGGAATTTGAACATTTGATACAAAACTGGCAAATTTTACAACAGTTGGCAAGTATGGATTAGTGATGTGTGGATGGATGGATTTCATGTGTGGTTCCTGTGACTAGATAACGCATTGGCCAGCTCACATCACTAGACTATTGCTGTCTCCTATGATTGGAAGGAGCAGCTGTCATGTCTATTCCATGTAATTGGAGGGAGCATCTGTGATATGGCCGCTGTAATTCTAGTGACTGGAAGGTGAACGTGTCATTTACTGTTCCCTATAACTGGATAGAGCATTTGCAGTCCAACTACCATCTTCCTGCTGACCAGAAGGAGCAGCTGTTATGTACTGTTCCCTGTAAATGGAAAGAACACCTATGATATGACTTCTGCTGTTCCTGGTGACTGCACTGTGCTATTCTCAATACTTGGTATGGAGTATTTGAGATATGGCTATTGCTGTTCCTGGTGACTGAGAGGAGCGACTGTCATGAACTGTAGTCATGCCTACTGCCGTTCCTGGTGACTGGATGGAGCAGCTGCCCTATGGTGTACTCAATAACTGGCATGGAGTATATGTTATGGCTATTGCGGTCAGTGCAAGCTAATAATATTTCTATTGATACCGAGGGATTTGAAGATAGAGTAGCTGTAATGTGCTGTTCAGTGACTGAATGAAGTTTTGTCATATAAGTAGACTGTTGCTGTCCCCTACTATTGACAGGAGTGGGTTTCATGTGCCCTTCCCATAGAATCATTGTGAGATGACTACTGCGAGTCCTAGTCATTGGAAGGAGTAACTAGTAGTCATGTGCTGGTTTATGAAATTGGATAGAACATATGACTATTGTTTTTCCTGGTGATTTGAAGGTGTGGCTGAGATGTACCATTCCCTGTAATTGGCTAAAGCATCTGTGATGTCACTACTGCCGTTCCCTGTAATTGCAAGGAGCGGCTGTATTCAGACAGCTGCTTCTTTTTTAAAAAGGACCTTTCATCAGATTGGGCACAGGCAGTTCTATATACTGCTGGAAAGCCGACAGTGCGCTGAATTCAGTCAATTGGTCCCGATAGCGCTTTACCCGGGGCACAGATCAGGAAAGCCGACAGTGCGCTGAATTCAGCGCACTATCGGCTTTCCAGCAGTACATGGAACTGCTTGTGTCCAATCTGATGAAAGGTCCTCTTTAATAAACCACAGGAGCATTGGATGGACAAATTCTGCGGATCCCAGCTGAGGAGGTGAAGCCTATGTATATACCCCTAAGGCATGAGAACTAGGTGTTTCCCAAAATGGTTAACTTACCTTGGTTTCCTATAATTGCCCTTCGTCAGGATTATGTTTTCTCTGAAAGCAGCGAGGCAGTGCGTCCTCAGAACACTTGCATTTATTAATATCTTTAATCCTGCATGGTTTTCACGAGTCACATAAGATGGATCTGGTATTGTGAGCAGCATCTTCTGGGCAACAGCTCTCACAATACCAGATTAATCTTTCTTAATTAGAAGATTTTGATCAGTGGAGCTGATGGAGGCAAATAAGGAAATAAGGTTCTTATTAAAATCTGATCTTCTCCAATCACATTAAATGGGTATTTACTTGTTTAGTATTCTTCTATTGTGAAACCATATTCATCACAGGAGGTGTTTGGCAGCTGCTTATCTCCCATCCGCTATTGAAACACCACACCGTATTTATAGTCCATTATATGGATGTATATTTAGCTTTGAAACATTTCAATAAAAAGTATAGTTACAAAAGAGGATATAAAGTATCTTTTGTGCAGGTTTAGGCGACATGAAAGCAAATCGCTGTCTACAGTCCAGATTTAGCTAAAAGGTCATTCAGACTTAAAGGAAGCCTATCAACTCCCTCAAGGACATTCTACTGTCACCAGCATGTTACAGAGCACGTGGCAATGATAAACATATATTATTGTTATCAATGTCACTTTTAGATTTAAAGAAAAACAACTCTGAAGTTGTACGCAAATATGTTGGTTGGTGCACTGGGGAGGGGCCTTAAAGGGGCTCTATTAGCAAAATCATGCTGATAGAGCCCCACATATGCGTGAATCGCCTTTAAGAAGGCTATTCAGGCACCGCTAAAGTTATATTAAACTACCCCCCAGTTTTAAAATAAAACCCTAAAAAAGAATGTGATCTACTTACGCATTGTGCACGCTGGGCGGGCATTCAGGGTCCGCCGTCTTCTTCATCCACGCCTCCTCTTCCTCCGATGTCCTCGGGTCCCGTCCTCCTACGGCGCTCGCGAACTGACATTGATAAAAAAAAAATGGCCCGGGCACATGCGCAGTAGCCGTAGTAGAAGCCGCATGCTACTGCGCATGCGCCCAGGCCATTTTTTTTATATCAATGTCAGTTTGCGAGCCCCGGAGGAGGACGGGACCCGAGGACATCGGAGGAAGAGGAGGCATGGATTAAGAAGACGGCGGACCCTGAATGCCCGCCCAGCGTGCACGATGCGTAAGTAGATCACATTCTTTTTTAGGGTTTTATTTTAAAACGGGGGGTAGTTTAATATAACTTTAGCGGTGCCTGAATAGCCTTTTTAAAGGCTATTCACGCATATGTGGGGCTCTATCAGCATGATTTTGCTGATAGAGCCCCTTTAAGCACTGGGAGCACCACACTTATAGCTGGGGAACAGTGAGCAGTAAAGAAAAAATTCAAATTATTCTAGAATAATATATTTCTATTAAGCAGTTTATACTAAGTTGGGTTGGACCCAAATATTCAAATTTTTTAATGAAACCAAACAAATGGAGATTCACCTCGGACGAACTAAAATGGCCGTTGCATTATACTCTGGGTCTGTTCAGAAGACACCTCCCCAGGGTGGAAGCCCTGGGAGGTGAAAACAAAAGCAAAAAAACCCATTCATACTCACCTTACCGTGCCTCTTTGGGGTCTCCTTGCGTGTCCGGCACTATCCTGGTAGTGTCCAATGACCTTCTGTGATGCTATCAGCCCCGGCTCAGTGAGGCTGGTGACCTGGGCATGCCAAGCTTTATGACATCAGCAGGAGAGAACCGGGCACCACAAGGAGACCCAAAGAGGTAATGGATTGGTTTGTAGGAGCCCTAAGAGTATTGTACACTATGGTTAAGACAATTTAAGGTGTGGTATATACTGAACTTGTTCAACCCAATACGAATCAGGGACCTGAGCCATGGACCTGAACACGTAATCTTGAGAGGTTCTCTCATCTCTAATGGCTATCAATAATAAGGATTTTTATTGTTTACAGCAGAAATAATACTACTCATCTCTGAGGATTTGTTACTCTTACAGTTTTATCCAGTCTTGTCAATTCTCTATTAAATAGCCTGGACTGCAGACTGATACATTTTACCTGCATTGATATAGCGTAAATGAGGACAGGAGAGGTTTCTGCTGCTGCTGCTGCTGTGTTTAGCTCAAGCATTGTCAAGACTGGATGGATTACTAGTCAATATGTCACAGGGATACATTTACCTGATGTGTGCCAAAAAATATTGGCTTTATTGAGTAGTACAGAGAAAATATACTGCATGCTATACATATATTAAATATATATATATATATATATATATATATATATATATATATATATATATATATTGACTAATACACCAGAGTGTTCTATTGTAGGCATACCCAACATAATCTTCTAGAAGGTTCAAGCAAAATATAAACAAAATATTAGGTCTAAGATCCCACCTAGCAGGCCGCATCGAAAAAGCAATGCAGGAAAAGCCCACAATGGAAAAGCATTGTGGTTTTTCGTGCAACAGTTTTCACAAAAAGACTTTCTGCTTACATTATATCTATAGGGAAACCGCCAGTGCTTCCGCAGATATAATTGACATGCTGTGTTTTCCAAAAATGCAATGGTTTTGGAAATCGCAGCATTTCTGCTGTGTAGATTGTTCTGTAAGGTGTGGATGGGATTCGCTAGCCACTTTGCAGTGACTAAAATACTGCATTTTCTGCAGTGGCATTTGAACCACATGCGGCCCTGGCCTAAAGCAGGTTCTTCATTTTTGTTACACTTTTTGCGGTTTCTTTGAAAGATCATGGGGTGATGGTTGAATAGATGGACTCTATCCAGATGCTTACTGATGGAATCTAGTGGCATCTAAGACAAGTCAATGGGCAGATATGACGTATTGTGCGGTGGTCAGGGAAAGGGTGGGACCCCAGGGAGCAGTAAATGGCGTCTTCTCTATGATCTGTCAGAAACTTCTCCCCATGAGCTGGCTAGCCGGAACACCGAGAGTGGAAACAGGAAACCATCTGTGCTGGTTTGGATCTGGCCAAGCCCCGCAGTTCATCATTAATAGAGAAGACTTCTTCACAGATTGATGAGCAATGTGAACGTGTGATGTATTTATGCCTCAGAACCTGCTCAGGATGCAGCACATGGAGGACGTCATAGAAATGAATGTGCTGCGCTCAATAATAGCGTGCGGTCAGATTAAGTAGTTTTACAAATGTAGTGACTTGTAACGAGGGAGCCGAGAGAATTTATCATGGACTCCATAAAACAGAGAGGAATTCAGCAGCTTGTCCAAAAATAATAATATTTCCAGGACTCTGCACAAAAGGACAATTATAGATGTGAAAATTTAAACTTACAGGGTTAGCCAATGACACTGGGGAGCAGAGAGTAGGGGATACAAGGATCAGTGCACTGAAGTCATTATTCTACAATGACTGCTAATAAAAAGAGAGACTTAGAAATTCAGTCTTTGCAGCTCCAGCAGATGTATTGTATGGGCAGCATGGTGGCTCAGTGGTCGGCAGTCCCCCCAGGTAGTACCAAGGGAAATATCTGCATAGAGTTTGGTTGATCTCGCCATATTTGTGGATTTTTTGTCATACTCCAAATACAGACTGGTTGACTTATTGGGGACAGAGATTGTTCTAAGTGAGAACACAGTCATAGTGCCCTGTAGTGAAGCAATTCAACTGGCAGAGTCACCTGACAGCTTCTGATACCCTGGCTGTCTCACACTCCAAGTGTGCTGGTGTTACTTAAGAAAAAGAACAGTTTTATAGTAATTCCACTATAATTTATTCATAATTGTATACATGTATAGCAGACGTCAGTTGTATACATCAAAGTGATAGAATTTCAAGGGTGCTGAGCTACATTAATATATCCAATTTAGTTTACAAACTTAGCAATGGATGCATCACTTTGTCCAAGATCTAGGATTCCCCTTAACGGATATCTAATATTGTCCATTAACTTAGATAACCACTAGTGGATAAAATACAGCGTCCAAGATCTAGAATGTATCACATTGTCTAGGACCCAGGCACTGGCTAGGGGGTGCATCACATTGCCTAGAACCAAGGAGATCCACTAGGGAATACATGGCATTGTCAGACATCTAGAGTACTCGCCTAGTGGGCGCATCACATTGTCCGGGATTCAGGATGCCCCCTAATGGATATATCACATTTGTCCAAGAGCTAGGATGCCTGGAGTGGAAACACTGCATCTGAGGCCTTGTAGTGGATGCATTACATTTTCCAAGATGTAGAGAGCCCCCTAGAGGATGCCCTTTTACATGCTCCCTGCCATCCAGCTGTATCACAGGCAGTGTGCAGCTTGCTGCTTAGATGTGGTTTCTGAGTCTTTTCATGCATTTCTCTGAGACGGCGTTCATTTATTCTTTCCAGATAGTTAAGCGGCACACTCTCCTCCAGGAGCGGGCACATCAAGCAGATTAATGACGGTTATTTTGGCCACTTTGTGAATAATGTAATAAAGTTTCTCAGACTCGACCAATTGATCAGGAGTCAGGGGGTATTATGAATGCGTTCTGCTCCAGGTCACCTGCTGCTGACACATTTTTCTTGCATTTTACCGATTACTACGTGTAAGTGAGTGATACATGACACCGGCTTCAAGTTCCTTCTCAGGAATACTGACTTATATGTTTCTTAAGACATATTCATTAGCTCGATGCCTCCTTATGTGAAATGAGTTGGATTCCCTGAGGTGCCATCGTCTTGGTTGTGTAGCAGGTGTATAACTCGTGTAGTCCTGCACTCCAGAGATGCTTCATCATTTACCGCCAAGATTGAGGGGACAGGATCTTGTCTGCAGTTTATGCTTCACAAGTTCTGGGGAATCAGTAAAGACAAACTCCAGTAATATGCTACATCTATGGCCATGGCAAACCCCATCTTCCTCTCCTGTATATCTCAGAAGTATACATTGGGTGTATTTACAGATGTACTTTTCCAGACAACTAAGCAGTCTCTGAGAAAATCATTTTGTATGATACTCCAGGCACTGTAAGCTATGTAAGGTAGTCAGCAAAATAGATTAAAATCTGCTATTGCTGATGCTGTCACCTATGTATAGTACCTGTACCCATGTCTAATGCCTGTACAATATATATTTCCTATTTCTAAAAAACACTACAGAGCTAATACTAAAATAAATATTCTAGGACCTTAGACTGTGAAGATATTGTCACCAAAGGTACTAGAAGCTGCACCAACTCATGCTGATAACACTGAGGAATACAATTAGAGATGAGCAAACAGTAAAATATTCAATATTTGTTATTCGTTATCCGCTCAATATTCGACTATTCGAACGAATATTGAACCCCATTATAGTCTATGGGAGAAAATGCTTCGTTTCAGGGGATCCCACAATTCGATTCAGGAGGGTCATCAAGTCCACTATCACACCTCCGCAAATGATGCCAACACCTCTGCAACTGGGACAGCAGGGGAAGCATGCTGGAATCATCTAACAAGCCCAAGTCACAGTTTTACCCCACCATCACAGCCTATCAACTACACACTTTCCACACTAAAAAAAACCCTCTATCAAAGTGGGAAAATACCTGGAAACCTTCTTTCCTCCCCAATTGGATGGACAGAAACCCAAATTTTAAGATAAAGAAACATTAACAAGCACCCCTTTAAATCGTGTTGCCCATGACAACCACAGATGGAATAGGCAATGGGAAATTCAACAGTACCCGCCCTGAACTGTCATTGTGGATGTGTGTGTGTGTGTGTGTGTGTGTGTGTGTGTGTGTGTGTGTGTGAGATGTGGTAAGACCTTCCAAAAATTCACTTTTCTGGCCCTTACCGTGAGCCCTTCCAAATTATGGTAGAGGCCCTTAAACTGAGCTACCAGCAGAGATTGAGGCCCTTTAGGTGACTTCAGCCTCTTACCAGCAGAGTTTTAGGCCTTTTAACTTAGTTCAGTCTCTTACCAGCAGAGTTTTTTGCCCTTTGGGTGAGTTGAGCCTTGCACCAGCAGAGTATTAGCCTCTTTAAAATTGTTAGCCCCTAAAACGGTGGTTCCAGAACCATCACTCTCATTGTGTGGGATTGAAGCGGTGGATTGGACTGAGGACCCAGACATTGACCCTGATTTGGATTGGGAAATTGATAACATTTTGGCATCAAGTCCTGGGGCTAACTTTTATTTAGAGGACCGCAAAGGTGGAGAATTGGCTGCAACCACTACTACCGGTAATGGTCCTCTAATATCGGACTCTACATTACCTTTACTGGGTTCTGATCAGGTGTTAATAGTCCAAACAACATGCTCCAGTACTTTACATGTAGATCAGAAACCACTTTCCCTTCCAACACCAGATGTAACCAAGCTTCATCCTCATCATCATCATCCTGCCGAGATGGAGCCACTAAAGGAAACTTTGCCTTCCAGCAGATTTGGAGCTTGCCAGACTCAAACACAGTCCACACATGGCCCACGTTTTCAACTTGTTGGTGCAAAGGTTCTTTGAAACCTACACCATTGTGCCTGATACCTGCCTGGTCAAAGTGCTGCCATTTTCGTAAGTGAAAAGTAGCCTCTGCTAGGCTGAAAACATTCAGAGCACACTGCTGTCATCTTCGCACCATTGGTTGGGGGAGGAAGACAAGGGGGATGGAGTGGCATTTCATGTCACTGTCGCACACGAGGTTTGAGGGTGAAGTTCAGTGCATCCCATTGCTTCAGCACAGATGGTGTGAGGGGAAGTGGAAAATGGAGGAAATGGAGAGTGACCCTTACAGTTGGGGGCAGCAAAGTCATGCCAAGTAACACACTGGCACACATGGCTGACTTCATGTTGGGTTGCTTTTCAAGAGACAAAGGCATACTTCACATCATGGAGAGCAAACAATACTAGATTTAAAAAAAAAATTGGATTGAGCTTATATAGCGTAACTGAATTGCTGTGTATCACACTTAGCTTTTGGGGGGTAGATCCTTAAAAATTGGATTGAGGTGATATAGCGTGACTGAATTGCTGTGTATCACACTTAGCTTTTGGGGGATAGACCCTTAAAAATTGGATTGAGCTGATATAGCCTGACTGAATTGCTGTGTCTCCCACTTAGCTTTGGGGGGTACAGCATTAAAAACAGGTTTGACCATACATGGCCTGAATGAATGGCTGTCTCCCACTTAGCTTTGGGGGGTACAGCATGTGGAAAGCTGGATGTTGTGTATCTAGACTGACTGAATTGCTGTGTATACCACATAGCTTTGGGGGGTACTGCACTAAAAACAGGTTTGACCATACATGGACCAAATGAACGGCTGTCTCCCACTTAGCTTTGGGAGGTACAGCATTAAAAACAGGTTTGACCATACATATTTCTGTGTATCCCACTTAGGTTTTGGGGGTACACACCAGGGATATCTGGAACAAGCATACATAGCCGGACCTAATTGCTCTGTATCCTTGTTAGGTGTTTGGGGGGACACCCCGTGTAAAGCTGGGTTGAGGGTAAAGAACTGGACTGAATTGCTCTGTATCCCTGTTAGGTGTTTGCCTGCAAAGCTGGGTTGAGCGTATAGAACTGGACTGAATTGCTCTGCATTGCTGTTTTGGGGGGGACACCCCATGGAAATCTCAACTCCTCTCCCTTCAGTATAGCTCTGAAAAGAGCTGTTGTTTTTCTTCAGTTTTTCTCTGCCTACTAGAAGCTAGTACCTATATAGCCCTCAGCAGCACATCTGTCCCTACGTCTACAAGCCGCAAAATGACACGAAGATGGCGCTGGCTGTTCTTATAAATTGGAAATCACATGTTTTAGGCAGCCAATGTTTTTTTTGTTTTTTTTTCAATTTTTTTCAATGCCTCCATTGTCGTAGTTCCTGTCCCACCTCCCCTGCAACGTTATTGGTGCTAAAAATGCGCCAGGGAAGGTGGGAAGGGATAGAAATTTTTACTGCGTATGCTGCGTGGTATTCGATTGGAAACGGCTCAAACGGCCTGATATTTGATCGAATACCTATTCGATCGAACGGTGTTCGCGCATCTCTAAATACAATCTGACTATGAGGGAAGGGAGAACTATGGGCCATATATAACAGAGGCACCTATAGGAAGCAGGTGGCTAGTATCCAGTGACACATCAGGTTCTGGGTTGATGGTAATAAGGTTCTACATATGTACAAATTGTTTAATAAAGCTGTGGCCAATGTCCCACGTTTACCCAACAGCAGTTGTGTTGTCTTTATTTAAGTTATAGTTTTGGCAGGGAAGGAGGGGAGGGGGTCTAGCCAGCATATTCCCTTATGGCTGGTTTGGATTCAGCAGGACGTCTGTCCCAGATTCTCTGGGCACTGGGCAGTGTATTTCGGTTATAACTCTATCAAGTTCCTTAGAATACAGATACAGTTGAATACACTGGTGACAGGGGAGTTGTCAGTACACCATTGGGTTATTTCACTGAAATTCTGTCTTCCTAACTACATCAGGGAAGAAAGGCTTGCACATTCCAGTGAGCGCCCTCTATTGGTTTGCAACAATGAGGCAGCAGCTGACTTCCTAATTACATCATGGAAGACAGATTTGCATATTCTTCCCAAAAATAAATGTGTTAAACACAGGACTCTTCAGATATATTCAGGTGGATTCACATGCTGCAGATTTTGTCAAAGAAATTTGTGATGGTCCCATATGTCTGAATAGAATTTGCAGAAATAATAACCCCATTCAGCCCAATGAAACTGATTTTCAGCTGTAGAATTTCTGCTATATATGAATCCCTTACAACTCTCCCCATCTAAGATGCATCTGGGAAGCATAAGGTAAACCTCCCCACACACAGTGGCAGATCATTATTGTAAGCTAGATTTCACATGGATGTGTCCAACTTCTAGCCACCGGTGACTGTATTTTTAGGAGGTTGTGGTCTTTGTAGCTGCAGCTCCTCAGAGGAAACTTTTAATCCATCTGTCACTTCTCATACTCATCACCAAGACAGTAATTTGAAAGAATTAAAATCTCGTCTGTAAAACTCATTTACCATCAGCCGCCATAACTCGGACTCTTCCCAGGATGGCAGCCGCACAGATCTATGTAACCGCTCATTTAAATCAGGATAATTGGATGACACCGGCTCCGGCCAGGTGCAGGGACTCAGCTCAGCGGCTGAAGAAGGAGAACTGACCCCAGACCCAGAGGATTCCTGGGAAGTTCTGTCTGCATGTTTCATTTTACAGACCATTGCCAAGACCTGGCATAATCTAGAGCTGGTGCAATTACTTTTTCACATGGGTGATATTGGAGATACTGTGTATGTTACCAGCTGTCCTATATAACACCATAGGTAACACATAGTGATAAGTCATTGAGTACAGACATACGTAGATGTTACCTGCTGTCCTGTTTATTACTGACAACACACCAATCATTTTCTAAGTACAGATAATGTAGTAGATCTTATCTGCAGTCCTATGTAACACCACAGATAATGGAGTGTCATCTCTTCCACGTAACATTACTGATCAGTGATGCTGACTACATATAATACATACCTCCCAACCGTCCCGATTTCTGCGGGACATTCACGATTCCGGTGATGTTTCCCGCGGTCCCAGTTGGAGGGAGGTATGTCCCGATTTCAACTTAGATCTGCGTCCAGAGGACGCAGATCTGAGTTGAACACATACGTGGCTGTAGCAAGGAGCTGTCACAGCTCAGCTCCTTGCTTCGCCGCTGCACGCCACCTACTGACTGTGTAGACGCGATGTGATGACGTCACATCGTGTCTACAATTGTGCGCGCGCGAGAGAGAGAGACGCAAAGAAGGTAAGTGTAATGTGTACACATTGAGGTGGAACGTGAAACTGGGGGCAGCTGAAGGAGAGGACGGCATGACACTGGGGGCAGAGATGGAGGGACATGAATCTGGGGCAGAGATGGAGGGGGGGCATGAATCTGGGGGCAGAGATGGGGACATGAATCTGGGGACAGAGATGGAGGGACATGAAACTGGGCAGAGATGGAGGGGGGACATGAAACTGGGGGCAGATGAAGGGTGTATATGAAACTGGGGGAGTGATAGAGGGGGGACATATAATTTATGGGTGACTATAGGAGGATTATACTGTGTGCGGGCACATGAAAAATTAATTAGAATTGGCGGAGTCAACACAAAAGTGGGCAGGGCTAAATTTGCCGCAGCGCACTACGCGCACTGCACATTTTGTCCCTCTTTCAGTTATTCAAAAGTTTTTATGTATAATATAGTAGATGTTGTTTGCAGTCCTATGTAACATCACATATAATACAGTGATAACTTTCTGAGTACAGATAATAGTACATGCTACCAGCAGCCATATAACAACATAGCTAATACACAGTGTTATTACAATATGTAGTACAAATGATATCTACAACTCATCTCAACCTCTGTAGATAGTAGAAATGTTTCCATTGCACTTCTTGGGCTGCATTGTGGGTTGTAGTGGCAGATGCTGGCTTCACATATTTATTACTTATGGCACTGTTAACATCAATCCCCAATCTGATATTTCGTCCTTCCTTCTCTTATGTGTGATTTAGTGACTCCTCAGCTGCGGCTCCAGGTTGGATTTTGATCTTCTGCGGTTTGTTGACTTTGAATTTTAGCAGTTGAATTTTATATCACCATAAAAATCCCACCATCTGTGTCTCATTTTTAATTTGCTTGTAAATCTGAAGATTTCATTACAATCTGCGCTGTTGCTCGTGAATGTAACATTCCCTGCAGCACATTGTGTAACATTAACTAGAAATCTGAAGAGAAAAAGCATCACGTAAATCCTGGTGATTGTTCTCCGCATGATTTATTTATTACAAGGTGTAGTAAATCTCCATGGCCTGCAGGTGTCACTGCTGAGTCGGCTGACATTATTTAGTCATTCATTGACTCTTATCCTCTGAACAGAATAAATAATAATAATAATAATTTTATTTATGTAGCGCTAACATATTCCGCAGCACTTTACAAATTATGTTCATACATGTTTACCAATTTTTAAGACCGTGCTGACCTATTGTCTGGGAAGAGCAGATGAGCACATCCATTGTTGATGGCCACTGTGCATCCATGCCGTATTCACTTGTCCATTTTTGATGGTCGAATGTCATCGATTTATCAAAAGGAATGAACCTCCACTGCTTGTAAATGGACATTTTCCACTTGGCAATAAAAGGATATAACAGAGTGTTCAAGTGGGTGACAGCTGCCTTCTGATGAATACCCTTATAAAGTGGAAGACGTCTTGTTTACAAGCGCTGAAGGTCTGTTCTTTTTGCCTCTGTGACCACACTGTCCAAGTGTTCATCCATGCATTTGATCAGACATCCACATTCAGGTCAGTGAGCTGGATTTTGGTTTAATTTTTTAGCTGCTTTCAGATACATCTCCAATCAAACCTCAAAAGTAAGTGTCAGGGTGACTTACATACATAGCAAGAGTATAAGACCAGCCAAATATTTTTACAACACATCTTGGTCAGACTGCGGCAGATCGTTCCAAAACGTATTAATAAAGTGTATTACTTATGTTATCTAATGTATGTCCTATATCAAAAACTTGCTATATTATTGATGAAACTGGGAGCCTAATCCCAGAAGTCACAGTCCACATTATCTCCATTACAGGACAGGATCATTCATCAATATCGCATTGAAATAGCCATGGATTTCTGTGGCTATTCGTTCAGCTTAAGGACACTGCCATTTATCAATGTCAAGTATCAAAATCTTTTCTTTTATTATTTGACTTCTTTTATATAAGGAAAAATGACAACAGAAAGATGATGCTACAATGTATTAGATCAGATGATGAGATTCTCCTGTGATGTGGGGGGCGTCCAGATATGTCATTGCACACGGTCCGATAATGACACTTGACAAATGATAGCATCCTATTTGGGGCTGTGAGCACTGTCTGAGTTGGGACTTCATAATGTGTAGTGTGGTTACAAGTTGTAAGTTACATGTAATATTTTACTCTGCTCATGTGACTATAGCTATGTGAAGGAAGCAGATGATGGATAAAGAGGTCCTCTGACCTCTACTGCGATTGAGATGTATTATAAATAAGCAGCTCATAATTGTGCCTTTACCATTTATAATGTTTGGGGTATACGTATATTTTCCAAGCCAGTTTTATTCCCATAAAGCTCTCTATTTTACCATTACTAGCAAATGCAAATAAAATGAGCACGTAATGGTGAAATACAATGTTACACAAGGTTGAAAGTTGGGCCAGCCAATTTTTCAACTGGTTTTTAATGCAGCCAGCTCTGCTGTGGAATGTCTTGTGTGTCCCTAGCCCGATACAGTAAATCTGGGGCATCTTGCACTCACGCTAGGTTCACACTAGCGTTCGGTGCATGCAGAAGACGGAAAGCTGTCAGACCAGGTCTGGCCGTGAGCGGCTGTGAACGTTTTATGCTCTCCACCGTGAAACCGTTTTTTAAAATCGGACACAGTACTGCATGTCCGACTCTATGTCCGATTTAAAAAAAACGATTTTGCGGTGGAGAGCATAAAACACTCACCACCGCTCACGACCGGACATCTTTCAAACCCATTCAAATGAATGGGTATGAAAGAGTGCCGCAGGTTTCCATCTCCTACCTCTGTTTTGTGCAGGAAACGGAAACCTGCAGAACGGAGACCGGGCGCAGATGTGAACGAGCCCTGAAAATGAATAACTGGTATACACCCGCAATGAGCAGGTGTAGATTTGTGCTACCATTTTGTTAGGTAATATTAATACATTTGTTGGATCCTTTTGCTTTTCAATTGTTATAGTCCACTTTTCGAAAATGGCAAGAGGTCAAAAAGTCACACATTTTAGCATAAATATGGTGTATACCAACATGTGAGACTTCTTTATGCTAAAAACTGGTGCACAGCAGACAATAACTCCCCACAGTCACTACTAAGAGGAGCTCAGATCTACAGCTCAGTGTTGTGAGAAGGTGACAGGCAGGGTGCTGGTATCTCACTATATCTCCCCCCGGTTTGACGTATGTGTGATCTAGGGCGGATGTGGAGTAGGCCTCAGCTCCAGGAGTGAGTCCTTGGCTCATTATTGGGCCAGAAAAGGCTGCAGATCCTGCACTTCAGGGCAGATCCAGGGAGTGAAAGGACGCAGACCAGGATCCAGACGCATTTGCCCTATAACCCTGAGTCTGGTGAGACAAAGTTGTGCTTGTTTTGTTTGTGTGTCTGCTAGTAAGCCACACGTATAGTTTAGGTTATCCATTCTATTTAGTTAGTTGTTCAGACGAGCAGGTTTTTATTTTGTTTTGCCTGAGGTTAAGACTGTATTTTGTTTTGCTCATTTTTGTGTATGAAGGGAAGGTTTATTTATTTTCCTGTTTTTTTTTTTGTTTTTTTGTTTTTTTTCTCAATAAACCTGTTTGCTGCATACTTTGTGTCAATGTCTTTGACTGTTTGGGTCTATACCACTGCTTCTAACAAGCTACCGCCCCCACAATGTATATAATAAATCTGTTCTTGAACTCCCTATTGATAACTGTAGAAGCTGTTTCTATACAAAGCTGAAAACAAAAAAAACCACAGAGAAGGCAAAGATTACAGGTATTCATATCCTAACGGTGTCTGGGGTCAGATCCCACCAGTGATACAGTATTTCCGGAAAAAGATAACGTTCATTAAAATGATAAAATATACTAAAATACATTGTATAAAGCAGCTGCTGGCCTCCTACATAAACTTCCTCCAACCATCATGCCTTCCAGCAAGATAAAGTAGCAGCCCCCTCCTCCGTAGCTTTCTATACCATGCGTTCACTTACGTTCCATGAAAGGTTTGCAGTGATTGGACGCCCGCTGTGATAATTACCTGAGTACAACATGTAACAGTGCGCGGCTCATGGAGATTATGTATTTTTTATAGAGACGACATGAGTTTATAGGCTTGAGGATCTGGAGGTAGAGAGAGCTCTGTAAATCTTAACGTATCACTTAGTGTAATAAACTATAACAAGACTTCCATATGTCAGTCTTAAGAAGTACAGCGCCTTCATCTTTCTCTGCCTAGTGCTTAAATTTTTATGCAAACTTCTGTGTACTGGTTGTCAAGTCAATTGGAATACAAGAAGCAATGTATAATGATGAAAGGCAGACAGTCAGACAGATAGATAGATAGATTGTAAGCCCTCGCGGGCAGGGCCCTCTACCCCACCGTGCCAGTCGGTCACTGTTAGTATTATATCTACCTGTATATTTTGTGTATTGTATGTAACCCCCAAATGTAAAGCACCATGGAATTATTAATGGTGCTATATGTATAAATAAACAATAATAATAATAATAATAAATAGATAGATAACTCAACATAGGCTTATGAACTCCAACTTACTAAAAAAAATTGAGCCTTTGAGAAAGGTCCCACTTGAAGTAAATCAAAACATTGTGGTTGTTATAAATCTAGAGAAATAGCCCTTCCCCATTTGATCTTCAGCATCTTTGAGATGCTATGTACATTACTATCATTAGATAACCACCTTGTAGATTTTTCTCTACCTCCTCCTATTAATTACACCTATAGCTTTGTGTTTCATACATAGAGTTGCATGCACATTGGAGTCATTTCTATTCTTGTTTTTTTCCACTTATTAAAGAAACATTAATTTGGTTACATCTTACTCCGTCCTCCAGCTAATAACTAATGCTGTCATTTATAATCTAGACGGTGGAATCTGGACACTTAAAGTGACATCTTATTACAAGATGTCAAGCGTCCCCTCCTTCATCTGCCCCCAGTTTCACGTTCCACCTCTATGTGGGACAAAGTTTGAGACTTTTGTGAGGGCCACAGATTTGTCTGTAAAGGGCTGCATGCAGCCCGTGGGCCGCATGTTTGACATGCCTGATAGAGAGGGTACAGATGATGTAACACTATTGCAGCAGAATCACCGCATAAACTTCAGTCTTGCACTTTCTGGAAGGAGTGCTGCGAAGTGACTCTAACCAAATGGACAGAACACAGTTGTGACTATTGAATGTGCCACGGATAGTGCCCTTTTCACTACATATATGGTACAACCTACATACACAACAGCCTGATGTCTTGTAGTTTATGACAGGGAAGTTTCTCCTCACCTTTAGGTCTTCCATCCTTTATGACCACTGTTGCTATCACATTGTGCAGTATAATTACTAGAGAAGATCCTGCCCGATCCCTCCTGCCTTACAGGTCCCAGCAGCCCAAAGTGAAATGGGGATCTTTACTAATGTTGGTTCACACACCAGGGCAGCAAACTCTTACTTCTCCTTCAGCCCTTCTACTTTGTCATGTAGGATAGCAAAGAAGGAAAGTATTAACCCCTTGTAAGCTAAAATGAAGGGTTATATGTCAGTGGTGCCAGTTCAGATGACAATAAAAGAGAGACCATTGAAGAATATTCTCAATACAGCCACCAGAAGAGGTAATACAGCAGGGCTTGGGGATCTGACTGGACAATGCCTTTTAGAAAGTTTCCTGGAACAGGTGCCACTCCTCATGTTCACCTAACCCCCTTCATCCTCCTTTGTTTTTGAGACACAGATCTCTGAATGATAATTTCAAGCAGCTGAAAGCAGGAGATTGGATCCCTTTAAGATACAGCTATATTTGGGCTTCAGGCTTCTTACACCCACATGTGTTCTACCCCAAGTGACTTCTGCTGGATTTCTTTGAATCCCTGCTGCTGTTTATATAACACACAGGAGAATTTTCCTGCAATGTTTTGTCATTTTGCTTCATTGAACCGCCATACATGAGAAGATGTGTCCAGCATGTAGTGGAATTTCATTCTACCAAGCTGCCAAATAGCAGCGTCGTTTTCCCGTCAGTGTATGTGACAATTACCTGCCACTTCCTGACATGTTGTTATGGGATGCTACATGGCTTCTTGACTTGACAGTTCTGCTGAGGTAGCTGTTCTCTCCAATGTCTGTATAGTGAGATGGATGTAAATACACAAAATGTTCTGTACATAAGATGAAACCGGCAGAAATGCCACAACCTGTTAAGGGTTTTTTGGATACTCTACAAAATGTTGCATTAAAACGAATAAGCATTCACCAGAAGATATTGAGAGGATGATCATACAGTCATAGACAAAATCTATCTGTATTCTGCTCACCATAGTGGAAGAAAAGATGAACTTTACAAATCTCCCATAAACCCTTTCACAGACACATGAAGATATCAGAAGGGATGGGGATTCTACAGGAGATACATCAAAGTCCACACTGGGACTAATATAAACTGCTCCCATAACAAATCTTCTCAGGATCCATGGAGCTTGTAAGCATAAATAATGGATCCTGGTCTGTAGAGAAGAGATTGGCTCCAGGAGACTAGAAGCAGATTATGGCATTACATGGATTGTACAAAGATTAACACTAAAGGTTAATACAATTACATTGGCTCATTTTCAGTAGGATTGATGGATCAATAATGATGTTTCATACGGAGTGGAATTATAGGGATGAAGTAGTTGCTGTCATGTCTTTGTCCCGGTAACCAAGGGGCTCAATGCCATATTAGTCATTTAAGAAGACAGGAAAATTACAGTTGGGGCATGTATTGAGACTAAGGCCCATGCTACAAATTTTCAATCACAGTGTCATATCATTGGGCTAATAATTAGAGATGAGCGAATAGTACTTGATCAAGTAGGTATTCAATCAAATAATTGAGTACCATTCGCTGTTCGAATGTAAAAGTTCGATGCAGAACCAGCATTGATTGGCCGAATGCTATACAGTCGGCCAATCAATGCTGGTTCTTCTCCTACCTTTAGAAGTCTTCTCCGTGCAGCTTCCTCGCGGCATCTTCCGGCTCTTCATTCACTCTGCCAGGCATCGGGCCTGGGCAGAGCCGACTGCTCTTGTCCGCTTGTAGTGCGGACATGCGCAGTCGGCTCTGCCCAGGCCCGATGCCTGGCAGAGTTAATGAAGAGCCGGAAGACGCCACAGGGACGCTGCACGGAGAAGACTGCACAGAGGATCCAGCCCGACCCTCACTCGTGGACTTGGTAAGTATAATTTGATTGAACGTTGCCTACCCCTGAAACGAGCATTTTCCCCCCATAGACTATAATAGGGTTCGATATTCGATTCGAGTAGTCGAATATTGAGGGGCTACTCGAAACGAATATCCAACCTCGGACATTTTACTGTTCACTCATCTCTACTAATAATTAGAGATGAGCGAGTAGTGTTCGATCGAGTAGGTGTTCGATCGAATACTACGGTATTCGAAATACTCGTACTCGATCGAACACTACTAGCTGTTCGAAGTTTAAGGTTCGATGCAGAATAATAATAATAATAATACATTTTATTTATATAGCGCCAACATATTCCGCAGCGCTGTACAATTTATAGGGTTCAGATACAGACATACATAACAAAGAACGTCATTTCACACAATGGGACTGAGGGCCCTGCTCAAAAGAGCTTACAATCTATGAGGTACAGGGGGTGACACAAGAGGTAGCAGGGGCGGCATTGCTTATACAGTGTTCAGACAATTTTGTGCATTAGGAATTGTGATAGGCTTGTCTGAAAAGATGCGTCTTTAGTTTGCGTTTGAAACTGTAGAAGTTGGGAGTTAATCTGATTGTCCGGGGTAGAGCATTCCAGAGAAGTGGTGCAGCTCGGGAGAAGTCTTGTATACGAGCATGGGAGGTTCTGATAATAGAGGATGTAAGTGTTAGGTCATTGAGTGAGCGGAGAACACGGGTTGGGCGGTAGACAGAGATGAGGGAGGAAATGTAGGGAGGTGCGGCATTATGGAGAGCCTTGTGGATGAGAGTAATAACTTTATATTTTATTCTATAATGAATAGGCAGCCAATGTAGTGACTGGCACAGACCGGAGGCATCGCTATAGTGTCTAGCCTGGTAGATGAGCCTGGCCGCTGCATTCAGAATAGATTGTAGAGGAGAGAGTTTAGTGAGGGGAAGACCGATTAGTAAGGAATTACAGCAGTCAAGGCGAGAATGAATCAGAGAGACAATAAGTGTCTTTAGTGTATCTCTGGTAAGGAAAGGGCATATTCTGGAGATGTTTTTGAGGTGGAGGTGACATGAACGTGCGAGTGATTCAATATGAGGGGTGAAGGAAAGGTCTGCGTCAAATATGACCCCAAGGCAGCGGGAATGCTGCCTAGGAGTTATAGTAAGGCCTGAGACTGCAATGGATATATCAGGGACAGATCTGTTAGATGGTGGAAACAGTAGTAGTTCAGTCTTAGAGAGATTTAGTTTCAGATAGAGCGAGGACATGATATTAGAGACAGCAGAGAGACAGTCACTGGTGTTCTGTATGAGTGCAGGGGTGATGTCACGGGAAGATGTGTATAATTGGGTGTCATCAGCATAAAGATGGTACCTGAAGCCAAATCTGGTGATGGTTTGTCCAATGGGGGCTGTGTAGAGAGAAAAGAGCAGGGGGCCGAGGACCGAGCCCTGAGGAACCCCAACAGCAAGGGAAAGAGGGGAGGAAACAGAGCCCGCAAATGATACACTGAAAGTGCGGTCTGAGAGATAAGAGGAGAACCAGGAGAGCGCAGTGTCATTGAGGCCGACTGAGCGGAGCATAGTGAGGAGAAGTTGATGGTCAACAGTGTCAAAAGCTGCAGAGAGGTCCAGAAGAATAAGAAGAGAGAAGTCACCATTGGATTTAGCCTTTAGTAGATCATTAGAGACTTTTGTGAGAGCTGTTTCAGTAGAGTGCAGAGCGCGGAAACCAGATTGTAAGGGGTCAAGCAGAGAGTTAGCAGAGAGATAACGGATTAACCGAGAATAAACCAGGCGTTCCAAAAGTTTAGAGAGGAAGGGGAGGTTAGAGACGGGTCGATAGTTAGCAGCACAGGATGGGTCCAGGGAGGGTTTTTTCAGTAGTGGGATTATAACAGCATGCTTGAAGGAGGACGGGAAGATTCCAGAAGAGAGAGAGAGGTTAAATATTTTAGTAAGGTAAGTAGTGACAGCAGGGGACAGAGATTGGAGAAGGTGTGAGGGGAAGGGGTCACTACTGCAGGTTGTGGGGCGAGATGAAGAAAGTAGCTGGGAGACTTCCTCTTCTGTGACAGGTTCAAAAGATGAGAATGGACAGTCTGAAGTGCGGCTGGTGAGGGGATCAGTACTATCGTAGGTGTGGGAGTCAATGCCACCTGGGGCTTGGGCAGTAATTTCCTGATGGATCTTATCAATTTTATCATGGAAATACATGGCCAGGTCATCAGCACTAAGGTCTGTGAATGGCATCTGCACCTTGGGTGTGAGTAAGGAGTGAAAGGTTTCAAAAAGCCTTTTAGGGTTGCTGGAGAGAGAAGAGATGAGGGCGGTGAAATAGTCTTGTTTGGAGAGGTAAAGGGCAGAGCTATATGTTTTAAGCATAAACTTGAAGTGGAGGAAATCTGCAGGTGAGCGTGATTTTCTCCAGAGACGTTCGGCACACCTAGAGCAGCGCTGAAGAAATCGTGTCTGTGGCGTGTGCCAGGGCTGCTGCCTCCTATGTGGGACTTTACGAGTGGAGGGGGGAGCAACCTCATCCAATGCATTTTTGAGGGTTTCATTATAGTGACTGGTGGCCAGATTGGGACAGGAGATTGAAGAGATGGGGGACAGGGAGGACTGTAGAGTATCTGAGAGGTGCTGGGTGTCAATAGCACGCAAGTTCCTATATGTGTGATGGGTAGGGGCGTCTTGTGAAGGGGAGAGAGCACTGATGGTGAGAGATAGAAGATTGTGGTCAGAAAGCGGCAGAGAAGAGTTAGAAAATTTAGAGACTGTGAGGAGTCAATGGAAGACTAGATCAATCGTGTTACCGTCTATATGTGTGGCAGAAGAAGAACATTGTGAGAGACCAAGAGAAGTGGTTAATGAGAGAAACTGTGAGGCAGCCGGGGAGTGAGAGGGGGCAATAGGGATGTTAAAGTCACCCATGATGAGGGTAGGAATGTCACTGGATAAAAAGTGGGGAAGCCAAGAAGCAAAGTGGTCCAAAAATTGGTAGGGTGAGCCAGGTGGGCGGTAGATCACAGCTACACGTAAGGAGAGTGGCCGGAAAAGTTTGATAGCATGGACTTCAAATGAGGAGAATGTGAGTGAGGGGACCGGGGGAATGGACTGAAAAATGCACTGTGGTGACAGCAGTAATCCTACCCCACCACCCTGCCTATTATCAGGCCTAGAGGTGTGTGCGAATTGTAGGCCACCATGACACAGAGCAGCAGGGGAGGCCGTGTCTGCCTGCTGGATCCAAGTTTCAGTAAAGGCGAGCAGGCCGAGGGATTTACTAAGGAATAAGTCATTAATGTATTCTAGTTTGTTACACACTGAGCGGGCGTTCCAGAGAGAGCAGTTAAAAGAGACAGGGGAGAGATGAGGGGAAGGAACACGGTAAATATTGATGAGGTTTGTAGGCCTTCTATGTGTGCAGGAAGAAGAGTTAGTGAAGGAGGGAGGGCCAGGGTTAGGAGAGATGTCCCCAGCAGCTAGGAGGAGCAGAATGGACAGAGACAGAAGGTGGTTCAGGGATTTATGTGGGCGCTTCTGTTTGGTGTCACTGCTAAAAGAAATAAAGGGATGATTACAGAGTGTGAAAAGTGTGTGAGAGCTGTACATGGGAGAAGGAAGAAGAGAGGGACTGATATGGATGGCGTGTGGTGGAGGAGAGATCTGCAGGAAGCCAATGGCTAAGATAGTAAGAGACAGTGCAGCTACAGGATACCATGAGGTAAAACTTGGTGCTATACATTCTGCCAATCAACGCTGGTTCTTCTCTTACCTTTCCGAAGTCTTCTCTGCGCTGCGTCCCCGCGTCTTCTTCCGGGTGGAATTCACTCTGCCTAGGCCGGATACCTAGGCAGAGTGAATTCCACCCGGAAGAAGACGCGGGGACCCTGCGCTGGGAGAAGACTTCAAGCAGAATCCAGCCCGACCGTCACTCGTGGACTTGGTAGGTATGATTTTATCGAATGTTGCGTACCCCTGAAACGAGCATTTCCCCCATAGACTATAATGGGGTTCAAAATCCGTTCGAACAGTCGAACAGTGTGCGGCTGTTCGAATCGGATTTCGAACCTCGGACACTTTAGTGTTCGCTCATCTCTACTAACAATATACAGTCCTATGAAAAAGTTTGGGCATCCCTATTAATCTTAATCATTTTTTGTTCTAAATATTTTGGTGTTTGCAACAGCCATTTCAGTTTGATATATCTAATAACTGATGGACACAGTAATATTTCAGGATTGAAATGAGGTTTATTGTACTAACAGAAAATGTGCAATATGCATTAAACCAAAATTTGACCGGTGCAAAAGTATGGGCACCCTTATCATTTTATTGATTTGAATTCCCCTAACTACTTTTTACTGACCTACTGAAGCACAAAATTGGTTTTGTAACCTCAGTGAGCTTTGAACTTCATAGCCAGATGTATCCAATCATAAGAAAAGGTATTTAAGGTGGCCAATTGCAAGTTGATCTCCTATTTGAATCTCCTCTGAAGAGTGGCATCATGGGCTACTCAAAACAACTCTCAAATGATCTGAAAACAAAGATTGTTCAACATAGTTGTTCAGGGGAAGGATACAAAAAGTTGTCTCAGAGATTTAACCTGTCAGTTTCCACTGTGAGGAACATAGTAAGGAAATGGAAGACCACAGGGACAGTTCTTGTTAAGCCCAGAAGTGGCAGGCCAAGAAAAATATCAGAAAGGCAGAGAAGAAGAATGGTGAGAACAGTCAAGGACAATCCACAGACCACCTCCAAAGAGCTGCAGCATCATCTTGCTGCAGATGGTGTCACTGTGCATCGGTCAACTATACAGCGCACTTTGCACAAATAGAAGCTGTATGGGAGAGTGATGAGAAAGAAGCCGTTTCTGCACGTACGCCACAAATAGAGTTGCCTGAGGTATGAAAAAGCACATTTGGACAAGGCAGCTTCATTTTGGAAACAAAAATTGAGTTGTTTGGTTATAAAAAAAGGCGTTATGCATGGCGTCCAAAAAGAAACAGCATTCCAAGAAAAACACATGCTACCCACTGTAAAATTTGGTGGAGGTTCCATCATGCTTTGGGGCTGTGTGGCCAATGCCGGCATCGGGAATCTTGTTAAAGTTGAGAGTCGCATGGATTCCACTCAGTATCAGCAGATTCTTGAGAATAATGTTCAAGAATCAGTGACGAAGTTGAAGTTACGCCGGGGATGGATATTTCAGCAAGACAATGATCCAAAACACCACTCCAAATCCTCAGGCATTCATGCAGAGGAACAATTACAATGTTCTGGAATGGCCATCCCAGTCCCCAGACCTGAATATCATTGAACATCTGTGGGATGATTTGAAGCGGGCTGTCCATGCTCGGCGACCATCTAACTTAACTGAACTTGAATTGTTTGTCCAAAATACCTTTATCCAGGATCCAGGAACTGATTAAAAGCTACAGGAAGCGACTAGAGGCTGTTATCTTTGCAAAAAGAGGATCTACTAAATATTAATGTCACTTTTCTGTTGAGGTGCCCATACTTTTGCACCGGTCAAATTTTGGTTTAATGCATATTGCACATTTTCTGTTAGTACAATAAACCTCATTTCAATCCTGAAATATTACTGTGTCCATCAGTTATTAGATATATCAAACTGAAATGGCTGTTATAAACACCAAAATATTTAGAACTAAAAATGATTAAGATTAATAGGGGTGCCCAAACTTTTTCATAGGACTGTAAATGTAATGAGTAAGACGTGACATTTGTGGAATCTTTAAAGACTTAATCCTAATCTTCCCCAAGAATACCTACAAAATCCTCAGGAAACACATTTTTAGGGATACATTTACATAAAACCTCGCACTCTTTGAGATTCACTTGGTGGACAAACCTGCAAAAAACAGAATAGTTGGGAATCAGCAGGCATGTAAAAGAATGTATAAAGATGTGAGATGGTTACACTTTGGCAGAAGCAAAGCACTGACCTGGTGTGAGCAGTACTATAGGCAAGTGACCACTGGGCCACAAGATCCAGGATCTCAGGAACATGGAGGCTTGTTCATGGACTTGCAGGACAATGCAGCCACCTGGATTGTACAAATTCCATGCACCTAATAAGTTGATATAAATAACAAGTGATAGGATCTGCAGTTTCTTCTGGAGGGGACATTGTCAGGACATTGTCATAACAGGGACTTTAGATTTTTGTCTTCAGGGCAGTCATTGACCGGACCTGATGCTCCTGGGACACAGACAGGTGGGGAGCAGGAAGTTTTGCAATCAGTGTGTTTTGTGACTACCTGGGGACGTGGCGGTGGTGATGGAGCAAGGACACCAATTTATCTTCTGTGCTTTCATTACCCAGGAGGAATAATATCTGCCATATTAAAACAGCACATTGAAATTTAAACAATGAGGAGGGATCATGCGCTCACAATTTGCAGGATATTGTGACATTCATCGTCCTTCACAGTTTCCTCGGATTGCTATCCCAGAGATGTTCTCAACACCATGAAAAATGTGCAGCGTTAGAAATGAATGTGTTCATGAAGAAGTTAAATGTCAGCTTTCTAAAGACAGGATAGGCACCACGGTTTCTTAAATTTGCCACTGTAATATCAAGAAATTGTCGCAATCCACTGCTTTTATCAGTGCAGGAATCCAGGCTACTCAGCTTAAATAGAGTTGTCTTGGCCAGATACAATTGTAACAGAGCCTCAGCTGTGAGATGCAATAGATCAGGAAAGCTTTTTGCCTCTTGAAGTAAATTAATTGTTACAGAAATTAGAGATCTTGAAGTGTTGAAAAATTGAAACACAAAGTCTATATTACAGCCTTACTTCTATCCGGAGTCTTGTTCTGTACTTGTAAGGAATGTCATTTATGAAGATAATGTCTGTAGACGCTCTGCCGCCTGATCTGATCATTTTACGTTACCTGCCAACTACAAGATCAAAAACATTCTGTGTGTCAGACGCATTTTTTGTGTCAAATCTTATTTCCTAGATGTCAAGTCATTACAATTTATCAAGATGGAACATTCAGTAAACAGAGAAGAATGTGGTCCTGTGCTGTAAGATCCCCTGGGAGCCTTTATGCTGACAAATCCCCAGGGGCCCCATAAGTAGATCACAGAGAGAGGCAGCAGACGTACTGGTGAGAATCACAGGGTTTATCTTATGGCCTTCATCTCACCATCTGAAGTCACAAGTCCCTGCTGTGTGACTTTTTCAGGACAGGTTCTTTATAATATGGTTCAGCCTGAGCTTTCTGGTTCATTATGAGAATTACAGCAAAGACTCAAACACAAAAATGGAATAGATAAAAATAATTGGTATTACTGCAACTTTAAAAGCAATGCAAGATTATGTACCATTAAGGGCCCGTGGAAACTGGGAAGCCAACTGTCGACCCCGCTGGGCCCTGTAATGTATGAGTTTAGTGGATGTCACTTAGTATATGCTGTGTGTATAGGAAATGACTCAGAAAGACTTTACAAAATGTTAGACTACTGTACAGATGTCTCTAAGTTGGGGACTTGTTGCAGTTATATCCATTGTAGACCAGATACATAATTAGAAAATCCAAAGACCCAACACAAAAATAGTATAGTGCCCACATGTATAATGTGTCATTTATAAACCTGGCACATTAATTCGTGGCAAGAGCCTTTGGTCTTTCATCTTAGGGACTGTGTGCATGGCATGTAAAAATTGGGTTTCAGAGAAACATCTTTTTATATATACTCCTTTCTTAGCAAGTGTCTCACTTTTTGGATCAGACCCAAATTAACCAATACGCATACCTCTCAACTTTGAAAGGACAGAAAGAGGGACCAAATGTGGGCGGTCCGCTGCAAATTTATCTCCACCCACTTCTAAATTGACTCCACCCATTCCTATCCATTTCTCATTGGGTAAACCCTGCACCCCACATCTCCCCCCACACAGTACACACTGCACCCCACATCTCTCACCCCACAGTACACCTATTCACCACCCATTTCACCCTCCACAGTATACCCATGCACCCCACATCTCTCCCCGCACACAGTACACACTGCACCCCCATCTCTCTCCCTGCAGTACACCCATGTACCCCACATTTCTCCTCCCACCCATAGTCAACCTTGCACCCCACATCTCTCCCCACACACAGTCTACCTTGCACCTCACATCCCCCACAATTCAGCCTGCATCCCACAGTACACCCATGCACCTCACATCCCCAACAGTACTGCCTGCATCCCACAGTACACCCATGCACCCCACATCTCCCCCCACACAGTATACACTGCACCTCATATCTCTCCCCCACAGTACACCCATGCACCCCACATTTCTTCCCCCTACAGTACATCCATGTACCCCATATCTCTCCCCCACACACAGTCCACCCTGCATCTTACATACTCCCCCCCCCACCCAGTAACTTAGACCACACATCTCTCTATCTCTTGACTGTATGGGATACAAAGACACGCCCACCTAGCCACGTGACCGTCTGATGTCACACAGGTCCTTCTGAGTACAGGAGTCAAACTTTCCCCAGATCACCACCCGCTCTTATCTCACTTACAACCTTTTATCTGTTATAAGAGCACGTGGTGATCAGGGGAAAGTTTGTTAATAAGTCATGCGGGACCGTGGGAAAGCTTAAATCAGGACTCTCTTGCATAGTCACCTGATAATTATAGATTCTGTTACCGTCAGCAGGATATATTGAAAAAAAATAAATAATAAATATCCTGCGGAGCCCACTGGGCTCTGAACCGCAGGGTACTCTGGCCTGACAGTTAACTTCACTGCTGGGCTACACCACAAACTAAGTGCTCCCTGTTACCTCAAAGGGCAGCTTCAACTGCAGTACAAAGCTGCCGCTTAAATTAATATAAAGTCTTGCAGTTACTGCACTGCAAGACAAACACAAACTTGACCATGTGCTCCCAGTAACTTACAGAGCCGCACCCACTACAGCCACCTGGTGTAGAAGCACTACAGGTCTCAGACTAGCTAAGTAAGAATTCCCTTGGCAATTATTAGGGGAAACTATTTTAAGTAAAGTCCTACCTAGCTAAAGCAGCACTCTGCCAAACTAATGTCTGCACAGACATGCACAATTGTGAGTTAAGGCTAAGGCATGGGGCGAACTGACCTGCCTCCTTAAATAGAGAGAAGTCGGGTCTAAACACCATGCCCCATGTGCCCGCGCCAGGTGCCCATAGGCTAGCACCTCTGTCAGTCAGAAGACCGAACACGCCCATCGGCTGCAAGGGAATTAACCCCATGCATGCTGGACTGAGCAGTGACAGTGGAACAGGCTGCTACCCTGCTCTCTGCAGCCAGGGGTGAACCTGCCTTTTTTGGCGCTCGAGGCGGACGACAGGAAGCCGCCACCCCCCCTCCCGGGAGGAGGGGCGGGGCAGAGCGAAGGGGGTGGAGCGAAGGAGGTGCGGCGGAGCGAAGGGGTCGTGGCGGAGCGGTGTTAGCAGGCAGAGAGCAGGCACGGAGAGAACCTGCTCTCTGCCTGAGCATGAGGGGAGGCCGGTGGAGCAGCACTGCATCCACAGGGTCTCCCCAATCCACCGCTCGGTGACGGTGGCAGCTTGTCCTGGACTGGCTTAGGTAAGCAAAAATGCCGTCCTCCCCGGGGCCCTGGCATAGCGCCGCATGAAGCGGTTGCTTTAGGTCACCTTATGGGAGGTGCAGCGCTGCCTGCAGCATAGTCCTAACAGATCCACAGACACTATGACATTAAACAAACAATGGAGGAGATGAGTTTCCAATCCACTGACATCTCCTGGCAATCAGCAGGTTGATTGTCAGAGCGGCTCACATCAGATCTATCCAGGCTAGAATGGAAGCTACTACTAATACATGCAAGCTCTCGGGTTTGGACTGGGATAAGGAGACTTACTGCAGAGTTATACACCGTGCATGTATTATAACTAAGGATTCAACAGAATCATGGAAATTACTCATTATACATTACTCATGAAACAACATTTAATTAGAAAAATTACAAAACACAACAGAAGTCATTGAAGGTTGAGGCCAATTTATGTGAAAAACATGCCAAAGCCAAGAATGTCTTTAAAAGAAATGAGACATATAACCAAGCACTTATACTTATCCCTTATGCTAAATCCACTCTTGGTGTTGTCTAAAAAAAACTGCACCAGAATCTGCAACAAAATACACAGATTTTCCACAACATATGGCCTCCGCCATAAAGCTATTGGAAAAGCTGGGTTACGCTAAAGCACACGATGGAATAAAATGCAGTGTTTTACAGCCCAGCAAAGCGAATTACAGTTTGTTTAATCTCATCCAAACATCGTAAGCTGAAAAGTTGTGTTTTCTAAAGCGCATGTGTTATTGAAACGTGAAGCATCTTAATTTTAGCTGAGTTATTGCAAGTGTTTTCCCTATATATTTAATAGGAGAGGAGAAAACTGACAAACGTACAGCAAAAACTTCTTGAAAAACATGCTTTTCCCATAACGTTTTTTTTTTAGCAATGCTTCGCTATGTGTCAAGTTAAACTTTGCTACATCTGTATTATAACCCAAGTCTCCAGAAATCTATACTGTACAAGCATCGGGCACAGCAACTTCATCATCACATTGTAGAACCAAGGACACTGTGCGCAGCTCTGCATTCCTGTGTCCAAGGTCTGCATATTCTCGGACTCGTATGCCAGCTTCCCACCTACGTCATTGACCTACAGAGAAATCTGAGTGCATGGCTCAGCTTGGTGGGATTAGTGACTCTGAGAGACATGACTTCATCCTGCCGAGGACGGCGAAATGGCCAAAAAGTGGAATTAAGTGCTATTAACTAATAACAAAGTCCTGCAGCATAAAAGCCCCGGACAGATCACAATAGTCATAGAGAACAATTAGCAAATACAAAGAGCTCATTAAGTGCCTCATACAGATGTCTGTGGCTCCAGAAGACTTCTGAAGGAAATAGAAGAGAGTGGAGGAGCCGTTGAGCAGAGCTGTGCACAGTATGGGGTGTACAGCACCACTCGCACAATATAAAGTCTGCATGTCTTCTATGCCAGGAACAGATGTAATTGTACAGAACATACAGAGCGAGCACTTTACAGAATGTACATTGTTTCAGTGCTGTTTCCTGCTCCCCGCAGCTCATTGTTTGACTGCACTCACTTATTTCATCATATTAATTCCATAGCTGCAGGTAAGCAAGTCTGAGACAGAAGAAATATGTAAATAAAGTTCATACTACCATTATTGAGGTTCATTGCTGACATCTGTCCTAGGGTGAAAGCAACGGACATTAATAGTAGCAGAGTGATGGACACAGGTGGAGTCCCTTCTGTCTCCATCCATTCCCCTTGACTCTAATATAAACAACATGATGAACGCTGTCTTAAGTCATGTTTGCTGACAGAAGTAAAAGTCCTGCATGCAGAAAAGTAAAAAAGAGAAATCTTATTCAAATCAATATTTAGTGTGACCGCCCTTTGAATCCAAACAGCATCAATTCTAGGGAGACCCGCACAGTGTCTGAGGCTGTGGGCTCAAATCTCTTCATACAATCCCAGACAGACTGGAGGAGGTTGAGGGCACTGTGGGGACCATATCATCACTCCCAGGACTCTTCCTCCACGGGGTAATTACACCAGATATTGATTTGACTTTGTGTCCGTGCAAAAAAAGTGGTTTCACAGCGGAGAGGCTGCATATGGACACCGGCGGTTTGCTTTAAAAACCCATTGAAATGAATGAGTTTTTAAACTGACTGCCGGCAAGCCTTCCCCAAGCTGTTTTTCCTGCAATTTTGGCGGAATCTCGGCAGGTGGACAGCAGTGCAAGAGTGAATACCCCCTAAGAAATTCTTTGAGTGTTTAATTGTCAAGTTCCTGCTGGCCATATTTTTGTGGGGGGTAGACAGATGAAATGTGGTGATCTGTTTGAAAATGCTCCATCAGGTTCTCGATAATCAAGTTCACAAACTCTCAGCCCTGGCAACTAATAAGAGAGTCCATATAGCCAAGGCAGCAAATATCAGAGTACAAGAAAATTGCTACTGACTTGGCACTCTTATCTGGGACAGCCGATGCTTCAGTCCACTTGGAGAAATGATCAGTTGCAGCAACTATGTATTTGTTGCCATTTGATGTTTCCTGAAGAAGACCGATCATATCAATCATGACTAAGCTCCATACTGGTATATTGGTGAGTGGTGAAGTTTCCTTGCTATTTTTGGGTTTAAGACAAAACATCTTTGACAGGCTTTGACATTTTGGTGAACATTGTTCTTCATTCCCTTCTAGTAATAATGGTCTGATATTTCGGCTAATGTCTTATCTCTGCCAAAATGGCCACCAGAAATTGGATAGTCATGACAGGTCTTCAGGGTATTTGGCAGTCAGCTTTTAGTGAGAACCTCCTTTTCCCCATGGTAAAGAATCCCTCCTTCTACTCGACATGGCTTAGCTGTCTGTCTGAACTGGGACTAAGCATTTACACAATTCTCTGGAGGTGAAGATCTTTCACTTGCCCTCCTGTCTTCCATTACCTACAGGAGAATATCCACAGAGGAGCACTCTCTCGCCTAAGGTTTGCAATGTTAGTCTTAAGAAAGGTATTCACTAGGAACACCACAGGGTTGACAATACACAACACCCCTTGTCTAACCTAATAGTAACATCCCCATTGGACGATTACACTGTAGACCCGAGTCCAGACAGGTTCTGGCTAAAGGGAAACACTGCCCAAATCAAACAATGAAATGAACAGGTAAGTTTTGATCAGTTTTTACCTTTCCACTAGGGGAGACCAACCAATCCAATGGTCCATCCTCTGAGCGGACTCTTCTACTGTGGAGTCACTGTGTACAAACATTACATTACTTTTCCTGTAGTGATCCTGAGTTACATTCTGTGTTATACTCCAGAGCTGCACTCACTATTCGGTTGTGGAGTCACTGTACACATACATTACATTACTTTTCCTGTACTGTACAAGTTACATTGTGTATTATGCTCCAGAGCTGCACTCACTATTCTGCTGTGGAGTCACTGTACACACATTATATTATTTTTCCTGTAGTGATCCTGAGTTACATTCTGTATTATACTCCAGAGCTGCGCTCACTATTCTGTTGTGGAGTCACTGTGCACATACATTACATTACTTTTCCTGTGCTGTACAAGTTACATTGTGTATTATACTCCAGAGCTGCACTAGCTATTCTGTTGTGGACTCATTGTTACAAGTTACATTCTGTATTATACTCCAGAGCTGGGCTCACTATTCTGTTGTGGAGTCACTGTGCACATACATTACATTACTTTTCCTGTGCTGTACAAGTTACATTGTGTATTATACTCCAGAGCTGCACTAGCTATTCTGTTGTGGACTCATTGTTTCAAGTTACATTGTGTATTATACTCTAACACTGCACTCACATTTGTGTTGCATCTTCTATTCATAAACCATCCATATTGTGCATATCTCTGCCAGATCTGTCTTGTTATTTTAGTTATTTACAGATTGACACATTGTAACGAAGCTCCTGCGACACTGAATAATCTGCTGCTCTGTGTGGATGACAAATCATTGAGAATCACCCAGACACTGTTTGTTAATATAATACTTTATGAATATGGGTCCTGTTTCATACATCACAGCGGACATCAATCTATCTTGAGCCTTCAGAGGTTCCCATCTCGGGTCACTTTCCAGTGCTGACGATTGATTAGAATTTTGTCTCAAATCTTAATTTATTCGTTCTCATTTACAGGATGAATCATTGGGACAGCAGCGTAATAAACATTAAGCAGACATCTCCACGGCTGACATAACGGGTTGTGTGTCCTCAAATGCCCCCAGGAAGGCTCCATCACTGAACATGACTCCACATACTGTCTAATGCACGTGTACCAAAGTGGTTAGCTCCAGAAATATAAAAACATGCGAGAAAATACAAAATGACACATTATGGAGACTAGGATGATGCAAATTAAGGATCCATTCACATGTGCTTGCAAGGATTTGAACCATATTCCACACCAAAATCCCCATCGAATTCAGTGTCTGTAAGTAGGATTTCATAACCTTGTTCTCGTGCATCAAAGAAAAATTTGTTAGATAAAGAAAATAATGGCAAAGTTGACTCTTCTCGCAGTTTTTGTCCACTTTCAGCCTGCTGTCAACGATGTTCAGACAGATGCCTTCTTGTTCTTTTGACTGACTTATAGGAGGGTGCCTGAGTAATAATAATTATTATTAGAGATGAGCGAGTAGTGAAATATTCGAGATTCTATATTCGTTTCGAGTAGAGCCTCAATATTCAACTACTCAATCGAATATGGAATTCCATTATAGTCTATGGGGAAAAAATGCTCGTTTCAGGGGAAACCACTAAAGGAGAGTCACCAAGTCCACGAATAGCAGGAGGAGAGTGTTTTAGGAGGAGCGCTGTGCAGTTAAAGCGCACGGACCTCATAGACTATAATGGAGCCTTGTGCTTGCAGCGCACTGCCCGCACGAATGATTTGTGTGGGCAGTGTGCGGCAAGCACATGCACCCCATTATAGTCTATGGGGTCCGTGCACTTTAGCTGCACAGCGCTTGCAGTTGCGCTGATATTCCGTTCGGGGGGTCCTCCTGCGGACTCCTTCCACACAGAAGGCAAGAGCTAATATAAACCGACCCTTACTCGTCCTGCAGAACCAACATTGATTGTCCGAATGCTATACACTGTATAGCATTCGGCCAATCAACGCTAGTTCTGCAGCAGGCTCATCTTTGCTAGTCGGGAGAGCTGGCAGCTTGCGGTTATGCGGGAGCTGACTTTTTCTTATAGGAATGCATTGACCAGCGTTGATTGACCAAATGCTATACAGTGTACAACATTCGGCCAATCCACGCTGGTTCTGCCGGAGGCTCATCTGTGACAAGGCAGAGTCTAAGAAGTCTTCATTGTGGTCCGATCTTAGACATCGCCTCCTCACAGACGAGCCTCTAGCAGAACCAGCGTTGATTGGCCGAATGCTGTACACTGTATAGCATTCGGCCAATCAATGCTGGTCAATGCATTTCTATGAGAAAAAGTCAGCTCCTGCATAACCGCAGCTCTCCCGACTAGCAAAGATGAGCCTGCTGCAGAACCAGAATTGATTGGCCAAATGCTATACACTGTATCAACAATCAACACAATCAACGCTGGTTCTGAATCAAATCTTTACTGCGAATAGGAGTAGTATTGATAGAGTACGAGTATTTCGAATACCGTAGTATTCGTTCGAATACCTACTCGATCGAATACTACTCGCTCATCTCTAATTATTATTATTAGTATTATTGTTTCTTTATACAGCACCATTAATTCCATGGTGCTTTACATTTGGGGGGTATACATACAGTACACAAAATATACAAACAGATATAATACTAACAATGAATGACTGGCACAATGGGATAGAGGGTCCTGCCCACAAGGGCTTACAATCTAAGAATGTAATTAGTGTCTTGAAAAGGTGTTCCCCATAGTTCTGTCCATATTACCTATGTTTGACCTTCACTTATTTTACCAGCCTCTGAACTTGCTCTATCTGTACTAACCTTTGCCTGATTACTATACTGACTTTGTGCTGCCGGCCCTGACCTCTGCCTAGAGTATGATTACACATGATCTCTGCTTGCCCTGATTTTGGCTCTACCCTGATCCCATCTCTTCCTCTTTCTTTTTGGTGCCATGGGTCTGGGTTTTAGGACTCAGGACTACTCCAAGAGGCATCGATCTGCAGAAAAGTCCAAATTCCCCTATGGGAGGTAAAGAGTAAATACCAGAAAAAAAAAATAGTCTTCCTACAGTTATGATGTAACCTTACCCATGTTATGCATGCAGGAGTATCACAGCAATCAGTTTATTAACTTCCTTTCAAGATTCCGAGCTATATCACTGCCACCAATTGTGTCGTCACTCCCCTTTATATTATGTAGAATGGAGGAAGCAGTAATTTGCTGCGTAGTTTACATTTTATCAGAATTTGTATAATTTGACCTTTTTTCTTCTCCTTGCACTCAGCTCTGTTTAGGAGACGACATACGTCTGCCATAACAATACAAGTCAATAAATGTGGAACGATGCAAAGAAAGAATGCATTAAATGAAAGAATGACTGTCAAGCGCCATCACATAGAAGTGAAGTCTAAAAATATTGGATGTGACAAGTCACAATTGCACTACTGTCATTTGTCCTTTGCCTGTGTTCTTAGCGCAGCTGGCTCTCGCCCTAATGCATTTGCCAGCACTTTATTCCCTATTATTGTTGTGATCCCACATACGTCCTTGCAGTAGCAGCGCTTTCTGACACCTCCGTTGTATCCCTCACTTCCATCTCTGTGTGGGAGGAAACGCGACACAATCTTTATGTTCAAACTTTAACAAAGAACCACTTAAAATGCTACTTGTAACTGGGTCGCTGTTGGCCCACATACCAGAGGCACCACAAAGGAGCGCAAATAGACATTATCCTTAGCATATGAATGTAGAACTCATCCTGATCAGATAGCAAATATACACTAGACACTACTGAATGACTAGCAATGACTAGGCATATCAGTCTTTGGGAAAGCTTGGTAATAACTACTGTAATATGTTAACCACCTCGCAATACCCATACAAATTGATATGGGAAACTTGTAAGGCTCAGTCTAAATTTCTGTGATGGTCTGGCCTTGGTGACTGTGTGTTTCCACCAAAACTTTCCACAGACCCTAGGACGGTGCAGTGGTGAGGGATTGCAGTGTAAGGTTGGTGGTAGTAGTGTTTCCCCAGGGGCACACCGCAGTACTGAACTCCCAGCTGATGAAGGCTACAGTGCCCTTGGTGCCAGATGTAAATAAGATAGGAAGCAGTGTGGCACCTCCCAATTTTCAAATTATAGGAAATATGGACAAAACCTGTTGTGCCCCCCATGCAATGTAATTCCCCCTTGTAGCCTCCACACAATATGTCTTCCTTGGGGCCCCCACACCATATAATTCCCCCTTCTGTACACCATACAGAATAATGTCCCCTTGTGCCCCTCACACAGTATAATGTCCCCTTTATGGCCCTCACACAGTATAATGTCTTCCTTGTGGCCCCGCGGCATATAATTAGCTACTCAGCTATAGAGGTTGCAGAAGTAACAATCGATCCTGGGTCCTGGAGCCAAGGTCTCTCCATAATATAAGAAGATGCCAATATTATAGTTAGCACATGGAAAGTGGAGCCCTTTTACACATTTTACATTGCAATCCAGCCACTTCAAGTTACACCTCTGATTGCTCCCTTCTTATAAGGCCGTAACATAATAAACAAGGGCATGACTAGGGGAAGAGAATATAGTTCCACTCCCGGTAGCTTAGAAACCGATCAGCTTACCCCCTGATCGTACCCCAACCCATACTCCAATAAAGACACACACTACTGACTGGATTTTAAATTTTGCCTATACAGGCCGATTTATTTAACACAAAACCAAAAGTATTAAATACTGTATAACAGTAACACCGCCATAAACCAGGCGGTGTATATATTACCCACCCATTAAATGTACTCAAGTTAACTGTACAAAATCAACCCCATATAAAGTGCGTAAAAACAACCAGCCTATCCCACCGAGGGGATAGGCACCACCCACAAATCTGCCCAGCCGCAAAACCCACCACAGGCAGGCCCTACAACTATTTAACAGAACCTAAGCCTGAGATCCCCATAGGTACCCAAGCCCAAATAGGGGACACCCCTGGCTTAAACCTTCCCCCCAGGAACCCCCATACCACAGATGTTGGTCTACAAAGATCTCGCTAGGCCTCTAACACTACAAACTCCCAGGCAAACATCAAAAGACCAAAATCCAACTACAAGGGCGGGCGGGCCACTCGTCAGGCTGTGCACTGACACACTGATCCCTAACTAGCCAAACCACTCGTTAATTAACCTCTGAATCCACCTCTTATTTCCCGCTCTAACCATTAATTTTAACCCCTTGAATTCCCTAATTCCTCCTCCCCTGTCATGACGTCTCTATTCCCCAGGGTTTAGGGCCTTCTCTGATCTGGAAGTGAAAGTGGCCCTGGAAAAAAATGTCACAATTTTATAGGCAGGTTCAGTGCAAGTAGGTGGAGTCAATACAAGTAGGCAGGGCCAGCACAAATAGCTCCTGCATGTACAGCAGTCCTTTGTAAAGTAATTTTATACAAGACTGCTTTACAAGGAGGGGGACTCAGCAGTCCTATGAAAGTTACCACGTCATATCCATGTAAAGCAGACATTTCTGTTACATAGTGCTGTCTGCTTTATATGTAAAGGTAGCAGTCCCTTGTAAGTAAAGTTCTAGGTAGTGAGTTTAGGGTGATCATCAAACTGTAGATGCAGCAGCAGCCGCCATCACACTAACAGCCCACTAACTCCTCATTGTAGAGGCCGTCAGGATTTGGACAAACTCTGGAGGGCCTGGGGACTGGTGTAACATAAGAAAAAGAAAAACACATTCCGTGGTGTTCTGCTGGTCTCTGCTGCTGCAACCTGTTGGGCCGCACACCATGCTTAGATCCTTGGAACCCAAGCACACCACGTGACTGCTGATTGCAATCTGTAGTCTCAGCAATCGTTAGAGAGGGACAGGTGACGTATGTGAGTGATGTCACTGGTCCCTCTCCAGCAACCACCTAACTGGCTTCAGTAGTCATGTGGGGTGCAGGGGGAATGATGCATAGTGCACAACCAGACGGGCTGCAGTGTCAGACACTGGAACACTGGGGACAGGAGAGTATTTTTTCTTCTTAATGCTAATCCTGTTTAAGTTTAATTTCCCATTGTGCATACAGTATAATGTCCTACATTTGCCCTCACACTGTATAATATCACATAGTGGACCCTGCACACAGAATAATGTTCCATAATGGCCCCTCCACCCAACAACATGCCATACTGTGGCCCCTCCACATAGTATAATGTCCCATAGTGACCCCTTCACATAGCATCATTTCTCATAGTGGCCACTCCACACAATATAATGTAACACAGTAGCCCCTGTATACAGTATAATGACCCATAGTGGCCCCTCCACACACTATAATACTCTATCGTGGTTCCTCCACACAGGAAAATGTCCCATATTGGTTCCCCCACGAAGTATAATCTCCTATAGTGGCCCCTCCACACAGTATCATGTCACATAGTGGCCCTTCCACACACTATAATGCTCTATTGTGGCCCTTCCACAGACCATAATGTCTCATAGTAAAGCCGCAAGGCAAGGCTTCACCTTACGCCCATGAGACAAGGGGGGAGTAGTAGGAGTGTAAGCAGAGCCTTGTTCTGGTGAAGATCGAGAAGGGAAACAGTCCAGACAGGAAGATCCAAAGGAGGTGGATAGGCCCAGCATGGTGTTGGAACTAAGCCTGTACAAACGGGATGGAACTAGCACCTGGCCTTGTTGTGTTTCTGGACTATGGCTGCTGCCACTGAAAGCATTGACCCATTGGGCCGTGAAATCCATGTATTATCCTTGTTTATTATTGTTGATCCACGTGTCGATGGTAGCGTGCACCTTTCCCTAGACTGACATATCCAAGGAAAGGCCCACATTCTCCAACGCATGGCAATATAAAGCAGAGACAGCTTTCCTAGAGAGATAACGGTATCCTCCATCAAGGTTGAGCTCATGCCTTTAGGTGGCGAAACACAGTGGAGTCCACTAATTGGACTGTACCTTCAGCAGCTTGGCCAGGTGCAAGTTCAGTTGTAGAGACGCGGATGAAGTGGTGCATATTGCTGTTTCCTGCACACATTTCCTTATGAATGAATGACACTTGCATGGAAGAGGAGGAGTAGGAAGAGTATATGAAATAGTTGGTTATGATGAACAGTGACTATATCCTAGATGTATGTGTGTCCTGCCTACAAGGAAGATCATGGAGAGGAGTGTTTTCATGTGAGTATTTAGAGCTCTGTTTCCTACATTTTTTCCTGCATGGCTAAGTTTTTCTTGCAAATCTCAAATATTGTTTAGCAATGCTCAAAAAAATTCCCACATGGGACGTGACTATGTTTAGTAGTTGCCGCCAACCAGTTCCGCACCTCCCATGAGGCGACTTGAAGCGACCGCTTCAGGCGGCGCAATGCCGGGGCCCCGGGGGAGGGCGGCATTTTTGCTGACCTAAGCCAGTCCAGGATAAGCTCTCCTGGACTGGCTTAGCGTCACCGTCTCGGCGGCCCAGCATGGGAAGCGAGCGGTGGATTGGGGCGGCCCTGTGGACGCAGCGCTGCTCCAGCGGCCGCCCTTCATGCTTAGCAGAGAGCAGGTCCTCTCCCTGCCTGATCTCTTCCTGCTATCAACGCTCGCTCCACTCCGCCGGGTGGCTTTCTGATGTCCACCTCAGGCGGCACAAACCCTAGGTTCACCCCTGCTGACAACACCATTAGCAGTGGAAACGTGGCTGCTGCTAACAGCACCATTGTCACCACCCCCACCCTATGAGCTTCCCCTAAGTCTGCCCTGGGCAGGCTATTTGATGTTGCTCTACACTTCGTTTGGAATTGTTACTATTCCCACTGCCACCAACCTCTTCATCTGATCTCACCTTTTTCACCCTGACCCTGTTGCCAGGTCCTATCTGAAAAAGAATCATTATTATCTGCAATGTCATCTTCTTCCCCACTTTTTTCTAAAACATCATTGGCCATGGGATTTTTGCACAACCTCATAATTTCCTCCTCCAGATTTCCCCGTAAAGCCCCTTCCAGAACGACTACCAGTAGTAGTACCACACTCCCTACAGAGCATACTTAGTCACACTGTGTATTGGTTGAGCAAAGCAGAAAAAAACACTTATATAACAGTTTTTTATATTAACACAGGCTACACGACTGTATATATGAGCAGCAACAAAAAATATCTTTTTAGTTTAGCACACTTTGTCACATTGTGTTGGGTGACACATTTGTAGAGCAGAGCAAAAAAAAAAAAAAACCTTAAATAACAGAGTTTGTTCAGATTAGCACACGGTGTGAGACCATACATTTGGTGAACAACAACAAAAAAAAGGCTTAAATAACAGAGATTTTCTTCAGGTTTGTGCAGGCGGAAAGAGCACTTTGCTGTTATAAAAGCAGTTTCAATGTATTTAACCCCTTACCGACATCCGCCATAATAGTAAGGCAGATGTTGGGTTTTTAAATATGGTGGTCACTCAGGAGCTGAGTGGTCACCTTAGCTATTGGGTCTCTGCTGTATTATACTGATAACAGTACCGTGACACCATTTTACCCAACAAGACAGCCAAGAGCTGCAGCCTGTCAAACAAATGACGGTATACACAGTCGGACTGGCCCACCGGGGGACCGGTGAATCCCCCGGTAAGCCCCGAGCACCGACTGTTAAGTCCTCATTCTACTAATGCAGATACATTGGTCAGGGGCCCCCATTCGAGCACCTGACCAATGCATTTGCATTTGCCTCAACACACTCGGCCCCCATTAGCTGATGCTGAAGCTGCACATAGTGTCCTCCCGATATATAGGGAAAGTATATATCGGAGGACATGTGTGCAGCTTCAGCATCAGCTATAATGGCTGCCCGTAATCCTCTCACTGACCTGCTGCAGCTACTGTATAGCTGCTTTCCAGTGAGGACCTGCTGTGCTGCCCAGACTTCCTCCCTCCCCCTCCCCCTCCTCCTCCTCCTCACAGTGAGTCGTCTCTCACATCGAAGCATGTGAGGAAGACTGGAAGCAGTCTGCTGTGATGGTTCACTCTTCTGGAAAATGTGAGTATATTATTTTGGTAAAATCTGTCTATTTAATATGTATATATGTGTACATTTGTTTAAAGTTTGTGTCTTGTATATTGTGTAAGTACTGTATGTTTGTATACAGGTATGTATGTACAGTATACTATAATAATATGTAGCAGTGAGTGTATGTATATATGTGAGTATATATAACAGTCAAGCGATGCAGTGCCAAATCAGAGTCCAAAAGAATAGTCAGTAGGGAAGCCAGAGGTCAAGGATTAGAATACAAGTAAATAACAGCAAGGAAAAAACAGCAAGCAAGAGGCAATAACCGGCACCAGTGTGAATGTGAGCCAAGACTAAATAGGGGAGGAAGAACCCGCCCTGAACCTGACAGGAAAGCAGGCTGTCAATCACAGGCAAGACAAAATCAAACCACTGAATGGACAGAGGCAACAAGGGCAGAAGACGGGTGTGGTGCAAATACAATTACAGAACTAGAGCCGTGTTCACACAGTGCAACTAAAAACTTCAAGCAAATTATCAAACTGCACACGCCTCCTGCGCCGCAGCACGCAAGCAGAGGGTGAAGCAGAGACCCGAACAGGCAGAGATGTTACACAACCCTGTTAAAGTTTAAATAAGCTGGGGACAGTGAAAAAATAAAAAAGCATTCTCCCCTATCCCCGTTGTTCCGTTGTCATGCTGCACCTCCCAGTTCATCTGCTCCCGCAGTGTCTTTCGACGTTGTGCAGAAGCTACTGACCGCTGAGTCCAAACAGCGAAGGGCCTGAATGTGAGGTTGTCCATAAATTGCAGTGACCCTGTGGATGCCACGGAGGTGTAAAAATAAAAAAAAATAAAAAATGTTATCTTTGTGTTTACATATAGAGATAACCTACACTATCCAAGTTTTTCTCAACAGACTTCAATTAGCTGACCTGATTGTCCTGACCACAAAGCAGCAAGAGAACTCTGACTCCTCGGAGAGCAGTGAGTTATCCTTCCAACCTTGTGTTATCAGATACAGGCTGGGTATCTCAACAACTGTGTGTAAACAATGAGAGGAATAATCTCATACAGCAGGCAAACAAAGTAGCATTACACAGATATTCTACAGAGGATATCTGTCACTCAGCTTTCTTAGAATCCTGAACAGGAAATCTGTATAGTGATGCGATACATAGGGGTGAAGAACATACAGTAGTACTACATAACAAGTTACAGTCCAGGAAGGCCTGAAATTCCAATTTTACAGACTCTTACTCAGCTTTCCCAAAATCAGATATATTGAAGAATACCTAAATTGATTTTTATAATAAGATATTAGGAGCTCTGGGGAACTTATGTAACTGGGGGGTATTTTTCTTTAAGAAACCATATCATGAGTGTCACATAAAGCTTGATTGCCCTTTGCTTTATATGTTTGTCGTCCTGCACAAGGACAACTCAAGATGTCTGTGTGTTTTAATGCATTCACGCATAAATAAATTAGAGACCTAAAGCAAGGAACAGAGCAAGGGAAACTTAATTAAATAAAGGAGACCGCGCACTCAAGGAGACTGGATTGACAGCTGCAGGAATTGTGCCTTTTTGGGGTGCTCTGTGAATATGCGAAGGAGGAGAATGGATATATTTGGATACCTTTGGGGCAAAATGTTGTTTGGATCAGTTTGTTTTAGAGTCATTTGTATCATTATGAATGTAGATTTTTTTTCCAGGAAGTTCACAATTATGAATTTGCAAATTTTCAAGCAATTTATGCAAAACAAATGCAAATTCTAATCCGAGCGCTCTCCCTGCTTTGCATGCGGCTTCATTAGTAGGTTAATTGACTTAATTCTAGGTTGCATTTGTTTTGTAGGAAAACTAGGCTGCAAGCTTCTCATTATAAATCCATAGCAATGCCTCAAGGGACCGTAACAAAACAAAAACCGGACATGTCTGATGTAAAATCGATGAAAAGTTAATGCCCAGTTCCACTTCTGAACAATATTTCACAGAATAAATCTCTATATAATACTAAGTAACTTTCCTTTATGAATCTTATACACCAATCAGATCCAGAGCTTCATTTATCAGTCTGACATTACTGACTGTCATACTCCAGCCACCTCCAGAGCTGCATTCAATATTCTTACCAGGGTGGTGTAATTATATTGGGTACAGAGGCTGCAATTGTACGTGAGCTGTAATACCTAAGGAGTCCCAACATCTTATCTGCCTCGTAAGACCTCAGGAGTATTATAAACAGTGCACAATGTATCACAGGAATTGGTACAAATCTGTGCAGCAAGAACTTACATACCATAGAAACAGGTCAAGTAGTCAAAACACCAAACCCTGGTTGGCTCAGTCCTTTACTACTTGCGGGTATGTACCTTATGAACATCTCTTAGCAAGCAAAGGAGCAGAAAATTGTCCCAAGAGTCATGGAAGGTAAACCATACCAGGTCCTTCTGCCTTGGCTGGCAAAACTTGGCCCATGATCAGTGGAGTCCAAACCCCCAGTCCCTGGTTGGCCCAGCCCTGTACTGTTTGGTGGTGTGTTCCCTATATAAGTCTCTAAGTGAGCAAAATAGTAGGAAATTAACTCAGGAATCATGGAAGGTAGGGAAAACAACATCAAGTCCTTCTTTCCTGAATGGTAAAACTTGGTCCCAAAGTCACTGGTCCACTTGAATTTTCGGTAAGAGACTCTTTCTTTTCTATGTATGTCACTTGCAATGTTGTCATAGACATTTGACAATTAGGAGAGTTTTGCATGGGAGTCCAGAAGTATAAAAAATGGGTTGAAGTTGGGTTAATTTTCCCCAAACATCAGCAGTATTTGAGAGAGGTAGCCATGTCTACCATGTTTCCCATAATGTTCTGGAACCCTTTAGCTCATGTGCTCCACATATAGAAACCCTGGGGTTCAAAACCTTTATTGGATCCTCCTGCTGCTCTTAGAAAATGATAGTACCCTCTCCAGCAATGGTTTACCATGTGAGTGCCACAGACAGGTCATCCTTCCTGCAGAGCTAACCAAGGAAATAATCACCAGATTTCTGTTACATTGTGGAATTTAATACGGATATAAAATGTCTGAGAGCCTCGTCCCTGCTGCACCCACCTTCTAAATCATAATCCTGGGTCCTGAGCTCTGAAATTCCATAAATGCGCAGAAGGTTTAATGAACAGACATGCAGCAGCCGGGAGCTGAGCCCAGCCCTTAATACTGGGGTTAATGGTTCTAGCAGGCATCTCTCAGCAAACTGTGGGAATGGAGTGGCGCAGACTCAGGATCCATGTGGTTGTGGCTGTGAAGGCAAAATAACATTTACTGAACATGTGGAGTGTCAGTATCGCCTGGACGAGGAAGGGGGTACATACTTCTATTAGGCTGTAAGAAATCCAAGGATCTGACAAGTTGTGGCTATGAGCATGCAGGAAAGGATTGAGAAGAAATGAATGTAAAGTACAGCTGTGAACTTCTAAGAAATTAATTTAAGAAATCTTCAAGTGTGGCACAGCGAGTCGAACCAGCAGTCCCTATGTCAGTGGCAACCATAGTTATATAGGGCACTGACTGCTTGTTCTTATTGGACAGTCTACTTTGAGACAATATAGCCGCACATATTGTATAAAGATGTTATCTGTTATATAGTTATGTCTGTGGATGGAAGGATCAATGGATGGATACATAAGTATAGCACAAAATCTTCAAGGTGTCTTAGGACTTCTCTAGACAAAAAGTGCACCAGACAACCATCTCCTCAAAATGTAATGTACAATTTATTCCCTGTGTATAACCCCATGTAGTAGAAGGATTCTAAGATCCAGGTTAGGGCAATAGAAGAGATTTGTGATGCTGTTGAGTTCAGACATTTAGACACAATTGTACAAATTTGTGTATGGGTTTTCCAACAATGACTGAGCTTTGAGAGCTCCATCTTCTTTATTTCTATGGCAAATAACAGCCTGTTTCCAGATGACCTTCACAGAAGAATAATCCAAGAACCAGAATTTTAATGTAGGAATGTAGAGCGTCAGAACCATCAAAGGAGTAAGGCGTTCTCTTCCTGACGTCTTATTTCTGAACAACAAATTACAATATAGTAGCATTGTATTGTTCTGTGTCCCCACCTCACACGTAAAGTTACTCAGTGAAACTTTCCATGGACTTTCCATGACCTCCTCCTTGCAGGATCTAATCCATTCATAACCAACTGCTCTTTATTTGTTGCTGTAAATGAATAGAAAATGAGCAAATGTTATTACTAGAATTATTTATTGTGCACTATGAATAAAATATCCACCGTCACCATGTTGCTGCTGCACGGATATTACGACCAGAGTGAAGTACATCTATTCTGCAGAAGAATGAAGGGAGCGGCTCGGTTTCTCCTGGACAATGAATGGATCCACCTCTCGCGTAAATAAACCCTTCTACTGAGAATCGGAATGTTAAGGACTCTTCAGTCAAGGTCAGCAAGCCGATACAGGACCAAAGACATGATCATTGTTTATATCTTGTATTACTTACAATCTTTAACTGATTTAATATGCACCCCAGGAAATATTCAAAAAGTCTGCAAATCCTATCCCGACCCCCGGTCTAATAAGCCAAATAAGCAATCTTTGGGGGTTTATGGTCATAAGTTTGGGTTGTTAGATTATGTAAATCATATAATACAGAGGTCTTACAACCATCTCAATACAGACTTAGTCTATCCCGCTCAGGCTTCACATATATATCATCCTTATGAGTAGGTGCCAGTTTTGTTTTCCTGCTATTTCTAGCTTCTCTTTTTGTGTAACTTCTCCCATTGACCTTTGGTCCGTACTGACTTAGTTCATTCCTCGGCCTTGTGTTCTAAAGACCCTTTGGTTAAGAGTTATCCATGTGAACCTTTGCAAATCCATTCCATTACTCTTTGCCACTCCAGATGTTATTTCTTGTTGTAAAACAGTGAGCCTTTACCAGTTGCCATAGTCAAACATTTGCTCAGAGTCTGAACTTTTTCTGTGATCTAAAGCCATAGCTTTTTTGGGATTGAAACCAACTAGTGCAAGGAATAGTGTTGGCCAGAGCAGAGGTCTTATAGGGGATCCTATGAGAGGAAAGCACAATCTGCTAAGGCTCTTTACAACAAGAACGTAATTCAGGCCAAAGTCTTGATCTTCCTGTTTGGTTTTGGTTCTTTTTTCTAGTTATTACCCATTATGCGTTTTTTGGGTCTTCATAGACTTTTTTCTTCTGTCCAACATTTACAAATTTGGCTGCGTTCTAAATCTTCCTCTTCCAGTTTTCTAAATTCATTATCATTCCTTCTCCCCGCAGGTCCCTTCCAGTACACCCTAATTTAGGTTATGTTTTCTAGTCATAATCTCTCTATCTGCGGCAGTATTTGGTCTATTTCTAAACTGTCCCATTTGGCCTGTGTACTTTTTATTCATGAGGACGCCATCCAAGTCTATGAGCTTTAATATGTGTTTGAGCTGATTAAATGAAGCTTTTCGGAAATTCAGTTTTTTTGTAGCTCCCCAGCAAAACATCTTATTATAACACAAGTCAAACGTTATAACCTAATGATCACTATTGCCTCTGTGCCCCCGGCCCTCACCTGCACAACGCATATAATAGCCATTTCATTAATGCCCGCCGCAGTTAGTTTTACTCCCCTTTCCAACATTTCAGTAAAATCGTTTTCTTATAATGATAAAAATTTGCAGGCCTGGCCGGCACAGCAGATTTCAGAGCCCCGGTCTCTACCTGAATGGTTAAATGACCCCAGATGAGAGCTCAGCCGAGATTTCCTGTCTTTTCCATTTGCATTAATAAGTCATTTTCTGCAAACTGTTTTATACTCTGAGACATATAACTAACCGCAAAGCTTTTGTATCCAGGTCTATCTACCCATAAGCGATTCTGCAAAGCACTTTTCTTTGTACAGCTTTCAAATTTAAACATCGCATACAAACGGCTCACCTGAGCAGCACAGAGTATTTTAGGAGATGATTGAGCTTATTTTGTGGGTGTTTACTGAAAGATGGTTGCACAGTTGTACTCCCAGCATCACAATGTGTAGAGTAGATCCAGTAAGCTGATCTACTAAGGTTACGTTCACACTACTGTTGGTTTGTCCAATATTCTGACATATTGTAGGATCAGAACAATGGACTGAAAAGTTGATAGAATATAGAATGCAGATGAGCACCTTCTGTTGGCATCAGTTATTATTTACTAGAAAAAAAGAAACAATAGATATGTAAGGGAATTGCTAGGACAGCAATTCCTCAGTAACTGTTAAAACCCTGGGACGGGGCACAAGAGACAGTGAGCCCTAAGCTGAAGCCCCCAACTTTCCCTTCCTATTGCCAGACCCTATTCTAGGTAATAGGCGACAACCACGAAGACAGTCCCTCCCTGAATATGTGAAACACAAAACGCAAACAAGACAAACGACAACAATGTGAGGTCAGCTAGCCAGGGTTTGGTAACAGTCGAGCGATGAAGTGCCAAATCGGAGTCAAAAGAATAGTCAATGAGGAAAGCCAAAGGTCAAGGATAATAGTATAAGCAAAACAGGGACAGTAAGAGCAGGTATGCACACGGCAATAGCAAGCACTGGTGTGAATGGGAACCAAGGCTAAATAGGGAGGAAGAACCTGCCCATGGAGTTCACAGGAAGGCAGCTGTCAATCACAGGGCACGGCCAGATTAACCACTTAATGGACAGAGGCAACATTGGCAGAAGATGGGTGTGATGCAAATGTAATCACAGAACTAAAGCCGAGTTCACACAGTACGACCAAAAACTTTAATCCAAGAACCAAACTGCACCCGCCTCCTGCGCCGTAGCACGCGAGCAGAGGGTGGTGCAGTGACCCGAACAGGCAGAGATGTTACAAGATAAATGTAAATATACACTAGGTATAACAGAGGAAGGAATTCAACAGAGGAAACTTTACAAAAATGCAATGAAAAACGCTGCATAAAAAAGTGATGCAATCCAACGCATTTTTTGTTCTGTTTCACCACGTGGGGCCTCAGCCTTAATCTTTCAGATAGCCTTTAAAAGGTATCAAATACTGACATACACATTTTTCCTTAAACATGTGTAAGGTCAGCATTAGACTGCCATAATTATCTAAATAATGGTGCCATACTGTGTCCATATAATAGCACTCTAATAGCAGTACTTTATAGTTCTCAAATAGTACCTTTATGTGGGTCTTCAAATATGAGGTATGTTCACTCTGAGTCCCAAAGAAAAACGTTGAGATCAGAGTATTGTCCAGGTGGTTGGCTCCAAAGCAATTTTGCCCATGCTAAAATCCAGGCAAGCCTATTTCAGTCTAACTTATTACACTTACGGTACATATTCTTAGTATAGAATACGTATTTTTTAAAATCCTCATCCTTATATCAAAATTTAAGCGAATTCCATTTCTAGTTAAAGGGGAAAGGGCTGGTCATTGAACTTCATTCCTCATATTACAGATCGGCACTGAGCTCTGGGCCCTATTGGCACCAGGATGCATCATTAATTTACGTGGAAAGCAATTGACTCGTGTTTAACTTTACGACTTCTCATTTATATCGCTAATGATCTTGAAAGTCTAAAGCCGTGCGGCCTTTCCTGATTCTACCTAATTAAATGTCTAGAGACAAGCTCCATTTCTAGAAATTAGACCAATGACAAGACATGCGATCATACGTGGCCCCTCACTGAGCTGAGGCTAATACCTTACTGATGGGGGATATTAATAGCACACCTGTTGTTACTTTATAGATTGTACAGCTAATCGAATCATTGTAGAGGGAGAAATATCTGCAGAGAGCAGCACACGGAAGAGCACCGTAATTGGCGACTGACATCATCGCCTTTATGTTTCTAGAATAGTAACAATGTATTTAATAATACACAGAAAAATAATGCAATAAATCGAACTGTAATGAACATCACATGTTACCCCATGAGATATACGTAGATACATATTTCTAAATGTAGAGGGGCACTAGCCTTTCTGCTTCCCGAGGCAAACAATGAAATGGAGCTCTCAGCACCAGCACAATATGGGACACATCCCCCAAATATACTGTATACACATTTCCTTTAATGAGGTGTTCCAGTTCCTTTTTTTTTACCCCCAAGCAGGGCTTAAAATAATAAAGACTTTGTGACTATTTAATGTCATTTGCTAAAATAGTTGCAAGTGGTGTTTCTGCACCAGCCTTGACACTTTTCCAAAAGCCACCAGGGGAAGGAACAGCTGATCTGCTGTGAATCTGAGTGTTGGACCCCTGCAGATTTAATATTGTTGGCCTATCATAAGGATGGGTCGTCAATATTAGAAAGGTGAATAGACCCTTTAAGGCAAGGTTCATACAGCATTATGTCCCCCATACAGACCTCCATAGAGCTTAGTACTTACCTGTGCTGTTCCCCTGCAATGGGCACATTGCTGTGGCGTCATATGTGACCTGTGAGAAGGTGATAGGACAAGTACTGAAGTCCCGCTATATCATCCTCAGATTACTTTCTTATGTGTAGTCCAGTGCGGGTCTGGAATAGGTTTCTGCCCCAGGTGTGGGTCCTTGGCTCGGTACTGGCCCATAAAAGGTTGCAGAGTCCCCACAATCACAGGCTTCAAGAAGGCCCTGAAGACTCACTTATTCAGGAAGGCCAACAACCTCCAATAATACTATCACCTCACTGAGATCTGTACAGTCTCCCCCTCTCCTTCTGTCTCTACCCCCCTTCCCTCATAGATTGTAAGCCCTCACGGGCAGGGCCCTCTACCCCACTGTGCCAGTCGGTCATTGTTACGCTAGGTTCACACCATAGACCGGGTCCGGCCGTGAGCGGCGGTGAGCGTTTTATGCTCTGCACCGCGAAACCGGATTTTTTTATCCGGACACAGAGTACTGCATGTCCGACTCTGTGTCCGGATTATAAAACCCGGTTTCGCGGCGGAGAGCATAAAACACTCACCGCTGCTCACGGTCGGACATCTCTCTCACCCATTCAAATGAATGGCTGAGAAAGACTCCTGCAGGTTTCCGTCTCCTGCCTCTGTTTTAGGCAGGAAACGGAAACCTCAAGTACGGAGTGCCGGCGCAGATGTGAATGAGCCCTTAGTATTATATCTACCAGTATATTTTGTATATTGTATGTAAACCCCCAAATGTAAAGCACCATGGAATTAATGGTGCTATATAAACAATAATAATAATAATAATAATAAAAAAAAAAAAGAGTCTGCACTTCAGGGCAGTCCCAGAAACTGAGGAGGTGGCTGGGTCTGTCCTGTAACCTTAAGTTCGGTAAGACCAATTTGTGCTTTTATTTTTTGTGTGGTTGGTAGTAAGCCACATGTTTAGTTAGATTATTATTTCTATTTAGTTAGTTGCTCAGACGAGCATGTATTTATTTTATTTTTGTCTGAAGTTAAGGCTGTGTTTTGTTTAGCTCATTTGTGCCTGAAGTGATGGTTTATTTATTTTCCTGTTTTTTCTAAATAAATCAGTTTGCTTCATAGTTTGTGTCCTTGTCTTAACTGTTTGGGTCCGCACCACTGCTTCTACTGAGCTACCTTCCCCACAACCCCCACTCTAGTTGCAGCAATATTGTGTCTTTCCCACCCCATTTCCACAGCTATCAATTCCTTATCACAACTTGTCCCCATTGACAGGAACAGTTTTCTCACTCCCAACCCTCTCTTACTGGCAGCAGCTTCCACCCCACAGGTTTCTCTAGACTGTCCAGGACCGGTGTCCTCCTAATAATGATGTTGCTGCAGGTCATTCACCTCCAGCTCTATTGCTGCAGGGCTCTGGACCCATATCTAGTGTTTGCTGGGCCCCCACCGATAGATGCCAAGTGATCAGACAGATCTTATCCTGTGGGTAGCTGTTAGATATAAAGTGTGTGACAACTCCTTTGATTCAACCAGCACCGAAGATGGTCACTACAGACTTTATTTGGTAAAAGAATGGATGCCATTGTAAAGAACATCTCCTTCACAGCCCAAAACTTTTATCAAAAGTATGGTTTGTCATCCAATTTACTGTATCTGTTTCTTGTCATTGATTGGAAATCCATTCTGACCTAAAAACTCTTGTATGCACTCATACATTGTAACCAAACCTCAGCTGTGCGAGCGGGAGGGGTCCATATTTATTAATATTAGTCGGCACAGACAAGTGGAAGGATCACTGGGAGGTTCTGGCATCTTCTGGTTTCATAACAAAGTAAAAGAAAATAACTGAAGGTTACAATTTCTAGAATTTGGTAAGTAACTCTCCAGTTGTAATGAACTCCCCACGTCATTGCCTCCATTTGTCCTCTTTGCTGTGGTTGCCGCTCTCCTGTTTCCATGGTGACCCGATGTGTTTTGCGGACGGAATTTTTGCATCTGTTCTACATATTTTGTTGTTGATAGCGACACTAATAAAAGACATGAAGGATTCAACCTTTGGAAGAACATTTATTGGGAATTAATAGTGTCTAAGTGATGGAACATTTTCCGCACAAAGAGAAGATGAAGGCAGCGATTTCCGAGATTACCAGATGTAATAAGCAGCCGCTCCGTCCCGGGATTATTGTTATGATTGTGCTGCTCTTGATTAACTAATGCCGCCTGACTGTACGCACAGATGCTCAACATCTCTGCTCATTTCCTCTCACCTTGTAAACATTGAATGGTTTTACATGACTCTGCCGCTTCTTGCGTTGTTGGACGAGCTTCATCCAAAGACTGGATGCCGGAATGTACAATGCAGCAGATTCTCTGTCTCCTCCGTTTTATAGAGGGAATGGAGAATTGTTGTATGATGGGGTCTCTATAGCAGGTAGGTTTGGGATAAAGGCGGCTCGAAACCAAAACAGAAGCAGAGCTCCAAGAAACAACTTACCATGTACTGATCCTGATTTACATGGCCTCTTATACTCCAATTACATCCAAAGCTGCAGTCACAATGTCACTGACTGACTCTTGGAATACTGATAGAGGTAACCCACGTTTCTCAGCAGAATGCCCACAGTACGGTCCACAGAGATTGAAATTTGGCCCTGACATTTGAAAGCACAAAGGCTCCCTTTTTGTGTGGAGAATGTGCATAAGATTGAGCGCTTTTGGGTTATAGCTAATCATGGTGTATGTCACATTACTGACAGAAAAACAAATATTGGGGGGCAACACGGTGGCTCAGTGGTCAGCACTGCATCCTTGCAGCACTGTAGTCCTGGGTTCGAATCCCGCCAGGAACAACATCTGCAAGGAGTTTGTATGTTCTCCCCGTGTTTGTGTGGATTTCCTCCCATACTCCAAAAACATACTGATAGGGGAAAATGTACATTGTGAGTCATATATGGGACTCACAATCTACATAAAAAGAAAAAAATAAATATCGGGAACTCTCCGCAACCCATATTTGATGGGGGATTAAATAAATTTGACAGATATGCAGATATAATGGACTTTAATTGGGATTTGGTACCTTGCATACTATGGTGGGGTGAATTCTAGCTTGACACTAAACCTATCACATTCCATCGGGGGTGTTGGCATGAGGTTTGCTGGTTCATTGGATTTTAGGTTGAAATTTGAAATATTCATAATTGAGGTGGTAGTTTGAAAGATAGTAAAAATTACTAGGTAGGCATGATGAAACTAAGTTGTCATGGAGGTGGTAATAGGTGAAAGGTAGAGATGGTGGGGGGCTTTTGCCCGAGAAACAAAAAAGGAAGTTTGTGGAAGGAACATGGGAGGAAGGCGTGCAGAATTGAGCTAGGTGTGTTAAAGAGATGGGGGATACAGGCTTAAAAAAGAGGTGACCAGCTGAGCTAGATTCAGGAAGGTTTTTATTTATTTTTTGCCTACCCACCTTCGCAAAGGCTGGGTGGTGGGATGATTTACAGTTTACATCTCATGGTTGAATACAACAGTATATTGTGTGAACTGAATTGTGAAAGACAGAAATCATGGCACTTCACATATGGCACGGCGATGATTATAGTTACAGTTGCCAAGTAACGTTCAACCTGTTTCACTCTATTATTGTCTCCTGGGTCGTTCTTGATTTAACATCAGGACCTTTTGGAAAACCATCACACCAGCTCAGGGTAAGAAAGGATCTCGTTCCAACTGAAAGCACCCCGGAAGCACCACCACCATCCAGTACAGTAGGCCCCCCTTGTCGGTGTCCGGCCTAGGAGGTGTGTTGGGGAGATTGGCTGAGGGCACTTGGCCTATTTGATGACGCTGTTACTGCCACTACTAATCCCATCCTCCAGTTCCCTCAAAATGGGCTGCAGGAAATATTCCCCGCCCCCCCCCCCCCCCCCCCACACACACACATTATGTCAAAGGAAGAATCCTCCATAGTGGTGATAAGGCCTCCTTGTCATTACACAAGACGTTCTGTAGTGTCACTGTCAAAAATATAGGAACACAGTGTTCATCATTGCTAGTTTCTACCCTGCTGTATCCAACCACACCTGCTTGGGAGAAAACATTACACAGTGGGCACTATTCAAAGGATTACTGGATGGGGTCCGGGTAAAGGCAAAGGGACAGCACCTGAAAAATGTCCATATGAGACAGCAGAGGGATGCCCATGGGGCATTTGCATGACAGAGGGGAAGTTCTAACACCAGCTAGATCCCATTTACCAAACTAAGTGACATCATCGGTCCTGTAAACTTGCCCTGCAATATATTTGGCTATGGGACATCGCAACATGACTCAATCTTTATTTTAACCATAAAGTGTCCTCATATATGCCACTGGCATGTTCATATGACAACACTTCCTGAACAGACATCTCACCTTACAAAAACTTATTTATAGCTATGCACAGCTTCTACATAGGATACAGCGCAATGTGTCTTGTGTTTCATTACGTATCTTGGGTAGAACAGCCAAATCCCGCAAGTGAAAGCCCCGAGACTTCAGTCATCTATAATCTTTTGTTCTGTTTGTTTTGTAGTTACATAATTACAATAGCAATTTATAACCAGACTCCAAAAATTGCTTTCTCAATATCAGTGGATTTAAATGTATTATGGAACCAATTGCTCAGAGCAGTTAATGGATTCTTTTTTCTCTCGGCTGAAAGCGCCATTTGTTGATTTATAATTTTCCATGTTGCTTATTGTACATAATTCTTTGTGTAAGATTTCCGTTTATTTAAGCAGGCGTCTTCCATTTGGGGAGGTTTATTATTTGCCTGTGATTATGCTCTTTTAATGATATCAATAGTTTCTATTCTTTTTATTATTTTATGATTTTTAACTTAATTTTGCTTTTGGCGGAAATGTCTTACCAGTTCTGTGTTCAGTTTATAAGGATTATCTTGCAGGAAATTTAAAGAGCACCAGTCAAGGGGCTAGTAATGGGTGGGATCACTAGGTTTAGTGAGACATCTAGTAATTGGCGGTATCACCAGGCTTGTGAGACAGGGAGGGTTTTGTAATGGAGTGAGAGAGGAAGGGGGAGGGGTTTGAGCGAGAGGGAACTAGTGTAGCAGCTACACAGGAAGCTGCACAGCAAGAAGGTAACACCAGTAAACAAAGGCAGAGGATGCCAGCAGCAACCAGAGACAGCCAGAAATCACTCCAAACACTGCTAAAGGTATATGGTGTACTTATTAACCTATTACTAGCACTAACAGACCTTTTAAAAAAAAAAAGATGTTCTGCCAGGAAAATCCCTTTAAGTACTGTACTTCCTGTGCTCTCATTGAAATGAATGGAAGCTTAAATGTAGCTCATTCAACATGAGCATGCCTACATGTGTGGTCAGGCTGCATTCACAACACATGCCATTCTTAGGATTGAGGGGGATCCCAGTAACCAGACCCTCATCAATGAGCTGTTAACTCTTCTGTATTGCTATTCACAGATGGTATATCTCATGGGGGTAACTTGAGGGGTTACAGACGGTGCAAACTTGTCCAAGAGCCAGAGGGCACCTAAAGTGTCTTGTCCCAATATGAGGAGACTAGTACTGTAAACAATAAATTACAGTTAGAAGGCCTGGTAAAGGTTTTGCATAGGGTCAAGCAACTTCATGTTACACCTCTAGTATACTTTATTAGCTAACATTAACTTTATTAATTAACTTTAGTAATGAAAGTATGAACATATCTAGATGGCTATGCTGGGATATATCCTCTGCTCCCCACAGCTCCTGCACAACTAATAAGAAATACCAAGTAGAACTCTAAGAAAGTTGAATGAGAATACTGGCTGTACTGACAGTCACTTAGTTTTCCTGTCAATACTTGTTAGGCCCGGGTTCACATCTACGTTCGGGTTATTCCGTTCGCCAATCTGCAGCACTCTTCTCTCATCAATTTTTGTGTGAAACCACACAGACCCCATTATAGTTTATGAGGTTCGTAGGTTTTCTAAGGTAACCTCTTTTTATGCGGATTAGGTTTCCGTTTGGGGGGGTCCCCAGACTACCCAGTTGGAAACCCATGTGGAAATGTGAATGCGGCCTAAGCTCCCATCTAACCATCATGAAAAGAACATTGTATTAAAAGGAATCTCATAATGATGACAATGGTGCAGAACGTTTGCCCACATTTACTAAAGCTAGTCATGCACATTAGATTTTACATGACCATCGCTCATCTGAAATGAACTGTGGTTGTTGTTTGTAAAACCATCTGCCATGAACCATGAGCATTGTATGAAACATTTCACTAAGGGTTCAATCCACTAACCACTTAACAAACCCACTGAAAGTGTGGATAAGGTACCAGATCTATAAAAATAAAACTATCCTTTCCTAAGTATTAACTACATATTATCTCTTGGCTATTATGTCTTTTCTCTTGGCTCTTATAGGCTCTTCTGATGTGCCCATATGAAGGTAGAAGGCAAAAAGTATTAAGAGTATAAATGCTATTGTGAGGCATCCTATACATTGGATAACTATTATGCTTTATACTAAATGGATGCTTTATATTTAATAGCATTGACAGTTATATCGAATATATATATATATATATATATATATATATATTATGGTCCTTGGATCTGTGTCTGCTTGACCATATTGCACTACGGCCCTATTAGGCATTCATGGCAGTTACAGGACATCTGTGTATGAGGATGCTCCATGTTTAGTTTCCCACACTTATTAGTTAGGGGAAGCACTTTTGAGAGCAGTTGCTACTTGTTTATTGCATATAGTTGTACCAACATATGCTATATGGGTTTGTGTAGTTACAGACTGTAACCCACATGCTAAATGCATATATTCGGAGGTCCTCTTTAATTATTATAGGAGGGATTATGACTAGTGCACATCTGTTTTCCAGGATGTAATTAGGAAAAACAGTGCCTCTGTATGCTGCCTCTTAGGAAAGTCTCCTTAACATCATGCATAACTTTTTCAATAAGCCTAATAACATAATGCAGAGATTCTTGCTAACCTAGTATTTCTATTCCAAAAGGAACAGATTCCCAGCTGTGGACAGCGCTGTTTTGATCTGTTGGATCTCTTCAGCACAGCGTATGGATACTAGTTTGTTAAGGGGGCTGTCCTAAGAGACAGCAAATAGAGACACCGTTTTCCCAATTACATCCTGGAAAATAGATTTGCATATTTTTTCCCAAAAAAGGCTTGTAAGTCTCCATACGCCTGTGAAGGTGCACATTCCAGAGGAAGTTATAGTCAGATATATATCACTTGTATTCCATTATTTAAACTGGATTGCGATATTTCCCAGAATCCCATCCACTTTGCAGGTACTGTAATGCATTGTGGTTTTTGCTACAGCCTTTCCTCCGTGACCAAACCACAATGTTTATACTACATGAGGCCCCAGAGTTTTTCAATGAGTTGAACTACTGCAAAGACTACGAAAACTAACCGATGAAAGTCATTCAATCTTCAGTAGTACAAACACATACAATACAAAAATCTCCCACAGGTCTGTCAGTCTAGCCCATAGACATCAGATCACATCAGAGAGATGGCAGAAAAAATCCAAGATATGATCAAGTTTAGATTTGTGCCCAATTGTAGGTCACTTCTTCACAAATCTGACTGACCCTTGGTTAACATCTGTGTTTGGTAACCCGTTCGGGAGGCCGCATGGGGATCCCCCGAAAGGACTACCAAACGCATTTGCAAGCAGTGTGCAGTGAATCATGCGGACATAAAAGTAGATTGTGAAGTACTTTCCTGTACGCATGTTCCCTGCGAAGATCTCGCGGCAAGCACACGGACCCCATTATAGTCTATGGGGATCCATGTGCTTTCACTGCACACCGCTTGCAAATGCGTTCGGTAGTCCATTCGGAAGGGAGGGGGGGGGGTCCCCATGCGAACTCCCCAGAACGTAATACCAATGCAGATGTGAACGAGGTCTGAGGCTAAATACCCATTTTGCTGAAAAACAATGTACATGGCTGCTGTGAAAAACATATATTTATTTTAACTGTGGAATTGCAGGTATTTTCCCTATAGATTTATTTGGGGAAGAAAAGGCGCACAGGAAAAAGCAACAAAAAATTTGTGAAAAATGCTGCACAAAAAAAGCAACATATTTTTGCTGCTTTTTTTTCCTGCAATGTTTTTTAGCTGTAGGAAATAGCAATACCATACCAACTCCTCGAAGTCCCCACTTTCTTCAGCATTTTTCAAATTTGGCAAGTGATGGGGAAAATTGCAATTTTTTTTGTGCAAATATGGAGCACATCATGATTTGCAACTTTTTTGTGCAGTTTAAGCCAAAAACTGATGTAAACTGCTTAGTAAATGTGGGCCAAGGAAATTAATATTCCGACCACAAGAAGAGACTCATTCAGCTGTTACTATAGGAAGAGGGCAACGGGGCTGGAGCAAATCTCTCCAGGATAATTGGACGTACTTGATCCAGCGAGGTCGCCAGGTGAACAGAGGTCTAATGAAGCGATCTCAGAGAAGACGATGTGCACTGAGGCCGAGGAACCAGCGCTAAGGTCCAAAAAACAATTTATATCACAATTATTCCACAGTCTGCATGAGGCACAACACTGATATTCCAATACTGGTGTGCAGCCTGGAGCTTGGCATAAATTCCAAAACATTAGTAGTACACATGTCTCTAGAATAGGAACATATATGTCCAATAGGGTAAACAAGTAATTATAGAAAAAAAATCAACAAAAAAGTCTGCTATAGTCCAGTCTCTATGTTGTGATGGTTCACAATAGTTATGTCAGACTCCCTTCGCTATATAGGCATCAATTGGCAGTAGCACAAAGCCAGTGACATCTAAGCCCTGACCCAGATAGGAATGAATTAGAACAAGGGGCAGCAAATAGAAAATAGCAATTGCAATTAATACATAATGACACGTAATTAAAATATAAGGCATATGTTTCCATTGTGCAATCTTCAGGCCCGTTCATCATCGATCTTATAGGAGTCACCAGTTTATCATAATATTGGGAGTAGATTTTTTTTCTTTAAGTCAATTGTGCTGCTTTCCACAATGAGGGCCATTTCCCAAGTTGCAGCTTTTAATGTGGCTGTAAATTGCTCTTTTTATTACCCCCGTTGACATCTCAGATGCATGAAATTATCAAACCACATTAGTTAAAACGAACGGCAGCAAAATGCTTGCTCAGGTCAAAAAAATCTGAATAATCCTTTTAGAGGCCGCACTGGTGTTTATTGTTAACTCGCCTCTTTATTGCCAAATAGAATTTGGGGAATGTTATAAGTGACACCAGAGATAAGCAAATTTATTTATACTGCAAAATGTCCTGCAATCAAGGAGATTGGTATCAAGTCAAAAGCATTTTCTGGGCCGCTTTTTTTTGTGTAATTTGCAAAAAAGAAAATATGTGAAGATTGATAAGAAAAAAGCAGGATGGAGCCAGGATAAGGGAGGAGGCTGGATAATAAAATCAGATGCAGCTTTTCTCTTTGATGTTGATTTGTCACATTCTGATGTAAAGTCAGGTACCAACAGGTAAAATAATATTAATAACCCTGAGATGAAATGATTTACATTTATGGCATTTATCATTTAAAACAGATTTATGTAAATTTACCAGAAGGGCAAGCAGTTTAAAAAAAAAAAAAAAAAACTAGTTAAATTTATCTGTTTTACTCTTTCAAAGCTTCAGCTATGGGTGGCACAGAGGCAGTCTAAGGGTGCATTCACATGGAGGAAAATGGCACTGAATTTGGTGTGGAATTTCAGCGCTCAAAAAAAAGCCTCCCATTGACTTCAATGGGTTGCTTTTTCTGCTAGCAGAAATTCCACACCAAATTTCTTACCATTTTCCTCCATGTGAATGGACCCTCAGACTCAGGTTCCTTGTGCTCACTAGTAGAGATGAGTGAACGTTATTCAAAACAGCCATTTCAAATAGCACGCTCGTATCACATTGACAGCAATAGGTAAAAAAGCCTCCCATTGAGTTCAATGGGTAGCGCGCGTAAGCCGGCACCCATTGAAGTCAATGGGATCTGTTTTGAAGCGCTTCACTCTGGCACGTGTTTACGTGTCAGAATGAGCGGAACGTTACTCCATGGGAACAGAGCCTTAACCATTTTTTTGTTGTGTTCTCCCAATATACCATCTAGCCTGTGCTAATCAGAGAAAGGGTGGTGGTAGCTGCAAGCAGCTATGTGCAGTCATGTTTTGTACATTACCAAAAGGCAAATCGATGGCATGGTGCAAGATCTGAAAGCAGATAATTATCCATTGGCATACAGACAAATGTGTAGGAACTAGGTCTCTCTGTACTTGCATGCAATTGACAGTGTTACCAAGAGGGAAAGCCTATTCTATTCCTTCACTTCATAATCATCTTTGTAGTCAGGTGACAGCCACACCTAGCACATGGTCATTGTCATCATTCATTAGTATCATCTCTTTTTGCTTCTCCTTCTCCACACCATTAGTCATCACCCATAAAAGAATATTTGTCCACTAAAAGCAATCTGCACCAAGTCATCTGGTTGGTCTACAACTCCCATCTGGCATTTTTTTTTTTTTTTTTTATTCACACCATGTGCACGAAATTAGTGGGATTGCCACTAAAAAAAAAAAAACGTGCCCAGGATGCTTGCCGCAAAACATACCCTGTCCCAAAAGGGAAGGGGGTTCCCGACTAACTCGCCCCCACAAGGACCAAAAGGTATCGAGTGGAGTTGAGTTCCAACGGACAAACTGCCGGAGCAGAAAGTCCAACATATTCTTTTCCCCTTGGGCTGCTATTGCCTAGGGTACTAGGTACTGACCAGTCGTCCAGTTTCTCCCTGGGATGCCACCACCTGGGATACTCCTGGACTCAGATCGCAGACCAGCACCCGCCCCAGTCGACCCAGGGAAATACAAAAATACAGGAGGGAAGCCCATTACAGGCCTCACCTCCAAACGACCATCGGGGGCATCCCAAAAGGATACAGCATCCCTTCGTCGACACACAAAAAGGTGACAGAGTGAGAAAAGAGGGTGAAAAAAACAACTAATAAGTGGTGAAGTGCCCATCAAGGCCCGGTTTACCACCCGATCTATAAAAATTCTCCTGCACTGGTAAACTAGGCATAAGGAGTGGGGAGCTACAAAGGTGTAAATCCAGTGCCACGCAATGTGCCAGAAATCAGTGAGTTTCCCACGCCCAGTGATCTAAGGCACCCCGGGGGCCACTCAAATCCCCAGGGCACGACACTATAGGCCTTCAAGTGCTTCCGCAGCCCCGGCCAAGATCCCCAGGCACCGAAGCAACTAGTGGTCATGTTGCCAGCGTCTGCAGTCTTCACCAGTCCCCTACAGTGGCCGTGCGCTACCACTGGCAGAACCGGTTACTAGCTGCTTCCCCCAGCAACATGCCTCAAGTGGTTCTCCATTCCTACTTCAACAGCGTTCTGTCTACTCCTATCAGTGGGCGTTACTGGTGGTGCAGTCACTGCCATGTCACTTAGTGGAATCCACTTTGTTTCACCAAGTGATAGCATTCTCAAGGGAGAATTCCTAGCCACCATTATTTCTCAAGGAAAGATAAAGAATAAAGGTATATAAAGGTGCACACCACCATCAATAGGTGGACAGCACTTAAGGGCAGTTGGGAAGGGACAATACATAGCTGTCATGGCCCACTGAGTCAATGTTTTAAACATTAGAGGCTACGGTACAGAAACGTTGCAAGGTCTGGTGTTTTCTAGTACTACTTACTGATGTTATCTCATGGGTACAGGGCAGGCACAGTTTTAACAGTAGGCGGGATCTATCCAAATCCTCCTGTTCTTCCACACTGGACAATTTGCTATTCCCAAATTCACCAGGACAAGCCATAGCTTAAACTCTCAACCCTCATTTCATGATTGTAAAGTAAAGAGTACAACTGTTGCCTATGCTGGAGCGTCCATTTGAGCAAGTGCCCCGTTTTTATTGACATTATGTAAATTGCCACTCTGCCAACAAAATGTTGATGTGGCATTTGGTCCCATACAAGGATAACTGACAGAATAATCCAAGTTCTTTTTTGAATGAGTTGTTTTCACAATCCTTTCCATTTCAGAAGACGTTCTGGCTTTTTCAGCTGGCAGACCAGACACACTTAGAAGTGTGCCCCAAATTTGTCTTGAAATTTTGTAAATTGCCATTCTGCTAACACAAAGTTGATGTAGCATATGGTCCCATACAAGGATAACCAGTAGTGTCTTTTCTGTCTCCCAAGTGTTGTTCTTGGGGAAGATATTCTAACTTTTTCAGCTGGCTTAAGCAAGGAGTTTGTATCCACTCCCTATCATCTGTTTTCCATAGACATACATGTCACTTTCACTTAGACATAATTTTGTCTGTGTTTGCCTTAGAGAGCTAGAAAATGAATAAAAGGGTTCCTAGGAGCCATGAGAGTGTTCTACATTAGAGATGAGCGAGTAGTACTCGATCGAGTAGGTATTCGATCGAATACTACGGTATTCAAAATACTCGTACTCAATCGAGTACCACTCGATGTTCGAATGTAAAAGTTCAATGCAGAACCAGCATTGATTAGCCGAATGCTATACAGTCGGCCAATCAATGCTGGTTCTTCTCTTACCTTTAGAAGTCTTCTCCGTGGAGCTTCCCGACGGCTTCTTCCAGCTCTTCATTCACTCTGACAGGCATCGGGCCTGGGCAGAGCCGACTGCGCATGTCTGCTTGTAGTGCGGGGATGCGCAGTCGGCTCTGCCCAGGCCCGATGCCTGGCAAAGTGAATTCAGAGCCGGAAGATGCCGCGGGGACGCTGCACGGAGAAGACTTCTCGGAGGATCCAGCCCAACCCTCACTCATGGACTTGGTAAGTATAATTTGATCGAACGTTGCCTACCCCTGAAACGAGCATTTCCTCCCATAGACTATAATAGGGTTCGATATTCGATTCGAGTAGTCGAATATTGAGGGGCTACTCAGAACGAATATCGAACCTCGAACATTTTACTGTTCGCTCATCTCTATTCTACATCTATGTTTTAGGCCATTTTAAGGTGTAGTTCATACAAAACTAATTTGACCCCAAACAACTAATCTTAGATAGCCCTAGACTGCATAAGGAAAGGGCTTTGGACTCATTGGCTGGATTTCTGGTTATTTGGTAAATATTGGTGACGTTTGGTAAAGTCCATATAAAAGGGGGCACGTAGGCAGGTTTACTCACCTTCTACCAGTACTTTGGTGAGAGGAACAGAACCTGCAATGGCAGACTCTTTGGAGAATTTGGTGCGTGAGAGGGTGGCCAGCCAGGGCCCTGGCTGGCTGCTCAGTCTCCTTCAGCAGACTTGTGATTCTGGGGACGGTGGCTCCTATTCCAGGAGGAATGGCCGGCCGCAGCGGGTGTCTCGCCCGCCGGCACGGCTTAGCCCCAGCCCGCCGGCGCGCGGAGGTGCCAGTGTCTCCAGGCGGCGGAGGGAGACCCGGGTTCGCGGCAGGCAGTCGGCGTCTGGCAGCGTCGGTCCAGGTGAGAGACCAGGCAGTGTTTCCCAGCGCACCCGGGGGGGGGGGGTTTGGAGCGGGTCCCCGGCGCCATTCGCGGTCGGCTCGCGCGGGCCCAACATGGCCGCCACCACGAGGTCTTCTGTGGTGGCCGCGGCGGGTATGTCCGTGGGAGGGGCTTCCCCTCTCCTGTTCGTTGACGCGCCGTCTGCCGGAAGTGAGGGGGCGGGGCTTAACGCCATGCGAGCCGGAGCGTCAGAGGAGATAGCTCCGGACGCTCTTCTGTCTGTTGTGGCTGCTGTGTGCAGGGGGGAGGGGACTTCCTCTCCACTGCAGGGCTCTGTGTAGGTGAGTGTATGGGGTCGGGCTGCTCGGCCGTCGGGGCTCAGGGGGGCGTGGCCTCGGGGGTTGCCATAGAGACAGGTCCAGCTTCTGCTTCTAATGCCTCTGCCACTACTGCTTTTGCTACTACTGCTGCTGTTGGTGCTGCTGCTGCCCCTCCTCCTCCTCCTTTTCCTGCTGCTGCCACATTTACCAGTGCTGCTGCTGACGACGTTGCGCGCGCCAGGGCCGCGTTCGCTGTTCCTTTGGGGGTTGGCGCGGTGGGTCATGGGGTTCAAGGGGTCCCTCAGCTCGCTTTATCGGCCCATCCTCACAGTGGCGCCCCGAGACGGGTTGGGGTTTGGGAAGGGGGTTCCAGAGGCCCGCGCCCTCGTTCTAACGTGTCTTCTTTTTCCGAGTCTTCCTCATCAGAAGACGACAGGTACCGCCGCAGCGGTGGGCGTCACTTGGATTCTTCCAGACGACATGGCAGCAGGTCGAGCTATCGCAGTCGCAAGAGCCACGCCAGACGTCGCACCCCGCGCAGTCGTTCGACCTCCAGGTCGAGGCGGAGCTACAGCCGTCAGGACCGAAGGCTGCGGGATGGGTCGCGTCCTTCTTCTTCACACCAAGAGAGTCGTCGGGGATCCCCGTCAGAAGTTCGTCCGGAGAGGGCTACATCTTCGTCATCTGGCCTACAATGTCCGGGGTTACAGCCTCTACCAACCGCTCCCGTCCAGACTGCGCCTCTTCCGGCCCCTCCAGGGCCGCAACCTGGTGAGTACGCCTGCCGTCCGGCTTGGGCACCTCACGTCACATCTACACTTACACCTGGTCAGGACCTATCCTCTTTCCTTAGGCATTTGCTAGAGATCTCGGAGAGTTCCCAAGTTACGAAGGACGCTGTGTCCGCTGCTACACCCGGGGGGGTTGCTCCCGCCCCGGCCGTTGATTTAGCTTCCAGTTGTATGCTCCGGGACACTATGTTTTGTGGGGTTGCCCCGTTAGGGACTCATGTCCCAGCGGAGCTTAGGGACAGGATAGTTAAAGGGGAGTTTGTGGATATCTGGTCCTTATTGTCGGCAGACCATATTGCCGTCGATAAGGAACGGACTTTCGAGAAGGGATCTGATCGCAAGCAGAGGGTGGCCGAGACCTTCGGCAATTGGCTGCAGGCTTTCGCCACTCTGGCTTACATCACATGCCAGGCTTCTCCGACAAAGGGCCCTGAGCTCTTCGTCTACATGGACACTGTCTATAGTGCTTATAAATTACACGGGGGTTCGATACGATGAGGAGTATCGTCGCCGCTTGGCTTTGACTCCTGCCGTCGGTTGGGCCTCTAAGGCTACCGACGTTTGGATCCAGTTGATCCTTTCCCAACGCCCCCAGCGGCCAATTCTGCCCGGTGCCGCCGGTGCGGGGCAACAGCCCGCGGCGACGACACAGCGACAGAGTGGATCGTGCTGGCTCTGCAACGAGGGCCACTGCCGTTTCCACTCTTCCTGTCGTTTCCGGCACGAGTGTTCCATTTGTGGTGGGTCGCACTCGGCCTTGCGCTGCTTCCGCCGTAACCGGCAGGGTGGCAAGCTGGGTGCTGCCGGCACCGCAGAGAACACCGGTGAACGTGCGGCTGCTGGAACAGTGGCTCGTGCGTTACCCTAGGAGGCGGGAGGCAAGCCTGCTTCTTGAGGGTTTCTCTTTGGGTTTCTATATCCCCCATGCCCCTTCTTCAGTTATGTTTCTTTCTCCTAATTTAAAGTCGGTCAGGGATAACGAGGATATGGCTTGGGAAAAGGTAATGAAGGAGGTGATGTTGGGCCGGATGGCCGGCCCCTTTTCCGATCCACCGCTGCCGAATTTAAGGGTCTCCCCTTTGGGTTTGGTCCCTAAAAAGGAGGCGGGTAAGTTTCGGCTCATACATCACCTCTCTTACCCTCCAGGGTCATCGGTTAACGACGGCATCTCGAAGGAGGATGCGGCGGTGTCGTACACCTCCTTCGACAGGGCCGTTTTCCTTGTGGGCAGGGCAAGTCCGGGTGCTCTTTTAGCTAAGTCCGATATTAAATCGGCTTTCCGGTTGCTTCCTGTTCACCCCGACTGTTTCCATTTGTTAGGTTGTAGGGTTAGAGACAGTTTTTTCGTTGACACGTGCCTGCCTATGGGATGTTCCATCTCGTGCTATTACTTTGAGTTGTTTAGCTCCTTTTTGGAGTGGTCCTTGCGCTACGAGACAGGCATCCCATCAGTCTTGCACTATCTCGACGATTTCTTGTTTGTTGGTCCAGGGGGTTCGCCCGTTTGCGCTTATTTGTTGGCTACATTTCGGTCCTTGATGTCCCGGCTCGGTGTCCCCCTTTCAGCCGAGAAGACGGAAGGTCCTTCTATTCGGCTGTCGTTCTTGGGTATTGAGATAGATTCGGTCGAGATGGTGTTCAGGCTCCCGCCTGATAAGCTCGACCGTCTTCTACACTTGGTTGGGGATTTTCTTTTGGCTAAAAAAGTTACGTTACACCAGATGCAGTGTCTCCTCGGCCTCTTGACATTCGCCTGCAGGGTTCTGCCCATGGGTCGCGCCTTTTGCCGTCGGCTGTCGCTGGCGACGAAGGGCGTGTTACAGCCCGATCATTTTATTCGCGTTACGCGTCCTCTTAAGGAGGATCTGCGCGTTTGGAGTATTTTTCTTTCTAATTTTAACGGTCGGGCGGTCTGTCAGCAGGGTGAGGTGACCAATACTGAGCTTTCGTTGTTTACGGATGCGGCTGGTGGTGACGGTTTCGCGGCCATATTCGGGGATGAATGGTGTAGGGGGTCTTGGCCACTACTGTGGTTCGAGACGGGCTTGGTTAGGAACATGGCCTTGTTGGAGTTTTTCCCGATTGTGGCCGCGGTAGAGCTTTGGGGTGATAGGATGTCCAACCGTAGGATAGTTTTCTGGTGTGATAATCTTTCAGTAGTGCAGGTTATCAATAGCCAATCTTCTTCCTCTCCCCCGGTTTTGGCGCTACTTCGGCATTTGGTATTGTTTTGTTTGCAACGTAACATCTGGTTTAAGGCGCGTCATGTCCCCGGGGTGCGGAATGAGATGGCTGACGCTTTGTCTCGCTCACGTTTTCAGGTCTTCCGTGCCCTGCATCCGTCGGCGAGACCGGAGGGCTGGAGTTGCCCAGATTCCTTGTGGAGCCTGGTAGGGAACAGCTGCTAGAGCTTATCCGTGGGTCGGTTTCTGCATCTACTTGGAAGAGTCACTACAGTGCATGGGTCCTTTGGTTGTCTGTGTCTGGCGGAGCTGTACCCGCGGACGCCCCGACGCTGTTGGATGTATCCTTGGAGTTTTTAGCTAAGTTACGGAGTCAGGGTCTGTCCTATTGCGTGGTAGTTAAAAAATTAGCCGGGGTGGCGTTTATGTTAAAATTGTTTGGGCGTTTTGATATTACAAAACACTTTGCGATTAGACAGGTTTTGAAGGGGTGGAAAAAGAGAAGCCCGGGGGAGATCGGCGCAGGCCAGTCTCCTTTAGTTTGTTAAGTCATTTGATGGGAGCTTTGGCGGTGGTGTGTCAGGACGGGTATGAGTTAGCCTTGTTGAGGGCCGCTTTTGCATTAGCCTTTTTCGCGGCCCTTCGTATAGGGGAATTAGTCAGCCCCAGTAAGTCTAGACCCGGGAGTTTGGGTTCGGGTGATGTCGTGGCTTCAGATACTGAGATTAGGATCTGTCTTCGCCGCTCGAAAACGGATGTTTTCGGGCGGGGGACGTGGGTCACGATCGGGCGTACGGGGACCGAGTTTTGCCCCGTGGCTCTGGTAAAGGAGTATATCGCTAGGCGCTCCTCGGGAGACGTCTTTTTGTTGCATGAGACTGGTTCGCCACTCACTCGCTTTCAATTCTTGTCTGTTTTTCGTGCGTGTTTGGTTGCTGTAGGTTTGGAGCCTCGGGGCTTCGGCACCCACTCGTTTCGCATAGGAGCCGCTACGACGGCCGATGCTTGCGGTTTGGGCGACGAAGCTGTGAAGCGCTTGGGGCGCTGGAGATCCGATTGCTTCAGGTCCTACATTAGGCCCGACCTGATGAAATGAATATCAGGGTTTTCTAAATTTGTCCGGTCATTAGGGGGTGTAGCTGTGAGGCATGTTGATCTGGAGGGCAACAATGCACGTTTGTTGATGAATGATGGAGTGCACCTTAATCCTATCGGGACTGACATTTTCCTCTCTGGGCTTCAGGATGGCCTCGAGCGGGCCTTGGTTCTTTTGAGTGGGGGGGCCAACAGGCAGGTGTAGGGAGGGTGCGGTACACTGCCTGTTTGGATGGCGGGGGTGTCCATGCCCAAGAGAAAAGGAAGATTGACCTACATGCTCGCTGGGTCGCAGCGGAGCATTCGGGAGGAGATGGAAGAAAACCACGAGGTGAGGCATGGACGGTTCTTGTTTTTACTTGTTGCACATTCAGTTCATGGGTTAGTTACTATTTGTTATTGATTTATAATAAAGCTGTGGCCTACCCCACTTATACCACACTTGAGGTGTCTGGTTTTTATTGTTATAGGCACTAAAGAGTAGTAGTCACCAAGGTTTTAATTTCATCCCATATGAACACGGGTCCAATGAGTCTAGATAGCCCTAGACTGCATAAGGAAAGGGCTTTGGACTCATTGGCTGGATTTCTGGTTATTTGGTAAATATTGGTGACGTTTGGTAAAGTCCATATAAAAGGGGGCACGTAGGCGGGTTTACTCACCTTCTACCAGTACTTTGGTGAGAGGAACACCCACCCACCCTGCCCTTCTGGTTTTTTGATGGACTGTTTTCTCTTTTTTGTTGTTTGTCTTACTTTCTTTTCAGATTTCGTTGTCACAGCTGGCGGGGGTGTCCATGCCCAAGAGAAAAGGAAGATTGACCTACATGCTCGCTGGGTCGCAGCGGAGCATTCGGGAGGAGATGGAAGAAAACCACGAGGTGGGGCATGGACGGTTCTTGTTTTTACTTGTTGCACATTCAGTTCATGGGTTAGTTACTATTTGTTATTGATTTATAATAAAGCTGTGGCCTACCCCACTTATACCACACTTGAGGTGTCTGGTTTTTATTGTTATAGGCACTAAAGAGTAGTAGTCACCAAGGTTTTAATTTCATCCCATATGAACACGGGTCCAATGAGTCTGGACCCGAATCTAAAACAAATCTTGTTCGCTCATCTCTAGTTTATACTACATATTAGATTACTTTGAACCAGAATTTTACATAAAGGGGTTTTCCCATCTCAAGGATCCTATGTATACTGCTAGCTTATATAAATTGAAGAGTTTTCCTAAATACATTGCTTTAGCAATGTAACTTTGTTTTCCTGCTATGTGTAATCCTCCCATTGTTTACACAGCGTTTCCATAGAGTCGGTGCATACGGTATTATTTGATCTGCATTTATATTAGATATCTAGTAATCATAATAAGTATTGTGATACTTCTTAGTGTCCTGTTCAGCAAGCTGGGGGGGAGGGGTCTTTGACTGTTTTATAAGACATATAGAAAGTGAGAAGAGACAGCAGGCAAAGCTGCTGAAACAAGAAGATAGGATTACCCTTTTAATAATTTTGGTAAAATTTGGAGTCTATAAGCCATGCCTAGAAGAAAATATTTCCATTCAGCCATGCCTCTTTTTCGAGCAGGCATGCAAGCTTTGAAATTGCAAGTCCCATAGATTAAATCAATGTAATACTTCCCTGAACAAGGAAAACAGTAGTCATTGTAGTGAAAATGAGGCCATGTTACTATTTGTAAACAGAATACAAACTCAGTTCAAACCACCAAGTCACCAATATATAACCATTTACTAAGTGATAATAACAGCCAAAACTGCAAATGGCTCATGTCCACCCAACCTAGCTGGGTGACTAAACCCCGCAAATAAACAACCGTGACTTGGGGAAAAAAGGATGGGGTGCTGCAGCTCCAGTGAGTCCTGTCAACTTGCTCTCCATTACCGGAGAAGAAGGATGTAGTTATACAGTCGGCCAATTCGCACACAAATCCTGCCAGCCAATTAGGAAGGCCTACACACAAAGCTGGCAACATGGAATCTTCTAGCAACTGCACTTCAGGTAAGACCATCTGTAATACAAAAAGAGAGGAGGACAAACCATTCCTGTAGGAAGAAAAAGTAATACAAACTGCAATCCTGTGTATTTTCCCCACGCAAATGGTTGTGGGGGGCCCCATGCAGTAGTAAATTTGCTCTAATGTGACATTAGAAATCTATTATTTGAACCAAGTTTTTATCCTATTCATATTATGAGAAAATATTTATTTTAATTTGCAATATCATTATTTACATATAAAAAAAATCCTAAAGTCATGCAGTTTTTACATGGCAACCGAGGCTAATAATTTAGAACCTATACAAACCTCCAAAGAATTATGAGGAACCCTACAATGAACATTCAATGGACCTAAAACATATTAAAGATTGGAATCATGCCCAAAACTATGCAAAAAATACATAAGAATTTTCCTGAATATTTCCAATAGCAACATATACAAGGTAAACCATGCAGCACAAAAAGAGAGAAATACAATACAGATGATAAAAAGCTTTTACACTACAAAAGAAACCTTCCAGTGTGGAAAGTCCTTACCAACCCAAATGGAAAACTCTATGTAGAGAATGCAAGGGAAATAAAAATATAGTGTGCCTCTGATAAATACCCAACAATGCATAGTCATGAGTTATTATTAGATACAGCATTGCCTACATAGTCCAGAAATGAATGGAAAAAAAAATACTAAGCCTGATCCAATTAGGATGCTGGGACATGATATACCTTATTGATCTCTTGGCTATATTACACATCAGGGAGCCAAGACTAGAGCCAGAGTTGGAAAATTCTCCAACTCTGCTGATTTAACACCTCATAGAATTTGGATGGTTAGGGGAATCCTCCCTTTCCATCCTTTGTATCCCCCACAATGAGATTTTAGGTGTCCATGGAATTGCCATGGAGGCCAATCAGCAGACGTATTGTAGTAGGTTGCACTGAAGATTGAGAGAACCCAGGTTCCAGTCCCCTTGAGGGAAAAGAAATAAAAAATTTTAAAAAAGTAAGTATAAGTAAATCCTACTAATATTATAGATGTGAAAGTTTGTGTGTTTGGATTTTTGTTCATCAAGCACGCAAAAACAGCTGAACGGATTTGAATGAAATTTGGCGCATAAATAGTTTGTAACCTCGATTAAAACATAGGCTACTTTTTATCCTGGTAAATGGCATGGCTTCATGGCTGTTATGAATTTATATTCACATATTATATTACACTGCTCTTGACAGCACCTTATATCAGCGGCTGAGAAAGACAGGGCTATCTCTCTGTGTAAACACAAGCTAACCCTCAGTGGATTGTGTACATGCATTTGCATATTATCTGATCTGCTCCAGGCAGTGCTGATAAACTGACATGGGCAAACACCTTTAATCTAAATTGGCAGTTCGCCTATATTAAACCTGTCTGGAAAAAGAAAATCTAATTTGTCGCAAACAACGAGAGTTATGAAGGTAGCGAGAAGTTAACAGAGTTCTCCTCAAGTGAAGCTGAGGGGGATCATCGACACCAACAACACACTCATCATAAGGCGACGTGGGGGGCTGCTGAGATACTGGAACAATCATGGGCACAGCGCGAGGAATGAGTTCAGCGGCAGGCCAGCTTGACAGCTCTCGAAATGCCGGAGCAGGCGGATCATCAACACTAACAACACACTCATAATATGGCGTCCCAAACGAGCTGCTGAGATGCTGGAACAATCACAGGCACGGTGTGAGGAACAAGTTCAGCAGCAGGACAGCTTGAGAGCTGCTGAAATGCCGTAGCAGGCAAACCATCGACAGGAGAAATTTGCTGAATATAGGTGGATCATCAACACCAACAACACGCAGATGAAGTTAAGGGCAGAGGATAGTAAACAAATAAATAAATAATAAAGTGTTTTTTTTTTTTTTTTTTAAAACAAACCTTTGTCATTTAAAATTGTGAATTATCTAAACAAATAAAGTAAATAAACATATTAGTTATCTGCATGTGGGTATAAAAAAAATATATTGTTATTCACAAATTAATGTCTGTTGGTCACATCACCTTCCCCAAAAATAGCAATAAAAAGTGATGCAAATGTCATACTTACCAAAAACTGGTACTAATAAAAACTACAACTTGCCCTGCAAATAAAGAATCCTGACATAGATCCGTCAACAAAACAATAAAAAGTTATGATACAATGATATAATAATACAGAATATGGTAACCCTAAGCAAAATGTTTATTTTTGAAAAAAATATTTTATTTAATAAAAAGAGTAATAAAACCAATATAGATATGGTATCACTATAGTCGGGATGACCCAACAGACAATGTTGCCATGTCATTTTTAATTCAGCGTTAACGCCATAAAAAAATGCAAAAAAATTTATAAAATTATGGGGTTTTTTTTCACACGGACCTCCCATAAAAAGTTAATACAAGCTAATCAAAACAGTATCTGTATCTGGAAATGGAGCCAACTGACAGTACAACTCATTGTGCAAAGAATAAGTCCTCATATAGTTATGTTAAAGGGTTAAGTATTCAGAATGCTCTACTGTAGTTACAAAGGAACCTCAGTAATGAGAATTTTTTATGTAATTTAATTATTTGTATTTTAAAATAATGTTCAGGTTCATACTTCATAATAAAAACACTTTTTTCTCCTTTTTATAAAAATCTCCACTCCATACTAATCCTGTGCCCCCTTGCATGGCTCAGCTACAGCAGCTCTGCTCCTTCTTCACCTTGGACCTTCTAACAATGACCTTGAGCCTCCTAAACCTTGCGGTGTTTGTATTTTCCGCAGACCATAATTTTATGTTACATTTGTGGTTTTCTTCATGCAATTCCAAAAAAAGTATAAAGTTGCTTCAGAGCTGCGATGAGAGGATCAGTCCTATCAAGATCTGGTGCCAACATCTACTTTATTTGGCAGAGTGACTGAGGAAATATGATTGACTCTCCTGGTAATGGTGACACAGGCTGTTCTACCTTTTGACCTTCATCCCATATATATAAACCACAATGCATCCCTTCTCCTGTATAATTATGGTTCTATGTGAAGTGGTTTGGGAGCACTGGGTGCAGTTTGTCGCTCCACTAAGAACTTCCATCTGGGATGACAAGTGAAGGGTAAAGGAATTATGGCTACAAGACTGTGGTGAAGATGTGAAATGGTCACAGTCCACAAACAAGGCAATAAAGACATAACAGGATCTTTCATACATGATTCCAAACATGTTTTGTCTAATTACTAAATTGCAATATGTAAGGTATATAAAATCATCTACTTTTCTTGTGGTTGTTTTACAAGCGATTATACAAGATCAGCGTGTCATTGCTAATCATCTCCATCTAGACAAAAAGCCACATTTCCTACGTAGCCCATACCACAGCAAAGAAGTACAAGAGTCTGGAATGGAAGCTGGACATAGAGGTCATCCCGGGATAGACTATACTGTATTCAAAAACTCTTACCAAAGTGGTGATCACTTGTAAAGCTCATTTTTATATTCAGATTCCGAACTTAATCTAAAACATATTTATGCAAGAATATAACTACAATGCTGCCCTTATATACAGGAATACATCCACCATAATATTGCACCTTATGTACAGAAATACAGCTACCATAATACTGCTCCTTTTATACAGGAATATAGTTACCAAAATACTGTCCCTTAGATATAGGAATATAGCTACCCTAATACTGCCCCTTATACACAGGAATATAGCTACTATAATTTTGCCCCTTATGTACAGGAATATAGCTACTATAATACTGTCCCTTATATACAGGAATATAGCTACTATAATACTGCCCGTTATATACAGGAATATAGCTACTATAATACTGCCCTTTATATACAGGAATATAGCTACTATAATACTGTCCCTTATATACAGGAATATAGCTACTATAGTACTGCCCCTTAGATACAGGAATATAGCTACTATAATACTGCCCCTTATATACAGGAATATAGATACTATACTACTGCCCCTTATATACAGGAATATATCTACCATAATACTGCCCCTTATATACAGGAATATAGCTACTATAATACTGCCCCTTATATACAGGAATACATCTACCCTAATACTGCCCCTTATATACAGGAATATAGCTACTATAATTCTGCCCCTTATGTACAGGAATATAGCTACTATAATACTACCCCTTATATACAGGAATATAGCTACTATAATACTGTCCCTTATATACAGGAATATAGCTATGCAGGGTAAGAACAAAAAATAATAAGCATATAGCTTACCACGTTTGCTGTCAGGCTTAGCTGTGGTCCGGGTGCACGATCCGAGCTTTGGACTAGAGAAGCTCCACAATGAAAATATATAAAGAGAAAGGATGGGTCGGTTCTACCGGAAGTTTATATAAAACATAGCCTTTAATCCATTCTTGTTAAAAATCCACAAACACAGACAAAGTCATCAGGTGAAAAAAGTAAGAATAAACATACTGTGGTATTAAAACCGCATCTTCGCATCTTTATATAGGAATATAGCTACTAAAATACTGCCCCTTATATACAGGAATATAGCTACCACAATACTGCCCCTTATACACAGGAATATAGCTACCATAATACTACCCCTTATATACAGGAATATAGTTACCATAATACTGTCCCTTATACACAGGAATATAGCTACCATAATACTACCCCTTATATACAGGAATATAGTTACCACAATACTGCCCCTTATACACAGGAATATAGCTACCATAATACTGCCCCTTACGTAAAAACAAATAATTACTAAAATACTACCCCCTATGTAAGGCATTATTAGTACTACAGTATAATATTGCCCCAATGTACAAGAATACAAGCACTTGCACCACTCATGGCTCCAGCCTTCTCCAACCTACAGGTTTTACTTATTGGATGTCATTGGATGTCTTCTATCCTCATATCCACTTGCTACCAGATGTGCATTGAATGGCTGATGAAGGGTTTGTAACCTGAAACGTAATGTAATTGGATATACTTGAATATTGGTGATATTCCTAGATACCTATGTGAAATAAATTAAGACTACGTCAACAAGAAGAAAATCACTTGGAGTACTGTTCTTCTTTATTGTATAACTACAATAATAGTGCTCCTAATGTACAAGAGTATAGCAACTGTAATACTGCCCCCTACTGTATGTATAAGAATATAAGTAGCGAAACAGCTATACACCAGAATGCAACTGCCCCCTAGGTACAAAAATGTAACTATTATTTTACTGTCCACTATGTACAAGAATATAAACACTATATTGCCCCCCATGTACAAGAATATAACTAATATAATACTACAACCAACCTACAAGAATATGACTACTATAATATTACCCCTATGTACAAGAATATAATTACTTTAAAGTTACCCCCTATGTACAAGTATATATTATAATATTACTTCTATGGATGACTTCAAATTTCTTATTAGGTTTTCTTATTATATTTTATTTCCCAACTAAATTAAGAAAGAATATAATTTAGCGCCCTACTTCTCCCATGCTATAATAGAATCATGTGCAGTAATGTGGTCGGGGGTAATTAGTGCTTCATTAGCCGCTTGCTGCATGTTTCTGATGTTCTGTTTATTTTTATTTTATTAGTTTTGTTCTGAAAGAAAAATAATTAGATTATTTCACAGTCGTCATTTTCAATTATATTATAGCTGGCTGCACTTTTAATTAGGAGCAGAATCAGGCATCAGATGAGTTTGGATATAAAGTTCTATGTCATGGGGATGATCAGGACGACTCCTGGGATGTAGAGATGTAGATTGTTCTGATTCCCAGAAATATAGTTGTAAACAAAGAATGTCTACAAACACCAGTAAATTCATACATCCAGGGTCGGACTGGGGTGCCTAGGGCCCACCAGTGGGATTATTTCCAGGGGCCCACCCTACTGCCATGTGTAATATCGCCCGTCCAGTTTTTGCCATTATACACGTTTAAAGTGCATTTTCACGCACAATACAGTGTGCAAAACAGCTATGGCTACACTACTACTTCCTTCATGCAACCAAAGATCGCAGTGTCCCTTTGGGACTCTTTCACATTAGTGAATGGAGTCGCATTGGGTCCCTCAGGTTGCAATGTGACTCCATTCACTAACATGAGTGAAAGAATCACAGGGCGACATCTTTGGTTGTATGACAAAAGTTATAGTGTAGCCATAGCCTTATGCTAGGTTCACAACAGCGGCAAGCTCTCCGTCATACAGGTCCACAATGGGACCAGAATGACGGAGAGGTGGACTATTAAAATGGCGGTTACACACAGACAGTGGCAGACCTCATTAACATAATGAGCTCTGCCAGGTGTCAGCCATTTTCAGGCAGATAAGTGTATGTTCACACATCAGTATGCCATCCGTCCGTTTGAATTCAGTTTGACACTTCAAAACGTATGTGTATCAGTCCGTTTTGAAGTGTCAAACTGAATTCAAACGGACGGATGGCACACTGATGTGTGAACATACCCTAAGTCCTCAGCGTTTCTGAAACTTGGATATTGTTATGCTGGAGCTCTAGAAAAGGGCACCAGCATAACAATAGAGTGGGACATTATCTATGGGGTGGGTGGACTACAACTCTCAACAGTTCCAGGGCATCTGGAGCTGCTGGGAGTTGTAGTAATTGAAAGATTTGGGGGCATCTTTCGATTGTCCACCTCAGACAGCGGGGGGATTGGGGGTGCTAGCAGTACCATTACAATAAATTACAACATTACAATAAATACAATGCAGTAATATTTTGTGCAGTAATACTCACAGGAGACGTCTTCCCACATTTCCCGTCTCTTCCCTTTGGACCGCCAGCTGTGACTTGACTCTGTAAAGTTTGAAACACAGACATCTTTGACTCCTCACTTTTCCACACATCAACACCATATATATATATATATATATATATATATATATATATATATATATATACAGTCCTATGAAAAAGTTTGGGCACCCCTATTAATCTTAATCATTTTTAGTTCTAAATATTTTGGTGTTTATAACAGCCATTTCAGTTTGATATATCTAATAACTGATGGACACAGTAATATTTCAGGATTGAAATGAGGTTTATTGTACTAACAGAAAATGCGCAATATGCATTAAACCAAAATTTGACCGGTGCAAAAGTATGGGCACCTCAACAGAAAAGTGACATTAATATTTAGTAGATCCTCCTTTTGCAAAGATAACAGCCTCTAGTCGCTTCCTGTAGCTTTTAATCAGTTCCTGGATCCTGGATAAAGGTATTTTGGACAAACAATTCAAGTTCAGTTAAGTTAGATGGTCGCCGAGCATGGACAGCCCGCTTCAAATCATCCCACAGATGTTCAATGATATTCAGGTCTGGGGACTGGGATGGCCATTCCAGAACATTGTAATTGTTCCTCTGCATGAATGCCTGAGGATTTGGAGCGGTGTTTTGGATCATTGTCTTGCTGAAATATCCATCCCCGGCGTAACTTCAACTTCGTCACTGATTCTTGAACATTATTCTCAAGAATCTGCTGATACTGAGTGGAATCCATGCGACTCTCAACTTTAACAAGATTCCCGATGCCGGCATTGGCCACACAGCCCCAAAGCATGATGGAACCTCCACCAAATTTTACAGTGGGTAGCATGTGTTTTTCTTGGAATGCTGTTTCTTTTTGGACGCCATGCATAACGCCTTTTTTTATAACCAAACAACTCAATTTTTGTTTCCAAAATGAAGCTGCCTTGTCCAAATGTGCTTTTTCATACCTCAGGCAACTCTATTTGTGGCGTACGTGCAGAAATGGCTTCTTTCTCATCACTCTCCCATACAGCTTCTATTTGTGCAAAGTTCGCTGTATAGTTGACCGATGCACAGTGACACCATCTGCAGCAAGATGATGCTGCAGCTCTTTGGAGGTGGTCTGTGGATTGTCCTTGACTGTTCTCACCATTCTTCTTCTCTGCCTTTCTGATATTTTTCTTGGCCTGCCACTTCTGGGCTTAACAAGAACTGTCCCTGTGGTCTTCCATTTCCTTACTATGTTCCTCACAGTGGAAACTGACAGGTTAAATCTCTGAGACAACTTTTTGTATCCTTCCCCTGAACAACTATGTTGAACAATCTTTGTTTTCAGATCATTTGAGAGTTGTTTTGAGTAGCCCATGATGCCACTCTTCAGAGGAGATTCAAATAGGAGATCAACTTGCAATTGGCCACCTTAAATACCTTTTCTTATGATTGGATACATCTGGCTATGAAGTTCAAAGCTCACTGAGGTTACAAAACCAATTTTGTGCTTCAGTAAGTCAGTAAAAAGTAGTTAGGGGAATTCAAATCAATAAAATGATAAGGGTGCCCATACTTTTGCACCGGTCAAATTTTGGTTTAATGCATATTTCACATTTTCTGTTAGTACAATAAACCTCATTTCAATCCTGAAATATTACTGTGTCCATCAGTTATTAGATATATCAAACTGAAATGGCTGTTGCAAACACCAAAATATTTAGAACAAAAAATGATTAAGATTAATAGGGGTGCCCAAACTTTTTCATAGGACTGTATATATATATCTATATATCTATATCTATATATATACAGTAATATATATATATATATATATATATATATATATATATATATATATATATATCACAGCAGCCCCTGCAGCCTATATTATGCCCCACGGTGGCACAATAGACTGTGGGGCATAATAGAGGTTGCAGGGGGGCCACTGTAGGGCATAATAGAGGTTACAGGGGCCACAGTGGACCTTTCAAGCTCTATTATGCCCCACAGTTGCACACCCATGAACTATTATTATACTCAGGGGTCTTTTCAGACCCTGAGTATAATAATCGGAGCCCCAGGAGAGGTGAGAGAACATAATAAACACTGTTACTCACCTCTCCGGGATCTGATGTTACTCCTAGCTGGCTTCGGGCCCATATGGTAATGTGTCAGACGTCACGTGGTCTGGGATATTACCATATAGGCCCAAAGCCTGAGCTAGCAGTAACATATAGGCCCAAAGCCTGTGGTAGCAGTAACAGGTTATTACTACTACCACAGGCTTCGGGCCTATATGTTACAGCTAGAACAGGCTTCGGGCCTATATGGTAATATTCCAGACCACGTGACGTCTGGGCATTAACATATAGCCCCGAAGCCAGCTTGGAGTAACACCGGATCCCGGAGAGGTGAGTAACACTGTTTATTATGTTCCCTCACCTCCCCTGGGGCCCCGATTATTATACTCGGGGGTCTGAAAAGACCCCTGAGTATAATATTAGCGGCAGTGGGATCGCGGCCTGGCCCGGGCCTATTCACTACCGCCCGCCGCGGCCTAAAGTACAAGGGGAAGCGGGGGCGGCAGTGAGCAGGTCCGGGTTGGTAAATAGGCCGCTGCCTGCTGGTAGATACTCCAGCAGGCAGCGGCCTATTATAAAACAAAAAAAAAAAGTTATTATACTTACCGTCCGACCGCGCGCTGCTAATCCTGCTGCTGCCGCATCCTCTTCTGTCAGACGTCTGTGTATCAGCGTAGGCGGCGTGATGACGCCGCCTACGCTGATACGTAGATGGCTGAACAAGCGCAAGGAGATCAGTAGCTCTCCTTGCGCTGGTTCTTAGGAATAGGGGAGGGGCCCTAAGCGCCTCCCCTAATCCTCCTCTGACATGGGCAGGGGCCCGATTGAAATCATTTTAGCATAGGCAGGGGCCTGATTGGGCCCCTGCCTATGCTAAAATGATTAGTAGTATAGTCCGGGCCCGGGGGCCCACCGGGGCATCCCCCGGTGCTCCGGCGGGCCAGTCCGACCCTGCATACATCCTAGCAACCAGACAGACAAGTAACCATTGATGACCCCCTAAACGCATTATCCTTTAACTAGATAGCAGTGTTAATATGAGAGACTACAGCTTACTCAGTGACCAGAATGTAGCAATGACATCACTAAGAATGCAGCCATCTATTCACTAGAGAGTAGCAGCGACATCACTAAGAATGCAGCCCTTCTATTCACTAGAGAGTAACAGTGGCATCACTAAGAATGCAGCCATCTATTCACTAGAGAGTAACAGTGGCATCACTAAGAATGCAGCCATTTATTCACTAGAGAGTAGCAGTGGCATCACTAAGAATGCAGCCTTCTATTCACTAGAGAGTAGCAGTGACATCACTAAGAATGCAGCCTTCTATTCACTAAAGAGTAGCAGTGACATCACTAAGAATGCAGCTTTCTATTCAATAGAGAGTAGCAGCGACGTCACTAAGAATGCAGCCTTCTATTCACTAGAGAGTAGCAGTGACATCACTAAGAATGCAGCCTCCTATTCACTAGAGAGTAGCAGTGACATCACTGAGAATGCAGCCTTCTATTCACTAGAGAGTAGCAGTGACATCACTAAGAATGCAGCCTCCTATTCACTAGAGAGTAGCAGTGACATCACTAAGAATGCAGCCTTCTATTCACTAAAGAGTAGCAGTGACGTCACTGAGAATGCAGCCTTCTATTCACTAGAAAGTAGCGGTGACATCACTAAGAATGCAGCCTTCTATTCACTAGAGAGTAGCAGTGGCATCACTAAGAATGCAGCCTTCTATTCACTAGAGAGTAGCAGTGACATCACTAAGAATGCAGCTTTCTATTCAATAGAGAGTAGCAGCGACGTCACTAAGAATGCAGCCTTCTATTCACTAGAGAGTAGCAGTGGCATCACTAAGAATGCAGCCTTCTATTCACTAGAGAGCAGCAGTGACATCACTGAGAATGCAGCCTTCTATTCACTAGAGAGTAGCAGTGGCATCACTAAGAATGCAGCCTTCCATTCAATAGAGAGTAGCAGTGACATCACTGAGAATGCAGCCTTCTATTCACTAGAGAGTAGCAGTGACATCACTGAGAATGCAGCCTATCCATTCACTAGAAAGTAGCAGTGACATCACTGAGAATGCAGCCTATCCATTCACTAGAGAGTAGTAGTGACATCACTAAGAATGCAGCCCTTCTATTCACAAGGAAGTAGCAGTGACATCACTGAGAATGCAGCCGGGACATACTAAAAAGAATGAAGAAAAAGAATAAAGAAAAAGAATGAACATTATTACCAATGGGGAAAGATATAAAATAAAGATTTAGTGAGCTTTCTAGGTTTAAAAGAACTGGAATGAACAGGATATATATGTAGTCTCTACTGGAATGAACATATATTCCATAGAAACAGATGTATAACACTTTTCCTGTGCTAGATACACCAGGAATGAACAGGATATATCTGTAGCCTATAGTGGAATGAACATATATTCCATAGAAACAGATGTATAACACTTTTCTTGTGCTAGATACACCAGGAATGAACAGGATATATCTGTAGTCTATAGTGGAATGAACATATATTCCATAGAAACAGATGTATAACACTTTTCTTGTGCTAGATACACCAGGAATGAACAGGATATATCTGTAGTGTATAGTTGAATGAACATACACTCACCGGCCACTTTATTAGGTACACCATGCTAGTAACGGGTTGGACCCCCTTTTGCCTTCAGAACTGCCTCAATTCTTCGTGGTATAGATTCAACAAGGTGCTGGAAGCATTCCTCAGAGATTTTGGTCCATATTGACATGATGGCATCACACAGTTGCTGCAGATTTGTCGGCTGCACATCCATGATGCGAATCTCCCGTTCCACCACATCCCAAAGATGCTCTATTGGATTGAGATCTGGTGACTGTGGAGGCCATTGGAGTCCTGTGAACTCATTGTCATGTTCAAAAAACCAGTCTGAGATGATTCCAGCTTTATGACATGGCATTGCATTATCCTGCTGAAAGTAGCCATCAGATGTTGGGTACATTGTGGTCATAAAGGGATGGACATGGTCAGCAACAATACTCAGGTAGGCTTTGGCGTTGCAACGATGCTCAATTGGTACCAAGGGGCCCAAAGAGTGCCAAGAAAATATTCCCCACACCATGACACCACCACCACCAGCCTGAACCGTTGATACAAGGCAGGATGGATCCATGCTTTCATGTTGTTGACGCCAAATTCTGACCCTACCATCCGAATGTCGCAGCAGAAATCGAGACTCATCAGACCAGGCAACGTTTTTCCAATCTTCAATTGTCCAATTTCGATGAGCTTGTGCAAATTGTAGCCTCAGTTTCCTGTTCTTAGCTGAAAGGAGTGGCACCCGGTGTGGTCTTCTGCTGCTGTAGCCCATCTGCCTCAAAGTTTGACGTACTGTGCGTTCAGAGATGCTCTTCTGGCTACCTTGGTTGTAACGGGTGGCTATTTGAGTCACTGTTGCCTTTCTATCAGCTCGAACCAGTCTGGCCATTCTCCTCTGATCTCTGGCATCAACAACGCATTTCCGCCCACAGAACTGCCGCTCACTGGATGTTTTTTCTTTTTCGGACCATTCTCTGTAAACCCTAGAGATGGTTGTGCGTGAAAATCCCAGTAGATCAGCAGTTTCTGAAATACTCAGACCAGCCCTTCTGGCACCAACAACCATGCCACGTTCAAAGGCACTCAAATCACCTTTCTTCCCCATACTGATGCTCGGTTTGAACTGCAGGAGATTGTCTTGACCATATCTACATGCCTAAATGCACTGAGTTGCCGCCATGTGATTGGCTGATTAGAAATTAAATGTTAACGAGCAGTTGGACAGGTGTACCTAATAAAGTGGCCGGTGAGTGTATATTCCATAGAAACAGATGTATAACACTTTTCCTGTGCTAGATACACCAGGAATGAACAGGACATATCTGTAGTGTATAGTGGAATGAACATATATTCCATAGAAGCAGATGTATAACACTTTTCCTGTGCTAGATACACTAAGAATGAACAGGATATATCTGTAGTCTATAGTGGAATGAACATATATTCCATAGAAACAGATGTATAACACTTTTCCTGTGCTAGATACACCAGGAATGAACAGGATATCTCTGTAGTGTATAGTGGAATGAACATATATTCCATAGAAACAGATGTATAACACTTTTCCTGTGCTAGATTCACCAGGAATGAACAGGATATATCTGTAGTCTATAGTGGAATGAACATATATTCCATAGAAACAGATGTATAACACTTTTCCTGTGCTAGATACACCAGGAATGAACAGGATATATCTGTAGTCTATAGTGAAATGAATATATATTCCATAGAAACAGATGTATAACACTTTTCCTGTGCTAGATTCACCAGGAATGAACAGGATATATCTGTAGTGTATACTGGAATGAGCATATATTCCATAGAAACAGATGTATAACAATTTTCCAGTGCTAGATACACTAAGAATGAACAGGATATATCTGTAGTGTATAGTGGAATGAACATATATTCCATAGAAACAGATGTATAACACTTTTCCTGTGCTAGATACACCAGGAATGAACAGGTTATATCTGTAGTCTATAGTGAAATGAACATATATTCCATAGAAACAGGTGTATAATACTTTTCCTGTGCTAGATACACCAGGAATGAACAGGATATATCTGAAGTCTCTGCTGGAATGAACATATATTCCATAGAAACAGATGTATAACACTTTTCCTGTGCTAGATACACCAGGAATGAACAGGACATATCTGTAGTGTATAGTGAAATGAACATATATTCCATAGAAACAGATATATAACACTTTTCCTGTGCTAGATACACCAGGAATGAACAGGATATATCTGTAGTGTATAGTGGAATGAACATATATTCCATAGAAACAGATGTATAATACCTTTCCTGTGCTAGATACACCAGGAATGAACAGGATATATCTGTAGTCTCTGCTGGAATGAACATATATTCCATAGAAACAGATGTATAACACTTTTCCTGTGCTAGATACACCAGGAATGAACAGGATATATCTTTAGTGAATAAAGAAATGAACATACAGTGGGGCAAAAAAGTATTTAGTCAGTCACCAATAGTGCAAGTTCCACCACTTAAAAAGATGAGAGGCGTCTGTAATTTACATCATAGGTAGACCTCAACTATGAGAGACAAAATGAGAAAACAAATCCAGAAAATCACATTGTCTGATTTTGTAAGAATTTATTTGCAAATTATGGTGGAAAATAAGTATTTGATCACCTACAAACAATCAAAATTTCTGGCTCTCACAGACCTGTAACTTCTTCTTTAAGAGTCTCCTCTTTCCGCCACTCATTACCTGTAGTAATGGCACCTGTTTAAACTTGTTATCAGTATAAAAAGACACCTGTGCACACCCTCAAACAGTCAGACTCCAAACTCCACTATGGTGAAGACCAGAGAGCTGTCAAAGGACACCAGAAACAAAATTGTAGCCCTGCACCAGGCTGGGAAGACTGAAACTGCAATAGGCAACCAGCTTGGATTGAAGAAATCAACTGTGGGAGCAATAATTAGAAAATGGAAGACATACAAGACCACTGATAATCTCCCTCGATCTGGGGCTCCACACAAAATCTCACCCCATGGGGTCAAAATGATCACAAGAACGGTGAGCAAAAATCCCAGAACCACGCGGGGGGACCTAGTGAATGAACTGCAGAGAGCTGGGACCAATGTAACAAAGCCTACCATCAGTAACACACTACGCCGCCAGGGACTCAGATCCTGCAGTGCCAGACGTGTCCCACTGCTTAAGCCAGTACATGTCCGGGCCCGTCTGAAGTTTGCTAGAGAGCATTTGGATGATCCAGAAGAGTATTGGGAGGATGTCCTATGGTCTGATGAAACCAAACTGGAACTGTTTGGTAGAAACACAACTTTTCGTGTTTGGAGGAAAAAGAATACTGAGTTGCATCCATCAAACACCATACCTACTGTAAAGCATGGGGGTGGAAACATCATGCTTTGGGGCTGTTTCTCTGCAAAGGGGCCAGGACGACTGATCCGGGTACATGAAAGAATGAATGGGGCCATGTATCGTGAGATTTTGAGTGCAAACCTCCTTCCATCAGCAAGGGCATTGAAGATGAAACGTGGCTGGGTCTTTCAACATGACAATGATCCAAAGCACACCGCCAGGGCAACGAAGGAGTGGCTTTGTAAGAAGCATTTCAAGGTCCTGGAGTGGCCTAGCCAGTCTCCAGATCTCAACCCTATAGAAAACCTTTGGAGGGAGTTGAAAGTCCATGTTGCCAAGCGACAGCCCCAAAACATCACTGCTCTAGAGGAGATCTGCATGGAGGAATGGGCCAACATACCAACAACAGTCTGTGCCAACCTTGTGAAGACTTACAGAAAACGTTTGACCTCTGTCATTGCCAACAAAGGATATATAACAAAGTATTGAGATGAAATTTTGTTACTGACCAAATACTTATTTTCCACCATAATTTGCAAATAAATTCTTACAAAATCAGACAATGTGATTTTCTGAATTTTTTTTTCTCATTTTGTCTCTCATAGTTGAGGTCTACCTATGATGTAAATTACAGACGCCTCTCATCTTTTTAAGTGGTGGAACTTGCACTATTGGTGACTGACTAAATACTTTTTTGCCCCACTGTATATTCCATAGAAACAGATGTATAAGACTTTTCCTGTGCTAGATACACCAGGAATGAACAGGATATATCTGTAGTCTATAGTGTAATGAACACATATTCCATAGAAACAAATGTATAATACTTTTCCTGTGCTAGATACACCAGGAATGAACAGGTTATATCTGTAGTCTATAGTGGAATGAGCATATATTCCATAGAAACAGATGTATAACAATTTTCCTGTGCTAGATACACCAGGAATGAACAGGATATATCTGTAGTCTATAGTGGAATGAGCATATATTCCATAGAAACAGATGTATAACACTTTTCCAGTACTAGATACACCAGGAATGAACAGAATACATCTGTAGTGTATAGTGGAATGAACATATATTCCATAGAAACAGATGTATAATACTTTTCCTGTGCTAGATACACCAGAAATGAACAGGTTATATCTGTAGTCTATAGTGGAATGAGCATATATTCCATAGAAACAGATGTATAACACTTTTCCTGTGCTAGATACACCAGGAATGAACAGGATATATCTGTAGTCTATAGTGGAATGAGCATATATTCCATAGAAACAGATGTATAACACTTTTCCTGTGCTAGATACACCAGGAATGAACAGGATATATCTGTAGTGTATAGTGAAATGAACATATATTTCATAGAAACAGATGTATAATACTTTTCCTGTGCTAGATACACCAGGAATCAACAGGTTATATCTGTAGTCTATAGTGTAATGAACACATATTCCATAGAAACAGATGTATAATACTTTTCCTGTGCTAGATACACCAGGAATGAACAGGATATATCTGTAGTCTATAGTGGAATGAGCATATATTCCATAGAAACAGATGTATAACACTTTTCCAGTACTAGATACACCAGGAATGAACAGAATACATCTGTAGTGTATAGTGGAATGAACATATATTCCATAGAAACAGATGTATAACACTTTTCCTGCGCTAGATACACCAGGAATGAACAGGATATATCTGTAGTTTATAGTGGAATGAGCATATATTCCATAGAAACAGATGTATAACACTTTTCCTGTGCTAGATACACCAGGAATGAACAGGATATATCTGTAGTGTATAGTGGAATGAGCATATATTCCATAGAAACAGATGTATAACACTTTTCCTGTGCAAGATACACCAGGAATGAACAGGATATATCTGTAGTGTATAGTGGAATGAACATATATTCCATAGAAACAGATGTATAACACTTTTCCTGTGCTAGATACACCAGGAATGAACAGGATATATCTGTAGTCTATAGTGGAATGAACATATATTCCATAGAAACAGATGTATAACACATTTCCTGTGCTAGATACACCAGGAATGAACAGGATATATCTGTAGTGTATAGTGGAATGAACATATATTCCATAGAAACAGATGTATAACACTTTTCCTGTGCTAGATACACCAGGAATGAACAAGATATATCTGTAGTCTATAGTGGAATGAACATATATTCCATAGAAACAGATGTATAACACATTTCCTGTGCTAGATACACCAGGAATGAACAGGATATATTTGTAGTCTCTAGTGGAATGAACATATATTCCAACAAAATGGATGTATAACACTTTTCCTGTGCAAGATACACCAGGAATGAACAAGATATATCTGTAGTCTATAGTGGAATGAACATATATTCCATAAAAACAGATGTATAATACTTTTCCTGTGCTAGATACACCAGGAATGAACAGGATATATCTGTAGTGTATAGTGGAATGAACATATATTCCATAGAAACAGATGTATAACACTTTTCCTGTGCTAGATACACCAGGAATGAACAGGATATATCTGTAGTCTATAGTGGAATGAACATATATTCCATAGAAACAGATGTATAACACATTTCCTGTGCTAGATACACCAGGAATGAACAGGATATATCTGTAGTGTATAGTGGAATGAACATATATTCCATAGAAAGAGATGTATAACACTTTTCCTGTGCTAGATACACCAGGAATGAACAGGATATATCTGTAGTGTATAGTGGAATGAACATATATTGCATAGAAACAGATGTATAATACCTTTCCTGCACTAGATATACCAGGAATGTACAGGATATATCTGTAGTCTCTAGTGGAATGAACATATATTCCAAAGAAATAGATGTATAACACTTTTCCTGTGCAAGATACACCAGGAATGAACAGGATATATCTGTAGTCTCTAGTGGAATGAACATATATTCCATAGAAACAGATGTATAACACTTTTCCTGTGCTAGATACACCAGGAATAAACAGGATATATTTGTAGTCTCTAGTGGAATGAACATATATTCCAACGAAATAGATGTATAACACTTTTCCTGTGCAAGATACACCAGAAATGAACAGGATATATCTGTAGTCTATAGTGGAATGAACATATATTCCATAGAAATAGATTTATTATACTTTTTATGTGCTAGATACTCCAGGAGTGAACAGGATATATCTGAATTTTTTTTTCAATATGGCCAGGTAGACCCCAAGTGAAAACAAAAACATCCACTCCCCACCGTGCTTCCAGCACTGACTCCTAGAGTCTACCGCTGTGGTCTTCATCATTTCCTGGTCTGGGACCTGGCATGTTACACAGCAGTTCTACTCAGGCAGTCATTGGCAGAGGTTGGACATCACTACAACCGTTTTAAGACATGCCCAGTCCTAAATTCCCCTTTAGATTATGTTCTCACTTGGGAACGTTTCAGTGAAAGGCGGTCGTCTCATTATAAACAGCCAAAAATAATGATCATTATTTGTGGTCGTCCATATAAAAACATAAATAACAAAAAATCATGCCATAATTTGGAAAATAGGGGAAACAATCCTCTATAGCCACATGTGGCTATAGATATATACAGATATATCCTATTCATTCCTACTCTATTTAGCACAGGAAAAGTATTATACATCTGTTTCTATGGAATATACGCTCATTCCACTATACACTACAGATATATCCTGTTCATTCCAGGTGTATCTAGCACAGGCAAAGTGTTATACATCTGTTTCTATGGAATATATGTTCATTCCAGTATACACTACAGATATATCCTGTTCATTCCTGGTGTATATAGCACAGGAAAAGTGTTATACATCTGTTTCTATGGAATATATGTTCATTCCACTATACACTACAGATATGTCCTGTTCATTCCTGGTGTATCTAGCACAGGAAAAGTGTTATACATCTGTTTCTATGGAATATATGTTCATTCCAGTATACACTACAGATATATCCTGTTCATTCCTGGTGTATATAGCACAGGAAATGTGTTATACATCTGTTTCTATGGAATATATGTTCATTCCACTATACACTACAGATATATTCTGTTCATTCCTGGTGTATCTAGCACAGGAAAAGTATTATACATCTGTTTTTATGGAATATATGTTCATTCCACTATAGACTACAGATATATCCTGTTCATTCCTGGTGTATCTAGCACAGGAAAAGTGTTATACATCTGTTTCTATGGAATATATGCTCATTCCACTATACACTACAGATATATCCTGTTCATTCCTGGTGTATCTAGCACAGGAAAAGTGTTATACATCTGTTTCTATGGAATATATGTTCATTCCACTATAGACTACAGATATATCCTGTTCATTCCTGGTGTATCTAGCACAGGAAAAGTGTTATACATCTGTTTCTATGGAATATATGTTCATTCCACTATAGACTACAGATATATCCTGTTCATTCCTACTCTATTTAGCACAGGAAAAGTATTTTACACCTGTTTCTATGGAATATATGTTCATTCCACTATAGGCTACATATATATCCTGTTCATTCCTGGTGTATCTAGCACAGGAAAAGTGTTATACATCTGTTTCTATGGAATATATGTTCATTCCACTATAGACTACAGATATATCCTGTTCATTCCTGGTGTATCTAGCACAGGAAAAGTGTTATACATCTCTTTCTATGGAATATATGTTCATTCCACTATAGACTACTGATATATCCTGTTCATTCCTGGTGTATCTAGCACAGGAAAAGTGTTATACATCTGTTTCTATGGAATATATGTTCATTCCACTATACACTACAGATATATCCTGTTCATTCCTGGTGTATCTAGCACAGGAAAAGTGTTATACATCTGTTTCTATGGAATATATGTTCATTCCACTATACACTACAGATATATTCTGTTCATTCCTGGTGTATCTAGCACAGGAAAAGTGTTATACATCTGTTTCTATGGAATATATGTTCATTCCACTATACACTACAGATATATTCTGTTCATTCCTGGTGTATCTAGCACAGGAAAAGTATTATACATCTGTTTTTATGGAATATATGTTCATTCCACTATAGACTACAGATATATCCTGTTCATTCCTGGTGTATCTAGCACAGGAAAAGTGTTATACATCTCTTTCTATGGAATATATGTTCATTCCACTATAGACTACAGATATAACCTGTTCATTCCTGGTGTATCTAGTGCAGGAAAAGTATTATACATCTGTTTCTATGGAATATATGTGCATTCCACTATACACTACAGATATAACCTGTTCATTCCTGGTGTATCTAGCACAGGAAAAGTATTATACATCTGTTTCTATGGAATATATGTTCAGTCCACTATACACTACAGATATATCCTGTTCATTCCTGGTGTATCTAGCACAGGAAAAGTGTTATACATCTGTTTCTATGGAATATATGTTCATTCCACTATAGACTACAGATATATCCTGTTCATTCCTGGTGTATCTAGCACAGGAAAAGTGTTATACATCTGTTTCTTTGGAATATATGTTCATTCCACTATACACTACAGATATATCCTGTTCATTCCTGGTGTATCTAGCACAGGAAAAGTGTTATACATCTGTTTCTATGGAATATATGTTCATTCCACTATAGACTTCAGATATATCCTGTTCATTCCTGGTGTATCTAGCACAGGAAAAGTGTTATACATCTGTTTCTTTGGAATATATGTTCATTCCACTATACACTACAGATATGTCCTGTTCATTCCTGGTGTATCTAGCACAGGAAAAGTGTTATACATCTGTTTCTATGGAATATATGTTCATTCCACTATAGACTACAGATATATCCTGTTCATTCCTGGTGTATCTAGCACAGGAAAAGTGTTATACATCTGTTTCTTTGGAATATATGTTCATTCCACTATACACTACAGATATATCCTGTTCATTCCTGGTGTATCTAGCACAGGAAAAGTGTTATACATCTGTTTCTATGGAATATATGTTCATTCCACTATAGACTACAGATATATCCTGTTCATTCCTGATGTATCTAGCACAGGAAAAGTGTTATACATCTGTTTCTATGGAATATATGCTCATTCCACTATAGACTACAGATATATCCTGTTCATTCCAGTTCTTTTAAACTTAGAAAGCTCAGAAAATCTTTATTTTACATCTTTTCCCATTTGTAATAATGTTCATTCTTTTTCTTTATTCTTTTTCTTCATTCTTTTTAGTATGTCCCAATGCAGCCATCTATTCACTAGAGCAGCGGTTCTCAACCTGTGGGTCGCGACCCCGGCGGGGGGTCGAACGACCAAAACACAGGGGTCGCCTAAAGCCATCGGAAAATACATATTTCCGATGGTTTTAGCCGCTGAGAAGCCGCGCTGCTTTTGCAGCAGGGTAGATCCTAGTGGGGGTAAGGTCGTGACTAGAGTGGAGTTGCTCCTGGTAGGTATGATGTCAAAGGAAGGGGCGTGGCCTCTCAGAGGAGGGCGGGGTTTCGGCCATCACTGCTCTGTGCTGTGTAGAGGAAGCCGAAGCAGAGCACATGGAGCTGGAGAACAGAAAGCAGAGGGGATTGTAACGTGGTAATGGAGGATGGAAGGGGAGAGACAGGTTTGTTTTACATGAGACGGCATGTTGGATGAGGCTGAGGGGAGTGAGTGATGTAGTTACATGGGACTGCACATTCAATGAGGCTGAGGTAAGGAGTGATGTAGTTACATGGGACTGCATGTTGGATGAGGCTGAGGGGAGTGAGTGATGTAGTTACATGGCTTCACATTCAATGAGGCTGAGGTAAGGAGTGATGTAGTTACATGGGACTGCATGTTGGATGAGGCTGAGGGAAGGATTGATGTAGTTGCATGGGACTGCATGTTGGATGAGGCTGAGGGGAGAGAGTGATGTAGTTACATAGGACTGCACGTTAGATTAGGCTGAGGGGGAAGAGAGTGATGTAGTTACATGGGCCTGCACGTTGGGTGAGGCTGAGGGAAGGATTGATGTAGTTGCATGGGACTGCATGTTGGATGAGGCTGAGGGGAGAGAATGATGTAGTTACATGGGACTGCACGTTGGATGAGGCTGAGGGAAGAGAGTGATGTAGTTACATAGGACTGCACGTTGGATGAGGCTGAGGGAAGGATTGATGTAGTTGCATGGGACTGCATGTTGGATGAGGCTGAGGGGAGAGAGTGATGTAGTTACATAGGACTGCACGTTAGATTAGGCTGAGGGGGAAGAGAGTGATGTAGTTACATGGGCCTGCACGTTGGGTGAGGCTGAGGGAAGGATTGATGTAGTTGCATGGGACTGCATGTTGGATGAGGCTGAGGGGAGAGAATGATGTAGTTACATGGGACTGCACGTTGGATGAGGCTGAGGGAAGAGAGTGATGTAGTTACATAGGACTGCACGTTGGATGAGGCTGAGGGAAGAGAGTGATGTAGTTACATAGGACTGCACGTTAGATTAGGCTGAGGGGGAAGAGAGTGATGTAGTTACATGGGCCTGCACGTTGGATGAGGCTGAGGTAAGGAGTGATGTAGTTATATGGGACTGCGTGTTGGATGAGGCTGAGGGAAGGATTGATGTAGTTACTTGGAACTGCACGTTAGATTAGGCTGAGGGGAGAGAGTGATGTAGTTACATGGGACTGCTTGTTGGATGAGGCTGAGGGGAGAGAGTGATGTAGTGACATAGGACTGCATGTTCAACGAGGCTGAGGGAAGCAAGTGATGTAGTTACATGGGACTGCACGTTAGCTGAGGGAAGCGAGTGATGTAGTTACATGGGACTGCACGTTGGATGAGGCTGAGGGGGGAGTGATGTAGTTACATGGGACTGCACGTTGGATGAGGCTGAGGGGGGAGTGATGTAGTTACATGGGGCTGCATGTTGGATGAGGCTGAGGGAAGGAGTGATGTACTTACATGGGACTGCACATTGGATGAGGCTGAGGGAAGGAGTGATGTAGTTACATGGGACTGCACATTGGATGAGGCTATGGGGGGGAGTGAGTTAGTTACATGGGGCTGCACATTGGGTAAGGCTGGGGGGGTGAGTTATGTAGTTACACGGGACTGCATGTTGGATGAGGCTGAAAAGAGAGTGATGTTTTATATGGGACTATATCCCGGAGGGTCTGGGGGATTGGATTGATGTTTAGGGTGGTATAGGAGTCGTTGGCATGGAGGGAGACAGGGTTCTTTGGGTGTTTCTGGCATTTAAGGGGGAGCAGGAGATCTTTGGGGGTACTGCTGCATCTAAGGGGGAGGGCAGTGGCGTGCACAGTATTTCATGCTCAGCAGTGCCCCCCCACAGTATTACATGCCCAGCAGTGCCCCCCCCACACACACAGTATTTCATGCCCAGCAGTGTGTCCCCCCCACAGTATTATATGCCCAGCAGTGTGTCCCCCCACAGTATAGCAAGCCCAGCAGTGCTCCCCCATACAGTATAACATGCCCATTCTGCGACCTGTGTCCTTGTTTGGAGGTCCCTGGGGTGCGTTTACTATATGGAGGTCTTCCCATAGATAATTAATATTTTTGTACTATGATAATTCTATGTTGTATTTGCACTCTAAAAATTATGGATATTGTATATATCCTTATATGTATGCAATGAGAGTGTCATTTACTTACTAATATATAGTATTATCTCAATTGGGCCTCCATTTTTTGTATGGTTGTACCACCTCATTATCTCTTTTCTTATATATGTTTTAACATGTATTTAAATAAAGTCTGATATATTTTTGTTAAACATTTTTTTTGGCATTGCGCTTTTTTAGCATAGTGTTTCAAGATAGAAAGAAGGTAGTATGACTATAGCCTTATATAAATGGTGTCTCTTTGTATTAATATTCCCCCAATATCCCCTGATACCCACATGATATAACCAATCCCCCCAATGTGCTCTAAGACCATCAATGTCACCTGCTGCCACCATGTTTTTATACCCTCCTGTAATGTAACCTGATTCCCCCAATAATATAATCCCCCACAATGTCCCCTTATTATAACCCCCCGATGTGTGAATATTATACTCACCTCCGCCATCCCGCGGTGACGCTGCTTCTTCTTCCAGATTGTGAGCCACATACAAGGTACTGGGAGTTCTGAGAGGACATGAGTGACCCGACACGGGGGACACAAGGCAGTGATTATTCCACCACCTGCACCAGGACACGTAACTTGTCAGTTTTCCTCGCACCTTGTAGACCGCAGGGTACTTTTAACCTATATATCAGAGTGGTAGGGAAGGAGGCCTATGGCTTCCTGCTCTACCGGAGGCTCAGAATCGCATCGGTGGAACCTTTTATCACTGTCTTTGCAAACCTACCAAATATTTAACAAGTAGATTAACAGAACTGGGGAGAAGCGGCTTCATCCCACGCCTACAGGTGACTCTATAGGCCGTTTTTGGCGGTGTCAGGATCACCACTTCCACCCAGGGATCTCCAAATAAGTGCAGTGTCTCTGCTGTCTTTGCCTCTGGTCTTCAACCCACGGCCTACAAGCTGGTCTCTTACGTTACAAGGACAAACCCAGGTTTGTCCTCCAGGTTCCAGGCCAACTCAGTCTCTTGAATAAGATGACGTCTTCCATGTTGTTGAGGGTTCACAACTGGATCTGTGCTGTACCCATCCCAACTAGCAACATGGACTCTTTTCCATTTTTCTGTCTGCAACATTGTCTAGCCTCTCCAATGGTAGTTCTGTGGCTCAGCCCCATTGTCTACGTACTGGATCCTACTCGGTTCACAGGTGCCATACTGAAGACCCTGCCTCTGTCCTACGGAGACATCTTGGGGCTTTTTGGATCTATGAAACCAGCTACCCCCAATGGCCAGGGGCAAGACTTCTGCACTACAAATACAGGAGGAAAGTACTGAAGTACATTTACACTCATAAATAATGATTCTGGAAGGGGGCAAATACTTTTTTATAATGCTTACATTGGACGTGACTAGAAAGAAATAATAATAATTGTGGCTCCTGCTGGGTTGTCGATATAATTGGGTGATGGTTCTGCTGCGGATTGTGTCCTCTGGGAGGTAGAACACCGAGCATGTACTGGGAGATGGTAATAATTGACCTCCCGGGTCTGAAGCCTCCATGGACTGAATGAGACACGTGCGGCACCGCAGCATCACACAAACCCCTGACAGATGCACTCCATGAAAGTTATATCAAAGTCTGCTCTGTCACTTTAAACCGTCAGCATAGAATTGGTGCAGAATATGGATAATAACATGCCTATGGGGTCTGACAGATGTAGCAGTGCTGACTACTGAGTCCCCGCTGTGTGAGGCTAGGGATAATGCATGCTCAAAACACTCTGACTATAGATAATATTAGATCAGGAGTATATGGAGCCCAAGACAAGACTAAGAAGCATCCAAAGACCAGGCTAAACAGAGCCCTAGGTTAGAACTAGATACAGCCCAAGACAGGACTAGACACAATACAGGACAAGGCCAGACACAGCCCAAGGATAGGTCTAGACACGGCCCAAAAGCAGGCTACACCAGGCCAATACAGGACTAGATACAGTCCAAGACAGGACTAGACACAATCTAGGACAGGGTCAGACACAGCCCAAGAATAGGTCTAGACACGGCCCAATACAGGACTAGATACAGTCCAAGACAGGACTAGATAAAGCCCAAGACAGGACAAGGTCAGACACAGCCCAAGACCAGGACTAGATACAGTCCAAGGACAGGACTAGACTCAATCCAGGACAAGGTCAGACACAGCCCAAGACCAGGACTAGATACAGTCCAAGACAGGACTAGACCCAATCCAGGACAGGGTCAGACACAGCCCAAGAATAGGTCTAGACACAGCCCAAGAATAGGTCTAGACTCAGCCCAAGACCAGGCTACACACAGCCCAATACAGGACTAGATACAGCCCAAGGACAGGAATAGACACAATCCAGGACAAGGCCAGACACAATCCAGGACAAGGCCAGACACAACCCAAGACCAGGACTGAACACAATCCAAGACAGGCGAGGACTTCAGCGAATACTAGGACCAGATCAGGACAACCAAGAACTTCCATCATATTAAACCTCAAAGAGAACACAAAACAAAACAGCACCGAGCAAAAACCGATGATAGTGTAGTAATTTTTAAAATATGGTTGGTACAAAAAAAGTATAAAAAGTAATAATATCTATTTAGACCCGATGGCCTCTCACCTGTTCAGGTTGTGAAACTGACGTGCACAACCACATGTAAGGGAACATTCACACAGAGTAACGCCGAGCGTGTATCACAGCCGTACACGCCAGCGCTATGGCAGGCTGCCGAACACTTCCCTTTAACTTCAATGGGAGCGCTCGTAATGGGTTCAGTCTGTAAAGAAAGAATAAATAATTGAGTTATCAGCTGCTAAAATGTGTATACATTTTATTAGGACACCCTGTATATGCGCGCGCATATATATGCGAGGCCCTGTATATTTGCACGTATATCTATGGGACACCCGCGCCCATGTGCGCACGCGTTTTTTTTTTTTTAACACCCTGTATTTGCGAGCGCATATATATGCGCTCGCATATATATATCTCAGACTGAATCTGGCTCTGACCTCTCATACCGATTCTGGCTCTGACCTCTCAGACTGATTCCGGTTCTGACCTTTCATACTGACTCTGGCTCTGACCTCTCAGACTGATTCTGGCTCTGACCTCTCAGACTAATTCTGGCTCTGATCTCTCATACTGATTCTGGCTCTGACCGCTTATATTGCTTCCGGCTCTGACCTCTCATAATGATTCTGGCTCTGATCTCTCATACTGATTCTGGCTCTGATCTCTCATACTGATTATGGCTCTCACCTCTCAGACTGATTCTGGCTCTGACCTCTCAGTGTGATTCTGGCTCTGACCTCTCAGACTGATTCTAGCTCTTACCTCTCATACTGATTCCGTCTCTGACCTCTCATACTGATTCTGGCTCTGATCTCTCATAATGATTCTGGCTCTGACCTCTCAGACTGATTCTGGCTCTGACCTCTCATGCTGATTCCGGCTCTGATATCTCATACTGATTCTGACTCTGACCTCTCAGACTGATTCTGGCTCTGACCTATCATACTGATTCTGGCTCTAACCTCTCAGAATGCTTCTGGCTCTGACATCTCATACTTCTTCTGGCTCTGTCCTCTTAGACTGATTTTGGCTCTGACCTCTCAGACTGCTTCTGGCTCTGACGTCTCATACTGCTTCTTACTCTGACCTCTTAGACTGATTCTGGCTCTGACCTCTCAGACTGATTCTGGCTCTGATCTCCCATACTGATTCTAGCTCTGATCTCTCATACTGATTCTTGCTCTGACCTCTCAGACTGATTCTGGCTCTGATGTCTCAGACTGATTCTGGCTCTGACCTCTCAGACTGATTCTGGCTCTGATCTCCCATACTGATTCTAGTTCTGATCTCTCATACTGATTCTGGCTCTGATCTCTTATACTGATTCTGGCTCTGACCTCTCAGACTGATTCTGGCTCTGATCTCTCAGACTGATTCTGGCTCTGATCTCTCATACTGATTCTGGCTCTGACCTCTCAGACTGATTCTGGCTCTGATCTCCCATACTGATTCTAGCTCTGATCTCTCAGACTGATTCTGGCCGTGACCTCTCAGACTGCCACTGGCTCTGTCCTCTCATACTGATTCCAGTTTTGACCTTTTATACTGCTTCTCGCTCTGACCTCTCACAATGATTATGGCTCTGATCTCTCATACTGTTTCTGGCTCTGATCTCTCATACTGATTCTGGCTCTGATCTCTCATACTGATTCTGGCTCTGACCTCTCATACTGATTCCGGCACTGACCTCTCATACTGATTCCGGCACTGACCTATCATACTGATTCTGGCTCTGACCTCTCATACTGATTCTGGCTCTAAACTCTCAGACTGCTTCTGGCTCTGACGTTTCATACTACTTCTGGCACTGACTTCTCATACTTCTTCTGGCTCTGACCTCTGAGACTGATTTTGGCTCTGACCTTTTTTTACTGTTTCTGGCTCTGACCTCTCATACTGATTCTGGCTCTGACCTCTCTTACTGATTCTGGCTCTGACCTCTCATACTGATTCCGGCTCTGACCTCTCATACTGATTCTGGCTCTGATCTCTCATACTGATTATGGCTCTCACCTCTCAGACTGATTCTGTCTCTGACCTCTCAGACTGATTCTGGCTCTGACCTCTCATACTGATTCTGGCTCTGACCTCTCAGACTGATTCTGGCTCTGTTCTCTCAGACTGATTCTGGCTCTGACGTCCAATACTACTTCTGGCTCTGACTGCTCAGACTGATTCTGGCTCTGACGTCCAATACTACTTCTGGCTCTGACTGCTCAGACTGATTCTAGCTCTGAACTCTCAGACCGATTCTTGCTCTGACCTCTCAGACTGATTCTGGCTCTGACCTTTTTTTACTGTTTCTGGCTCTGACCTCTCATACTGATTCTAGCTCTGACCTCTCTTACTGATTCTGGCTCTGACCTCTCATACTGATTCCGGCTCTGACCTCTCATACTGATTCTAGCTCTGATCTCTCATACTGATTATGGCTCTCACCTCTCAGACTGATTCTGTCTCTGACCTCTCAGACTGATTCTGGCTCTGATCTCCCATACTGATTCTAGCTCTGATCTCTCAGACTGTTTCTGGCCGTGACCTCTCAGACTGCCACTGGCTCTGTCCTCTCATACTGATTCCAGTTTTGACCTTTTATACTGCTTCTCGCTCTGACCTCTCACAATGATTATGGCTCTGATCTCTCATACTGTTTCTGGCTCTGATCTCATACTGATTCTGGCTCTGACCTCTCATACTGATTCCGGCACTGACCTATCATACTGATTCTGGCTCTGACCTCTCATACTGATTCTGGCTCTAAACTCTCAGACTGCTTCTGGCTCTGACGTTTCATACTACTTCTGGCACTGACTTCTCATACTTCTTCTGGCTCTGACCTCTCATACTGATTCCGGCTCTGACCTCTCATACTGATTCTGGCTCTGATCTCTCATACTGATTATGGCTCTCACCTCTCAGACTGATTCTGTCTCTGACCTCTCAGACTGATTCTGGCTCTGACCTCTCATACTGATTCTAGCTCTGAACTCTCAGACCGATTCTCGCTCTGACCTCTCAGACTGATTCTGGCTCTGACCTTTTTTTACTGTTTCTGGCTCTGACCTCTCATACTGATTCTAGCTCTGACTTCTCTTACTGATTCTGGCTCTGACCTCTCATACTGATTCCGGCTCTGACCTCTCATACTGATTCTAGCTCTGATCTCTCATACTGATTATGGCTCTCACCTCTCAGACTGATTCTGTCTCTGACCTCTCAGACTGATTCTGGCTCTGACCTCTCATACTGATTCTGGCTCTGACGTCCAATACTACTTCTGGCTCTGACTGCTCAGACTGATTCTGACTCTGACATCCAATACTACTTCTGGCTCTGACTGCTCAGACTGATTCTGGCTCTGAACTCTCAGACCGATTCTGGCTCTGACCTCTCAGACTGATTCTGGCTCTGACCTATCATACTGATTCTGGCTCTGACCTCTCATACTGATTCTGGCTCTGACCTCTCAGACTGCTTCTGGCTCTGACATTTCATACTACTTCTGGCTCTGACTTCTCATACTTCTTCTGGCTCTGACCTCTGAGACTGATTTTGGCTCTTACCTTTTTTTACTGTTTCTGGCTCTGACCTCTCATACTGATTCTGGCTCTGACCTCTCTTACTGATTCTGGCTCTGATCTCTCATACTGATTATGGCTCTCAACTCACAGACTGATTCTGTCTCTGACCTCTCAGACTGATTCTGGCTCTGACCTCTCATACTGATTCTTGCTCTGACCTCTCATACTGATTCTGGCTCTGATCTCTCATACTGATTCTGGCTCTGATCTCTCATACTGATTCTGGCTCTCACCTCTCAGACTGATTCTAACTCTGACCTCTCATACTGATTCTGGCTCTGACCTCTCATACTGATTCTGGCTCTGACCTCTCTTACTGATTCTGGCTCTGACCTCTCATACTGATTCCGGCTCTGACCCCTCATACTGATTCTGGCTCTGATCTCTCATACTGATTATGACTCTGACCTCTCAGACTGATTCTGGCTCTGACCTCTCATACTGATTCTTGCTCTGACCTCTCATACTGATTCCGGCTCTGATCTCTAAGGCTGCATTCACACAGAGTAACGCCAGGCGTTTTTTGTGTGCTTTTTGCACATAGCGCCGCGTTAACGCCGCGTAGCGCCGCGTTAACGTTGCGTATACGCGGCGTTAACGCCGCGCTATTTTGCGGTGGCGTTGACCGGCGTTAACGCGGTTATACGCGGCGTTAACGCGGCGCTACGCGGCGCTATGTGCAAAAAACACACAAAGGGTGAATTCACACTGAGTAAACGCTAGCTTATTCTGAACGTAAAAAACGTTCAGAATAAGCGGCGTCTAAAGCAGTTCCATTCATTTCTATGGGAGCGGGGATACGAGCGCTCCCCATAGAAATGAATGGGATGCTTCTTTCACTCCGTGCAGTCCCATTGAAGTGAATGGGGAGTGCCGGCGTGTACGCTCCGGCATGAGCAGAGCTTGCCGTATACGCCGGCACTCCCCATTCACTTCAATGGGACTGCACGGAGTGAAAGAAGCAGCCCATTCATTTCTATGGGGAGCGCTCGTATCCCCGCTCCCATAGAAATGAATGGAGCTGCTTTAGACGCCGCTTATTCTGAACGTGTTTTACGTTCAGAATAAGCTAGCGTTTACTCAGTGTGAATGCACCCTTAGTCTGATTCTGGCTCTGACCTCTCAGACTGATTCTGGCTCTGAAGTCCAATACTACTTCTGGCTCTGACTGCTCAGGCTGATTCTGGCTCTGACGTCCAATACTACTTCTGGCTCTGACTGCTCAGACTGATTCTGGCTCTGAACTCTCAGACCGTTTCTGGCTCTAACCTCTCAGACTGATTCTGGCTCTGACCTATCATACTGATTCTGGCTCTGACCTCTCATACTGATTCTGGCTCTGACCTCTCTTATTGATTCTGGTTCTGACCTCTCATACTGATTCCGGCTCTGACCTCTCATACTGATTCTGGCTCTGATCTCTCATACTGATTATGGCTCTCACCTCTCAGACTGATTCTGTCTCTGACCTCTCAGACTGATTCTGGCTCTGTTCTCTCAGACTGATTCTGGCTCTGACGTCCAATACTTCTTCTGGCTCTGACTGCTCAGACTGATTCTGGCTCTGACGTCCAATACTACTTCTGGCTCTGACTGCTCAGACTGATTCTGGCTCTGAACTCTCAGACCGATTCTGGCTCTGACCTATCATACTGATTCTGGCTCTGACCTCTCATACTGATTCTGGCTCTGACCTCTCAGACTGCTTCTGGCTCTGACGTTTCATACTACTTCTGGCTCTGACCTCTCATACTGATTCTGGCTTTGATCTCTCATACTGATTATGGCTCTGACCTCTCAGACTGATTCTGGCTCTGACCTCTCATACTGATTCCGGCTGTGATCTCTCATACTGATTCCGGCTCTGTCCTCTCATACTGATTCTGGCTCTCATCTCTTAAACTGATTATGGCTCTGACCTCTCATACTAATTCTGGCTCTGACCTCTCAGTCTGATTCTGGCTCTGACCTCTCATACTGATTCTGGCTCTGATCTCTCATACTGATTATGGCTCTCACCTCTCAGAATGATTCTGGCTCTCACCTCTCAGACTGATTGTAGCTCTGACCTCTCATACTGATTTTGGCTCTGACCTCTCATACTAATTCTGGCTCTGACCTCTAAGTCTGATTCTGGCTCTGACCTCTCATACTAATTCAGGCTCTGACCTCTCATACTAATTCAGGCTCTGACCTCTCATACTGATTCTGGCTCTGACCTCTTAGACTGATTCTGGCTCTGACATCTCAGTCTGATTCCGGCTCTGACCTCTCATACTGATTCTGGCTCTGACCTCTCAGACTGATTCTGGCTCTGACCTCTCAGACTGATTCTGGCTCTTACCTCTCATACTGATTCTGGCTCTGACCTCTTAGACTGATTCTGGCTCTGACATCTCAGTCTGATTCTGGCTCTGACCTCTCAGACTGATTCTGGCTCTGACCTCTCATACTGATTCTGGCTCTGACCTCTCATACTGATTCTGGCTCTAATCTCTCAGACTGAATCTAGCTCTGACCTCTCAGTCTGATTCAGGCTCTGACCTCTCATACTGATTCTGGCTCTGACCTCTCAGACTGATTCTGGCTCTGACCTCTCAGACTGATTCTGGCTCTGAACTCTCAGACCATTTCTGGCTCTAACCTCTCAGACTGATTCTGGCTCTGACCTCTCAGACTGATTCTGGCTCTGACCTCTCAGACTGATTCTGGCTCTGACCTCTCAGACTGATTCTGGCTCTGACCTCTCATACTGATTCTGGCTCTAATCTCTCAGACTGATTCTGGCTCTGACCTCTCAGTCTGATTCTGGCTCTGACCTCTCATACTGATTCTGGCTCTGACCTCTCAGACTGATTCTGGCTCTGACCTCTCATACTGATTCTGGCTCTGACCTCTCAGACTGATTCTGGCTCTGACCTCTCAGACTGATTCTGGCTCTGACCTCTCAGACTGATTCTGGCTCTGACCTCTCATACTGATTCTGGCTCTAATCTCTCAGACTGATTCTGGCTCTGACCTCTCAGTCTGATTCTGGCTCTGACCTCTCATACTGATTCTGGCTCTGACCTCTCAGACTGATTCTGGCTCTGACCTCTCAGACCGATTCTGGCTCTGAGCTCTCAGACCATTTCTGGCTCTAACCTCTCAGACTGATTCTGGCTCTGACCTATCGTACTCATTCTGGCTCTGACCTCTCATACTGATTCTGGCTCAGATCTCTCATACTGATTCTGGCTCTGACCTCTCTTACTGATTCTGGCTCTGACCTCTCATACTGATTCCGGCTCTGACCCCTCATACTGATTCTGGCTCTGATCTCTCAGTCTGATTATGGCTCTGACCTCTCAGACTGATTCTGGCTCTGACCTCTATGACTGATTCTGGCTCTGACATCTCAGTCTGATTCTGGCTCTGACGTCCAATACTACTTCTGGCTCTGACTGCTCAGACTGATTCTGGCTCTGAACTCTCAGACCGTTTCTGGCTCTAACCTCTCAGACTGATTCTGGCTCTGACCTATCATACTGATTCTGGCTCTGACCTCTCATACTGATTCTGGCTCTGACCTCTCTTATTGATTCTGGCTCTGACCTCTCATACTGATTCCGGCTCTGACCTCTCATACTGATTCTGGCTCTGATCTCTCATACTGATTATGGCTCTCACCTCTCAGACTGATTCTGTCTCTGACCTCTCAGACTGATTCTGGCTCTGACCTCTCATATTGATTCTGGCTCTGACCTCTCATACTGATTCTGGCTCTAATCTCTCAGACTGATTCTGGCTCTGACCTCTCAGTCTGATTCTGGCTCTGACCTCTCATACTGATTCTGGCTCTGACCTCTCAGACTGATTCTGGCTCTGACCTCTCATACTGATTCTGGCTCTGACCTCTCAGACTGATTCTGGCTCTGACCTCTCAGACTGATTCTGGCTCTGACCTCTCAGACTGATTCTGGCTCTGACCTCTCATACTGATTCTGGCTCTAATCTCTCAGACTGATTCTGGCTCTGACCTCTCAGTCTGATTCTGGCTCTGACCTCTCATACTGATTCTGGCTCTGACCTCTCAGACTGATTCTGGCTCTGACCTCTCAGACTGATTCTGGCTCTGAGCTCTCAGACCATTTCTGGCTCTAACCTCTCAGACTGATTCTGGCTCTGACCTATCGTACTCATTCTGGCTCTGACCTCTCATACTGATTCTGGCTCAGATCTCTCATACTGATTCTGGCTCTGACCTCTCTTACTGATTCTGGCTCTGACCTCTCATACTGATTCCGGCTCTGACCCCTCATACTGATTCTGGCTCTGATCTCTCAGTCTGATTATGGCTCTGACCTCTCAGACTGATTCTGGCTCTGACCTCTCTGACTGATTCTGGCTCTGACATCTCAGTCTGATTCTGGCTCTGACGTCCAATACTACTTCTGGCTCTGACTGCTCAGACTGATTCTGGCTCTGAACTCTCAGACCGTTTCTGGCTCTAACCTCTCAGACTGATTCTGGCTCTGACCTATCATACTGATTCTGGCTCTGACCTCTCATACTGATTCTGGCTCTGACCTCTCTTATTGATTCTGGCTCTGACCTCTCATACTGATTCCGGCTCTGACCTCTCATACTGATTCTGGCTCTGATCTCTCATACTGATTATGGCTCTCACCTCTCAGACTGATTCTGTCTCTGACCTCTCAGACTGATTCTGGCTCTGTTCTCTCAGTCTGATTCTGGCTCTGACCTCTCATACTGATTCTGGCTCTGATCTCTCATACTGATTCTGGCTCTGACCTCTCTTACTGATTCTGGCTCTGACCTCTCATACTGATTCCGGCTCTAATCTCTCAGACTGATTCTGGCTCTGATCTCTCAGTCTGATTCTGCCTCTGACCTCTCAGACTGATTCTGGCTCTGACCTCTCAGACTGATTCTGGCTCTGACCTCTCAGTCTGATTCTGGCTCTGACCTCTCATACTGATTCTGGCTCTGACCTCTCAGACTGATTCTGGCTCTGACCTCTCAGACTGATTCTGGCTCTGACCTCTCAGTCTGATTCTGGCTCTGACCTCTCATACTGATTCTGGCTCTGACCTCTCAGACTGATTCTGGCTCTGACCTCTCAGACTGATTCTGGCTCTGAACTCTCAGACCATTTCTGGCTCTAACCTCTCAGACTGATTCTGGCTCTGACCTCTCAGACTGATTCTGGCTCTGACCTCTCAGACTGATTCTGGCTCTGAACTCTCAGACCATTTCTAGCTCTAACCTCTCAGTCTGATTCTGGCTCTGACCTCTCAGACTGATTCTGGCTCTGACCTCTCAGACTGATTCTGGCTCTGACCTCTCAGACTGATTCTGGCTCTGAACTTTCAGACCATTTCTGGCTCTAACCTCTCAGACTGATTCTGGCTCTGACCTCTCAGACTGATTCTGGCTCTGACCTCTCAGACTGATTCTGGCTCTGAACTCTCAGACCATTTCTAGCTCTAACCTCTCAGACTGATTCTGGCTCTGACCTCTCAGACTGATTCTGGCTCTGACTCACACTGATTCTGGCTCTGACCTCTCATACTGATTCTGGCTCTAATCTCTCAGACTGATTCTGGCTCTGACCTCTCAGTCTGATTCTGGCTCTGACCTCTCAGACTGATTCTGGCTCTGACCTCTCAGACTGATTCTGGCTCTGACCTCTCAGACTGATTCTGGCTCTGACCTCTCATACTGATTCTGGCTCTAATCTCTCAGACTGATTCTGGCTCTGACCTTTCAGTCTGATTCTGGCTCTGACCTCTCATACTGATTCTGGCTCTGACCTCTCAGACTGATTCTGGCTCTGACCTCTCAGACTGATTCTGGCTCTAACCTCTCATACTGATTCTGGCTCTGACCTCTTAGACTGATTCTGGCTCTGACATCTCAGTCTGATTCTGGCTCTGACCTCTCATACTGATTCTAGCTCAGATCTCTCATACTGATTCTGGCTCTAATCTCTCAGACTGATTCTGGCTCTGACCTCTCAGTCTGATTCTGGCTCTGACCTCTCATACTGATTCTGGCTCTGACCTCTCAGACTGATTCTGGCTCTGACCTCTCAGACTGATTCTGGCTCTGAACTCTCAGACCATTTCTGGCTCTAACCTCTCAGACTGATTCTGGCTCTGACCTCTCAGACTGATTCTGGCTCTGACCTCTCAGACTGATTCTGGCTCTGAACTCTCAGACCATTTCTGGATCTAACCTCTCAGACTGATTCTGGCTCTGACCTATCATACTCATTCTGGCTCTGACTTCTCATACTGATTCCGGCTCTGACCTCTCATACTGATTATGGCTCTCACCTCTCAGACTGATTCTGGCTCTGACGTTTCATACTACTTCTGGCTCTGACCTCTCATACTGATTCCGGCTCTGATCTCTCATACTGATTCCGGTTCTGTCCTCTCATACTTATTCTGGCTCTGATCTCTCATACTGATTCTGGCTCTCACCTCTCAGATTGATTCTGGCTCTAACCTCTCATACTGATTCTGGCTCTGATCTCTAATACTGATTCTGGCTCTGACCTCTCAGTGTGATTCTCAATCTGACCTCTCTTACTGATTCTGGCTCTGACCCCTCATACTGATTCTGGCTCTGATCTCTCATACTGATTATGGCTCTGACCTCTCAGACTGATTCTGGCTCTGACCTCTCAGACTGATTCTGGCTCTGACCTCTCATACTGATTCTTGCTCTGACCTCTCATACTGATTCCGGCTCTGATCTCTAATACTGATTCAGGCTCTGTCCTCTCATACTAATTCTGGCTCTGATCTCTCATACTGATTCTGGCTCTGATCTCTCATACTGATTATGGCTCTCACCTCTCAGACTGATTCTGGCTCTGACCTCTCAGACTGATTGTAGCTCTGACCTCTCATACCGATTCTGGCTCTGATCTCTAATACTGATTTTGGCTCTGACCTCTCATACTAATTCTGGCTCTGACCTCTCATTCTTATTCTGGCTCTGACCTCTCATACTGATTCTGGCTCCGACCTCTCATACTTATTCTGGCTCCGACCTCTCATACTGATTCTGGCTCTGACCTCTCAGACTTATTCTGGCTCTGACCTCTCAGACTGATTCTGGCTCTGACATCTCAGTCTGATTCTGGCTCTGACGTCCAATACTACTTCTGGCTCTGACTGCTCAGACTGATTCTGGCTCTGAACTCTCAGACCGTTTCTGGCTCTAACCTCTCAGACTGATTCTGGCTCTGACCTCTCATACTGATTCTGGCTCTGACCTCTCTTATTGATTCTGGCTCTGACCTCTCATACTGATTCTGGCTCTGATCTCTCATACTGATTATGGCTCTCACCTCTCAGACTGATTCTGTCTCTGACCTCTCAGACTGATTCTGGCTCTGACCTCTCATATTGATTCTGGCTCTGACCTCTCAGACTGATTCTGGCTCTGTTCTCTCAGACTGATTCTGGCTCTGACGTCCAATACTTCTGGCTCTGACTGCTCAGACTGATTCTGGCTCTGACGTCCAATACTACTTCTGGCTCTGGCTGCTCAGACTGATTCTGGCTCTGAACTCTCAGACCGATTCTGGCTCTGACCTCTCAGACTGATTCTGGCTCTGACCTATCATACTGATTCTGGCTCTGACCTCTCATACTGATTCTGGCTCTGACCTCTCAGACTGCTTCTGGCTCTGACGTTTCATACTACTTCTGGCTCTGACCTCTCATACTGATTCCGGCTCTGATCTCTCATACTGATTCCGGTTCTGTCCTCTCAGACTGATTCTGTCTCTGACCTCTCATACTGATTCTGGCTTTGATCTCTCATACTGATTATGGCTCTGACCTCTCAGACTGATTCAGGCTCTGACCTCTCATACTGATTCTGGCTCTGACATCTCAGTCTGATTCCGGCTCTGACCTCTCATACTGATTCTGGCTCTGACCTCTCAGACTGATTCTGGCTCTGACCTCTCAGACTGATTCTGGCTCTAACCTCTCACACTGATTCTGGCTCTGACCTCTTAGACTGATTCTGGCTCTGACCTCTCAGTCTGATTCTGGCTCTGACCTCTTAGACTGATTCTGGCTCTGACCTCTCATACTGATTCTGGCTCAGATCTCTCATACTGATTCTGGCTCTGACCTCTCTTACTGATTCTGGCTCTGACCTCTCATACTGATTCCGGCTCTAATCTCTCAGACTGATTCTGGCTCTGACCTCTCAGTCTGATTCTGGCTCTGACCTCTCATACTGATTCTGGCTCTGACCTCTCAGACTGATTCTGGCTCTGACCTCTCAGACTGATTCTGGCTCTGACCTCTCAGACTGATTCTGGCTCTGACTTCTCATACTGATTCTGGCTCTAATCTCTCAGACTGATTCTGGCTCTGACCTCTCATACTGATTCTGGCTCTGACCTCTCAGACTGATTCTGGCTCTGACCTCTCAGACTGATTCTGGCTCTGAACTCTCAGACCATTTCTGGCTCTAACCTCTCAGACTGATTCTGGCTCTGACCTCTCAGACTGATTCTGGCTCTGACCTCTCAGACTGATTCTGGCTCTGACCTCTCAGTCTGATTCTGGCTCTGACCTCTCAGACTGATTCTGGCTCTGACCTCTCAGACTGATTCTGGCTCTGACCTCTCAGACTGATTCTGGCTCTGACCTCTCAGACTGATTCTGGCTCTGACCTCTCATACTGATTCTGGCTCTAATCTCTCAGACTGATTCTGGCTCTGACCTCTCAGTCTGATCTGGCTCTGACCTCTCATACTGATTCTGGCTCTGACCTCTCAGACTGATTCTGGCTCTGACCTCTCAGACTGATTCTGGCTCTGAACTCTCAGACCATTTCTGGCTCTAACCTCTCAGACTGATTCTGGCTCTGACCTATCATACTCATTCTGGCTCTGACCTCTCATACTGATTCCGGCTCTGACCTCTCATACTGATTCTGGCTCAGATCTCTCATACTGATTCTGGCTCTGACCTCTCTTACTGATTCTGGCTCTGACCTCTCATACTGATTCCGGCTCTGACCCCTCATACTGATTCTGGCTCTGATCTCTCAGTCTGATTATGGCTCTGATCTCTCAGACTGATTCTGGCTCTGACCTCCCATACTGATTCTTGCTCTGAACTATCATACTGATTCTGGCTCTGACCTCTCAGTCTGATTCTGGCTCTGACCTCTCATATTGATTCTGGATCTGACCTCTCAGACTGATTCTGGCTCTGACCTCTCAGACTGATTCTGGCTCTGACCTCTCAGTCTGATTCTGGCTCTGACCTCTCATACTGATTCTGGCTCCGACTTCTCATATTGATTCTGGATCTGACCTCTCAGACTGATTCTGGCTCTGACCTCTCAGACTGATTCTGGCTCTGACCTCTCGGACTGATTCTGGCTCTGACCTCTCAGACTGATTCTGGTTCTGACGTCCAATACTACTTCTGGCTCTGACTGCTCAGACTAATTCTGGCTCTAACCTCTCAGACTGATTCTGGCTCTGACCTCTCATACTGATTCTGGCTCTGACCTCTCAGACTGCTTCTGGCACTGACGTTTCATACTACTTCTGGCTCTGACTTCTCATACTTCTTCTGGCTCTGACCTCTGAGACTGATTTTGGCTCTGACCTTTTTTTACTGTTTCTGGCTCTGACCTCTCATACTGATTCTGGCTCTGACCTCTCTTACTGATTCTGGCTCTGACCTCTCATATTGATTCCGGCTCTGACCTCTCATACAGATTCTGGCTCTGATCTCTCATACTGATTATGGCTCTCACCTCTCAGACTGATTCTGGCTCTGACCTCTCAGACTGATTCTGGCTCTGACCTCTCATACTGATTCTGGCTCTAATCTCTCAGACTGATTCTGGCTCTGACCTTTCAGTCTGATTCTGGCTCTGACCTCTCATACTGATTCTGTCTCTGACCTCTCAGACTGATTCTGGCTCTGACCTCTCAGACTGATTCTGGCTCTAACCTCTCATACTGATTCTGGCTCTGACCTCTTAGACTGATTCTGGCTCTGACATCTCAGTCTGATTCTGGCTCTGACCTCTCATACTGATTCTAGCTCAGATCTCTCATACTGATTCTGGCTCTAATCTCTCAGACTGATTCTGGCTCTGACCTCTCAGTCTGATTCTGGCTCTGACCTCTCATACTGATTCTGGCTCTGACCTCTCAGACTGATTCTGGCTCTGACCTCTCAGACTGATTCTGGCTCTGAACTCTCAGACCATTTCTGGCTCTAACCTCTCAGACTGATTCTGGCTCTGACCTCTCAGACTGATTCTGGCTCTGACCTCTCAGACTGATTCTGGCTCTGAACTCTCAGACCATTTCTGGCTCTAACCTCTCAGACTGATTCTGGCTCTGACCTATCATACTCATTCTGGCTCTGACTTCTCATACTGATTCCGGCTCTGACCTCTCATACTGATTATGGCTCTCACCTCTCAGACTGATTCTGGCTCTGACGTTTCATACTACTTCTGGCTCTGACCTCTCATACTGATTCCGGCTCTGATCTCTCATACTGATTCCGGTTCTGTCCTCTCATACTTATTCTGGCTCTGATCTCTCATACTGATTCTGGCTCTCACCTCTCAGATTGATTCTGGCTCTAACCTCTCATACTGATTCTGGCTCTGATCTCTAATACTGATTCTGGCTCTGACCTCTCAGTGTGATTCTCAATCTGACCTCTCTTACTGATTCTGGCTCTGACCCCTCATACTGATTCTGGCTCTGATCTCTCATACTGATTATGGCTCTGACCTCTCAGACTGATTCTGGCTCTGACCTCTCAGACTGATTCTGGCTCTGACCTCTCATACTGATTCTTGCTCTGACCTCTCATACTGATTCCGGCTCTGATCTCTAATACTGATTCAGGCTCTGTCCTCTCATACTAATTCTGGCTCTGATCTCTCATACTGATTCTGGCTCTGATCTCTCATACTGATTATGGCTCTCACCTCTCAGACTGATTCTGGCTCTGACCTCTCAGACTGATTGTAGCTCTGACCTCTCATACCGATTCTGGCTCTGATCTCTAATACTGATTTTGGCTCTGACCTCTCATACTAATTCTGGCTCTGACCTCTCATTCTTATTCTGGCTCTGACCTCTCATACTGATTCTGGCTCCGACCTCTCATACTTATTCTGGCTCCGACCTCTCATACTGATTCTGGCTCTGACCTCTCAGACTTATTCTGGCTCTGACCTCTCAGACTGATTCTGGCTCTGACATCTCAGTCTGATTCTGGCTCTGACGTCCAATACTACTTCTGGCTCTGACTGCTCAGACTGATTCTGGCTCTGAACTCTCAGACCGTTTCTGGCTCTAACCTCTCAGACTGATTCTGGCTCTGACCTCTCATACTGATTCTGGCTCTGACCTCTCTTATTGATTCTGGCTCTGACCTCTCATACTGATTCTGGCTCTGATCTCTCATACTGATTATGGCTCTCACCTCTCAGACTGATTCTGTCTCTGACCTCTCAGACTGATTCTGGCTCTGACCTCTCATATTGATTCTGGCTCTGACCTCTCAGACTGATTCTGGCTCTGTTCTCTCAGACTGATTCTGGCTCTGACGTCCAATACTTCTGGCTCTGACTGCTCAGACTGATTCTGGCTCTGACGTCCAATACTACTTCTGGCTCTGGCTGCTCAGACTGATTCTGGCTCTGAACTCTCAGACCGATTCTGGCTCTGACCTCTCAGACTGATTCTGGCTCTGACCTATCATACTGATTCTGGCTCTGACCTCTCATACTGATTCTGGCTCTGACCTCTCAGACTGCTTCTGGCTCTGACGTTTCATACTACTTCTGGCTCTGACCTCTCATACTGATTCCGGCTCTGATCTCTCATACTGATTCCGGTTCTGTCCTCTCAGACTGATTCTGTCTCTGACCTCTCATACTGATTCTGGCTTTGATCTCTCATACTGATTATGGCTCTGACCTCTCAGACTGATTCAGGCTCTGACCTCTCATACTGATTCTGGCTCTGACATCTCAGTCTGATTCCGGCTCTGACCTCTCATACTGATTCTGGCTCTGACCTCTCAGACTGATTCTGGCTCTGACCTCTCAGACTGATTCTGGCTCTAACCTCTCATACTGATTCTGGCTCTGACCTCTTAGACTGATTCTGGCTCTGACCTCTCAGTCTGATTCTGGCTCTGACCTCTTAGACTGATTCTGGCTCTGACCTCTCATACTGATTTTGGCTCAGATCTCTCATACTGATTCTGGCTCTTACCTCTCTTACTGATTCTGGCTCTGACCTCTCATACTGATTCCGGCTCTAATCTCTCAGACTGATTCTGGCTCTGACCTCTCATACTGATTCTGGCTCTGACCTCTCAGACTGATTCTGGCTCTGACCTCTCAGACTGATTCTGGCTCTGACCTCTCAGACTGATTCTGGCTCTGACTTCTCATACTGATTCTGGCTCTAATCTCTCAGACTGATTCTGGCTCTGACCTCTCATACTGATTCTGGCTCTGACCTCTCAGACTGATTCTGGCTCTGACCTCTCAGACTGATTCTGGCTCTGAACTCTCAGACCATTTCTGGCTCTAACCTCTCAGACTGATTCTGGCTCTGACCTCTCAGACTGATTCTGGCTCTGACCTCTCAGACTGATTCTGGCTCTGACCTCTCATACTGATTCTGGCTCTAATCTCTCAGACTGATTCTGGCTCTGACCTCTCAGTCTGATTCTGGTTCTGACCTCTCAGACTGATTCTGGCTCTGACCTCTCAGACTGATTCTGGCTCTGACCTCTCAGACTGATTCTGGCTCTGACCTCTCAGACTGATTCTGGCTCTGACCTCTCATACTGATTCTGGCTCTAATCTCTCAGACTGATTCTGGCTCTGACCTCTCAGTCTGATCTGGCTCTGACCTCTCATACTGATTCTGGCTCTGACCTCTCAGACTGATTCTGGCTCTGACCTCTCAGACTGATTCTGGCTCTGAACTCTCAGACCATTTCTGGCTCTAACCTCTCAGACTGATTCTGGCTCTGACCTATCATACTCATTCTGGCTCTGACCTCTCATACTGATTCCGGCTCTGACCTCTCATACTGATTCTGGCTCAGATCTCTCATACTGATTCCGGCTCTGACCCCTCATACTGATTCTGGCTCTGATCTCTCAGTCTGATTATGGCTCTGATCTCTCAGACTGATTCTGGCTCTGACCTCCCATACTGATTCTTGCTCTGAACTATCATACTGATTCCGGCTCTGATCTCTAATACTGATTCCGGCTCTGTCCTCTCATACTGATTCTGGCTCAGATCTCTCATACTGATACTGGCTCTGATCTCTCATACTGATTATGGCTCTCACCTCTCAGACTGATTCTGACTCTGACCTCTCAGACTGATTGTAGCTCTGACCTCTCATACTGATTCTGGCTCTGATCTCTAATACTGATTTTTGCTCTGACCTCTCATACTAATTCTGGCTCTGACCTCTCAGTCTGATTCTGGCTCTGACCTCTCATACTGATTCTGGCTCCGACTTCTCATATTGATTCTGGATCTGACCTCTCAGACTGATTCTGGCTCTGACCTCTCAGACTGATTCTGGCTCTGACATCTCGGACTGATTCTGGCTCTGACCTCTCAGACTGATTCTGGTTCTGACGTCCAATACTACTTCTGGCTCTGACTGCTCAGACTAATTCTGGCTCTAACCTCTCAGACTGATTCTGGCTCTGACCTCTCATACTGATTCTGGCTCTGACCTCTCAGACTGCTTCTGGCACTGACGTTTCATACTACTTCTGGCTCTGACTTCTCATACTTCTTCTGGCTCTGACCTCTGAGACTGATTTTGGCTCTGACCTTTTTTTACTGTTTCTGGCTCTGACCTCTCATACTGATTCTGGCTCTGACCTCTCTTACTGATTCTGGCTCTGACCTCTCATATTGATTCCGGCTCTGACCTCTCATACAGATTCTGGCTCTGATCTCTCATACTGATTATGGCTCTCACCTCTCAGACTGATTCTGGCTCTGACGTTTCATACTACTTCTGGCTCTGACCTCTCATACTGATTCCGGCTCTGATCTCTCATACTGATTCCGGTTCTGTCCTCTCATACTGATTCTGGCTCTCACCTCTCAGATTGATTCTGGCTCTAACCTCTCATACTGATTCTGGCTCTGATCTCTAATACTGATTCTGGCTCTGACCTCTCAGTGTGATTCTGGCTCTGACCTCTCATACTGATTCTGGCTCTGACCTCTCAGTCTGATTCTGGCCCTGACCTCTTTTACTGATTCTGGCTCTGACCCCTCATACTGATTCTGGCTCTGATCTCTCATACTGATTCTGGCTCTGACCTCTCAGACTGATTCTGGCTCTGACCTCTCATACTGATTCTTGCTCTGACCTCTCATATTGATTCCGGCTCTGATCTCTAATACTGATTCAGGCTCTGTCCTCTCATACTAATTCTGGCTCTGATCTCTCATACTGATTCTGGCTCTGATCTCTCATACTGATTATTGCTCTCACCTCTCAGACTGATTCTGGCTCTGACCTCTCAGACTGATTGTAGCTCTGACTTCTCATACCGATTCTGGCTCTGATCTCTAATACTGATTTTGGCTCTGACCTCTCATACTAATTCTGGCTCTGACCTCTCATTCTTATTCTGGCTCTGACCTCTCATACTGATTCTGGCTCCGACCTCTCATACTGATTCTGGCTCCGACCTCTCATACTGATTCTGGCTCTGACCTCTCAGACTGATTCTGGCTCTGACCTCTCAGACTGATTCTGGCTCTGACCTCTCTGACTGATTCTGGCTCTGACCTCTCTGACTGATTCTGGCTCTGACATCTCAGTCTGATTCTGGCTCTGACGTCCAATACTACTTCTGGCTCTGACTGCTCAGACTGATTCTGGCTCTGAACTCTCAGACCGTTTCTGGCTCTAACCTCTCAGACTGATTCTGGCTCTGACCTATCATACTGATTCTGGCTCTGACCTCTCATACTGATTCTGGCTCTGACCTCTCTTATTGATTCTGGTTCTGACCTCTCATACTGATTCCGGCTCTGACCTCTCATACTGATTCTGGCTCTGATCTCTCATACTGATTATGGCTCTCACCTCTCAGACTGATTCTGTCTCTGACCTCTCAGACTGATTCTGGCTCTGTTCTCTCAGACTGATTCTGGCTCTGACGTCCAATACTTCTTCTGGCTCTGACTGCTCAGACTGATTCTGGCTCTGACGTCCAATACTACTTCTGGCTCTGACTGCTCAGACTGATTCTAGCTCTGAACTCTCAGACCGATTCTGGCTCTGACCTCTCAGACTGATTCTGGCTCTGACCTATCATACTGATTCTGGCTCTGACCTCTCATACTGATTCTGGCTCTGACCTCTCAGACTGCTTCTGGCTCTGACGTTTCATACTACTTCTGGCTCTGACCTGTCATACTGATTCCGGCTCTGATCTCTCATACTGATTCCGGTTCTGTCCTCTCAGACTGATTCTGGCTCTGACCTCTCATACTGATTCTGGCTTTGATCTCTCATACTGATTATGGCTCTGACCTCTCAGACTGATTCTGGCTCTGACCTCTCATACTGATTCCGGCTGTGATCTCTCATACTGATTCCGGCTCTGTCCTCTCATACTGATTCTGGCTCTCATCTCTTAAACTGATTATGGCTCTGACCTCTCATACTAATTCTGGCTCTGACCTCTCAGTCTGATTCTGGCTCTGACCTCTCATACTGATTCTGGCTCTGATCTCTCATACTGATTATGGCTCTCACCTCTCAGAATGATTCCGGCTCTCACCTCTCAGACTGATTGTAGCTCTGACCTCTCATACTGATTTTGGCTCTGACCTCTCATACTAATTCTGGCTCTGACCTCTAAGTCTGATTCTGGCTCTGACCTCTCATACTGATTCAGGCTCTGACCTCTCATACTGATTCTGGCTCTGACCTCTTAGACTGATTCTGGCTCTGACATCTCAGTCTGATTCCGGCTCTGACCTCTCATACTGATTCTGGCTCTGACCTCTCAGACTGATTCTGGCTCTGACCTCTCAGACTGATTCTGGCTCTAACCTCTCATACTGATTCTGGCTCTGATCTCTTAGACTGATTCTGGCTCTGACATCTCAGTCTGATTCTGGCTCTGACCTCTCATACTGATTCTAGCTCAGATCTCTCATACTGATTCTGGCTCTGACCTCTCATACTGATTCTGGCTCTGATCTCTCAGTCTGATTATGGCTCTGACCTCTCAGACTGATTCTGGCTCTGAACTCTCAGACCGTTTCTGGCTCTAACCTCTCAGACTGATTCTGGCTCTGACCTATCATACTGATTCTGGCTCTGACCTCTCATACTGATTCTGGCTCTGACCTCTCTTATTGATTCTGGCTCTGACCTCTCATACTGATTCTGGCTCTGATCTCTCATACTGATTATGGCTCTCACCTCTCAGACTGATTCTGTCTCTGACCTCTCAGACTGATTCTGGCTCTGACCTCTCATATTGATTCTGGCTCTGACCTCTCAGACTGATTCTGGCTCTGTTCTCTCAGACTGATTCTGGCTCTGACGTCCAATACTTCTGGCTCTGACTGCTCAGACTGATTCTGGCTCTGACGTCCAATACTACTTCTGGCTCTGGCTGCTCAGACTGATTCTGGCTCTGAACTCTCAGACCGATTCTGGCTCTGACCTCTCAGACTGATTCTGGCTCTGACCTATCATACTGATTCTGGCTCTGACCTCTCATACTGATTCTGGCTCTGACCTCTCAGACTGCTTCTGGCTCTGACTTTTCATACTACTTCTAGCTCTGACCTCTCATACTGATTCCGGCTCTGATCTCTCATACTGATTCCGGTTCTGTCCTCTCAGACTGATTCTGTCTCTGACCTCTCATACTGATTCTGGCTTTGATCTCTCATACTGATTATGGCTCTGACCTCTCAGACTGATTCAGGCTCTGACCTCTCATACTGATTCTGGCTCTGACATCTCAGTCTGATTCCGGCTCTGACCTCTCATACTGATTCTGGCTCTGACCTCTCAGACTGATTCTGGCTCTGACCTCTCAGACTGATTCTGGCTCTAACCTCTCATACTGATTCTGGCTCTGACCTCTTAGACTGATTCTGGCTCTGACCTCTCAGTCTGATTCTGGCTCTGACCTCTTAGACTGATTCTGGCTCTGACCTCTCATACTGATTCTGGCTCAGATCTCTCATACTGATTCTGGCTCTGACCTCTCTTACTGATTCTGGCTCTGACCTCTCATACTGATTCCGGCTCTAATCTCTCAGACTGATTCTGGCTCTGACCTCTCAGTCTGATTCTGGCTCTGACCTCTCATACTGATTCTGGCTCTGACCTCTCAGACTGATTCTGGCTCTGACCTCTCAGACTGATTCTGGCTCTGACCTCTCAGACTGATTCTGGCTCTGACTTCTCATACTGATTCTGGCTCTAATCTCTCAGACTGATTCTGGCTCTGACCTCTCATACTGATTCTGGCTCTGACCTCTCAGACTGATTCTGGCTCTGACCTCTCAGACTGATTCTGGCTCTGAACTCTCAGACCATTTCTGGCTCTAACCTCTCAGACTGATTCTGGCTCTGACCTCTCAGACTGATTCTGGCTCTGACCTCTCAGACTGATTCTGGCTCTGACCTCTCATACTGATTCTGGCTCTAATCTCTCAGACTGATTCTGGCTCTGACCTCTCAGTCTGATTCTGGCTCTGACCTCTCATACTGATTCTGGCTCTGACCTCTCAGACTGATTCTGGCTCTGACCTCTCAGACTGATTCTGGCTCTGACCTCTCAGACTGATTCTGGCTCTGACCTCTCATACTGATTCTGGCTCTAATCTCTCAGACTGATTCTGGCTCTGACCTCTCAGTCTGATTCTGGCTCTGACCTCTCATACTGATTCTGGCTCTGACCTCTCAGACTGATTCTGGCTCTGACCTCTCAGACTGATTCTGGCTCTGAACTCTCAGACCATTTCTGGCTCTAACCTCTCAGACTAATTCTGGCTCTGACCTATCATACTCATTCTGGCTCTGACCTCTCATACTGATTCCGGCTCTGACCTCTCATACTGATTCTGGCTCAGATCTCTCATACTGATTCTGGCTCTGACCTCTCTTACTGATTCTGGCTCTGACCTCTCATACTGATTCCGGCTCTGACCCCTCATACTGATTCTGGCTCTGATCTCTCAGTCTGATTATGGCTCTGATCTCTCAGACTGATTCTGGCTCTGACCTCCCATACTGATTCATGCTCTGAACTATCATACTGATTCCGGCTCTGATCTCTAATACTGATTCCGGCTCTGTCCTCTCATACTGATTCTGGCTCAGATCTCTCATACTGATACTGGCTCTGATCTCTCATACTGATTATGGCTCTCACCTCTCAGACTGATTCTGACTCTGACCTCTCAGACTGATTGTAGCTCTGACCTCTCATACTGATTCTGGCTCTGATCTCTAATACTGATTTTTGCTCTGACCTCTCATACTAATTCTGGCTCTGACCTCTCAGTCTGATTCTGGCTCTGACCTCTCATACTGATTCTGGCTCCGACTTCTCATATTGATTCTGGATCTGACCTCTCAGACTGATTCTGGCTCTGACCTCTCAGACTGATTCTGGCTCTGACATCTCGGACTGATTCTGGCTCTGACCTTTCAGACTGATTCTGGTTCTGACGTCCAATACTACTTCTGGCTCTGACTGCTCAGACTAATTCTGGCTCTAACCTCTCAGACTGATTCTGGCTCTGACCTCTCATACTGATTCTGGCTCTGACCTCTCAGACTGCTTCTGGCTCTGACGTTTCATACTACTTCTGGCTCTGACTTCTCATACTTCTTCTGGCTCTGACCTCTGAGACTGATTTTGGCTCTGACCTTTTTTTACTGTTTCTGGCTCTGACCTCTCATACTGATTCTGGCTCTGACCTCTCTTACTGATTCTGGCTCTGACCTCTCATATTGATTCCGGCTCTGACCTCTCATACAGATTCTGGCTCTGATCTCTCATACTGATTATGGCTCTCACCTCTCAGACTGATTCTGGCTCTGACGTTTCATACTACTTCTGGCTCTGACCTCTCATACTGATTCCGGCTCTGATCTCTCATACTGATTCCGGTTCTGTCCTCTCATACTGATTCTGGCTCTCACCTCTCAGATTGATTCTGGCTCTAACCTCTCATACTGATTCTGGCTCTGATCTCTAATACTGATTCTGGCTCTGACCTCTCAGTGTGATTCTAAATCTGACCTCTCATACTGATTCTGGCTCTGACCTCTCAGTCTGATTCTGGCCCTGACCTCTTTTACTGATTCTGGCTCTGACCCCTCATACTGATTCTGGCTCTGATCTCTCATACTGATTATGGCTCTGACCTCTCAGACTGATTCTGGCTCTGACCTCTCAGACTGATTCTGGCTCTGACCTCTCATACTGATTCTTGCTCTGACCTCTCATATTGATTCCGGCTCTGATCTCTAATACTGATTCAGGCTCTGTCCTCTCATACTAATTCTGGCTCTGACCTCTCAGACTGATTCTGGCTCTGATCTCTCATACTGATTATTGCTCTCACCTGTCAGACTGATTCTGGCTCTGACCTCTCAGACTGATTGTAGCTCTGACTTCTCATACCGATTCTGGCTCTGATCTCTAATACTGATTTTGGCTCTGACCTCTCATACTAATTCTGGCTCTGACCTCTCATTCTTATTCTGGCTCTGACCTCTCATACTGATTCTGGCTCCGACCTCTCATACTGATTCTGGCTCCGACCTCTCATACTGATTCTGGCTCTGACCTCTCAGACTGATTCTGGCTCTGACCTCTCAGACTGATTCTGGCTCTGACCTCTCTGACTGATTCTGGCTCTGACATCTCAGTCTGATTCTGGCTCTGACGTCCAATACTACTTCTGGCTCTGACTGCTCAGACTGATTCTGGCTCTGAACTCTCAGACCGTTTCTGGCTCTAACCTCTCAGACTGATTCTGGCTCTGACCTATCATACTGATTCTGGCTCTGACCTCTCATACTGATTCTGGCTCTGACCTCTCTTATTGATTCTGGTTCTGACCTCTCATACTGATTCCGGCTCTGACCTCTCATACTGATTCTGGCTCTGATCTCTCATACTGATTATGGCTCTCACCTCTCAGAATGATTCTGTCTCTGACCTCTCAGACTGATTCTGGCTCTGTTCTCTCAGACTGATTCTGGCTCTGACGTCCAATACTTCTTCTGGCTCTGACTGCTCAGACTGATTCTGGCTCTGACGTCCAATACTACTTCTGGCTCTGACTGCTCAGACTGATTCTGGCTCTGAACTCTCAGACCGATTCTGGCTCTGACCTCTCAGACTGATTCTGGCTCTGACCTATCATACTGATTCTGGCTCTGACCTCTCATACTGATTCTGGCTCTGACCTCTCATACTGATTCCGGCTCTGATCTCTCATACTGATTCCGGTTCTGTCCTCTCAGACTGATTCTGTCTCTGACCTCTCAGACTGATTCTGGCTCTGACCTATCATACTGATTCTGGCTCTGACGTTTCATACTACTTCTGGCTCTGACCTCTCATACTGATTCCGGCTCTGATCTCTCATACTGATTCCGGTTCTGTCCTCTCAGACTGATTCTGTCTCTGACCTCTCAGACTGATTCTGGCTCTGACCTCTCATACTGATTCTGGCTTTGATCTCTCATACTGATTATGGCTCTGACCTCTCAGACTGATTCTGGCTCTGACCTCTCATACTGATTCCGGCTGTGATCTCTCATACTGATTCCGGCTCTGTCCTCTCATACTGATTCTGGCTCTCATCTCTTAAACTGATTATGGCTCTGACCTCTCATACTAATTCTGGCTCTGACCTCTCAGTCTGATTCTGGCTCTGACCTCTCATACTGATTCTGGCTCTGATCTCTCATACTGATTATGGCTCTCACCTCTCAGAATGATTCCGGCTCTCACCTCTCAGACTGATTGTAGCTCTGACCTCTCATACTGATTTTGGCTCTGACCTCTCATACTAATTCTGGCTCTGACCTCTAAGTCTGATTCTGGCTCTGACCTCTCATACTGATTCAGGCTCTGACCTCTCATACTGATTCTGGCTCTGACCTCTTAGACTGATTCTGGCTCTGACATCTCAGTCTGATTCCGGCTCTGACCTCTCATACTGATTCTGGCTCTGACCTCTCAGACTGATTCTGGCTCTGACCTCTCAGACTGATTCTGGCTCTAACCTCTCATACTGATTCTGGCTCTGATCTCTTAGACTGATTCTGGCTCTGACATCTCAGTCTGATTCTGGCTCTGACCTCTCATACTGATTCTAGCTCAGATCTCTCATACTGATTCTGGCTCTGACCTCTCATACTGATTCTGGCTCTGATCTCTCAGTCTGATTATGGCTCTGACCTCTCAGACTGATTCTGGCTCTGACCTCTCAGACTGATTCTGGCTCTGACCTCTCATACTGATTCTGGCTCTGACCTCTCATACTGATTCTGGCTCTAATCTCTCAGACTGATTCTGGCTCTGACCTCTCAGTCTGATTCAGGCTCTGACCTCTCATACTGATTCTGGCTCTGACCTCTCAGACTGATTCTGGCTCTGACCTCTCAGACTGATTCTGGCTCTGAACTCTCAGACCATTTCTGGCTCTAACCTCTCAGACTGATTCTGGCTCTGACCTCTCAGACTGATTCTGGCTCTGACCTCTCAGACTGATTCTGGCTCTGACCTCTCAGACTGATTCTGGCTCTGACCTCTCATACTGATTCTGGCTCTAATCTCTCAGACTGATTCTGGCTCTGACCTCTCAGTCTGATTCTGGCTCTGACCTCTCATACTGATTCTGGCTCTGACCTCTCAGACTGATTCTGGCTCTGACCTCTCATACTGATTCTGGCTCTGACCTCTCAGACTGATTCTGGCTCTGACCTCTCATACTGATTCTGGCTCTAATCTCTCAGACTGATTCTGGCTCTGACCTCTCATACTGATTCTGGCTCTAATCTCTCAGACTGATTCTGGCTCTGACCTCTCAGTCTGATTCTGGCTCTGACCTCTCATACTGATTCTGGCTCTGACCTCTCAGACTGATTCTGGCTCTGACCTCTCAGACTGATTCTGGCTCTGAGCTCTCAGACCATTTCTGGCTCTAACCTCTCAGACTGATTCTGGCTCTGACCTATCGTACTCATTCTGGCTCTGACCTCTCATACTGATTCTGGCTCAGATCTCTCATACTGATTCTGGCTCTGACCTCTCTTACTGATTCTGGCTCTGACCTCTCATACTGATTCCGGCTCTGACCCCTCATACTGATTCTGGCTCTGATCTCTCAGTCTGATTATGGCTCTGACCTCTCAGACTGATTCTGGCTCTGACCTCTCTGACTGATTCTGGCTCTGACATCTCAGTCTGATTCTGGCTCTGACGTCCAATACTACTTCTGGCTCTGACTGCTCAGACTGATTCTGGCTCTGAACTCTCAGACCGTTTCTGGCTCTAACCTCTCAGACTGATTCTGGCTCTGACCTATCATACTGATTCTGGTTCTGACCTCTCATACTGATTCTGGCTCTGACCTCTCTTATTGATTCTGGCTCTGACCTCTCATACTGATTCCGGCTCTGACCTCTCATACTGATTCTGGCTCTGATCTCTCATACTGATTATGGCTCTCACCTCTCAGACTGATTCTGTCTCTGACCTCTCAGACTGATTCTGGCTCTGACCTCTCATATTGATTCTGGCTCTGACCTCTCAGACTGATTCTGGCTCTGTTCTCTCAGTCTGATTCTGGCTCTGACCTCTCATACTGATTCTGGCTCTGATCTCTCATACTGATTCTGGCTCTGACCTCTCTTACTGAATCTGGCTCTGACCTCTCATACTGATTCCGGCTCTAATCTCTCAGACTGATTCTGGCTCTGATCTCTCAGTCTGATTCTGGCTCTGACCTCTCAGACTGATTCTGGCTCTGACCTCTCAGACTGATTCTGGCTCTGACCTCTCAGACTGATTCTGGCTCTGACCTCTCATACTGATTCTGGCTCTAATCTCTCAGACTGATTCTGGCTCTGACCTCTCAGTCTGATTCTGGCTCTGACCTCTCATACTGATTCTGGCTCTGACCTCTCAGACTGATTCTGGCTCTGACCTCTCAGACTGATTCTGGCTCTGAACTCTCAGACCATTTCTAGCTCTAACCTCTCAGACTGATTCTGGCTCTGACCTCTCAGACTGATTCTGGCTCTGACTCACACTGATTATGGCTCTGACCTCTCATACTGATTCTGGCTCTAATCTCTCAGACTGATTCTGGCTCTGACCTCTCAGTCTGATTCTGGCTCTGACCTCTCAGACTGATTCTGGCTCTGACCTCTCAGACTGATTCTGGCTCTGACCTCTCAGACTGATTCTGGCTCTGACCTCTCATACTGATTCTGGCTCTAATCTCTCAGACTGATTCTGGCTCTGACCTTTCAGTCTGATTCTGGCTCTGACCTCTCATACTGATTCTGGCTCTGACCTCTCAGACTGATTCTGGCTCTGACCTCTCAGACTGATTCTGGCTCTAACCTCTCATACTGATTCTGGCTCTGACCTCTTAGACTGATTCTGGCTCTGACATCTCAGTCTGATTCTGGCTCTGACCTCTCATACTGATTCTAGCTCAGATCTCTCATACTGATTCTGGCTCTGACCTCTCATACTGATTCTGGCTCTGATCTCTCAGTCTGATTATGGCTCTGACCTCTCAGACTGATTCTGGCTCTGACCTCTCAGACTGATTCTGGCTCTGACCTCTCATACTGATTCTGGCTCTGACCTCTCATACTGATTCTGGCTCTAATCTCTCAGACTGATTCTGGCTCTGACCTCTCAGTCTGATTCTGGCTCTGACCTCTCATACTGATTCTGGCTCTGACCTCTCAGACTGATTTTGGCTCTGACCTCTCAGACTGATTCTGGCTCTGAACTCTCAGACCATTTCTGGCTCTAACCTCTCAGACTGATTCTGGCTCTGACCTCTCAGACTGATTCTGGCTCTGACCTCTCATACTGATTCTGCCTCTGACCTCTCATAATGATTCCGGCTCTGACCCCTCATACTGATTCTGGCTCTGATCTCTCAGTCTGATTATGGCTCTGACCTCTCAGACTGATTCTGGCTCTGACCTCTCTGACTGATTCTGGCTCTGACATCTCAGTCTGATTCTGGCTCTGACGTCCAATACTACTTCTGGCTCTGACTGCTCAGACTGATTCTGGCTCTGAACTCTCAGACCGTTTCTGGCTCTAACCTTTCAGACTGATTCTGGCTCTGACCTATCATACTGATTCTGGCTCTGACCTCTCATACTGATTCTGGTTCTGACCTCTCTTATTGATTCTGGCTCTGACCTCTCATACTGATTCCAGCTCTGACCTCTCATACTGATTCTGGCTCTGATCTCTCATACTGATTATGGCTCTCACCTCTCAGACTGATTCTGTCTCTGACCTCTCAGACTGATTCTGGCTCTGACCTCTCATATTGATTCTGGCTCTGACCTCTCAGACTGATTCTGGCTCTGTTCTCTCAGTCTGATTCTGGCTCTGACCTCTCATACTGATTCTGGCTCTGATCTCTCATACTGATTCTGGCTCTGACCTCTCTTACTGATTCTGGCTCTGACCTCTCATACTGATTCCGGCTCTAATCTCTCAGACTGATTCTGGCTCTGATCTCTCAGTCTGATTCTGGCTCTGACCTCTCATACTGATTCTGGCTCTGAACTCTCAGACCATTTCTAGCTCTAACCTCTCAGACTGATTCTGGCTCTGACCTCTCAGACTGATTCTGGCTCTAATCTCTCAGACTGATTCTGGCTCTGACCTCTCAGTCTGATTCTGGCTCTGACCTCTCAGACTGATTCTGGCTCTGACCTCTCAGACTGATTCTGGCTCTGACCTCTCAGACTGATTCTGGCTCTGACCTCTCATACTGATTCTGGCTCTAATCTCTCAGACTGATTCTGGCTCTGACCTCTCAGTCTGATTCTGGCTCTGACCTCTCATACTGATTCTGGCTCTGACCTCTCAGACTGATTCTGGCTCTGACCTCTCAGACTGATTCTGGCTCTGAACTCTCAGACCATTTCTGGCTCTAACCTCTCAGACTGATTCTGGCTCTGACCTATCATACTCATTCTGGCTCTGACCTCTCATACTGATTCCGGATCTGACCTCTCACTGATTCTGGCTCAGATCTCTCATACTGATTCTGGCTCTGACCTCTCTTACTGATTCTGGCTCTGACCTCTCATACTGATTCCAGCTCTGACCCCTCATACTGATTCTGGCTCTGATCTTTCAGTCTGATTATGGCTCTGACCTCTCAGACTGATTCTGGCTCTGACCTCTCATACTGATTCTGGCTCTAATCTCTCAGACTGATTCTGGCTCTGACCTCTCAGTCTGATTCTGGCTCTGACCTCTCATACTGATTCTGGCTGTGACCTCTCAGACTGATTCTGGCTCTGACCTCTCAGACTGATTCTGGCTCTGAACTCTGAGACCATTTCTGGCTCTAACCTCTCAGACTGATTCTGGCTCTGACCTATCATACTGCTTCTGGCTCTGACGTTTCATACTTCTTCTGGCTCTGACCTCTGAGACTGATTTTGGCTCTGACCTTTTCTTAATGTTTCTGGCTCTGACCTCTCATACTGATTCTTGCTCTGACCTCTCTTACTGATTCAGGCTCTGACCTCTCATACTGATTCCGGCTCTGACCTCTCATACTGATTCTGGATCAGATCTCTCATACTGATTATGGCTCTCACCTCTCAGACTGATTCTGTCTCTAACCTCTCAGACTGATTCTGGCTCTGACCTCTCAGTCTGATTCTGGCCCTGACCTCTCATACTGATTCCGGCTCTGACCTCTCATACTGATTCTGGCTCTGACCTCTCTTACTGATTCTGGCTCTGACCTCTCATACTGATTCCGGCTCTGACCTCTCATACTGATTCTGGCTCTGATCTCTCATACTGATTATGGCTCTCACCTCTCAGACTGATTCTGGCTCTGACCTCTGAGACTGATTCTGGCTCTGACCTCTCAGACTGATTCTGGCTCTGTTCTCTCAGACTGATTCTGGCTCTGACGTCCAATACTACTTCTGGCTCTGACTGCTCAGACTGATTCTGGCTCTGACGTCCAATACTACTTCTGGCTCTGACTGCTCAGACTGATTCTGGCTCTGAACTCTCAGACCGATTCTTGCTCTGACCTCTCATACTGATTCCGGCTATGACCTCTCAGACTGCTTCTGGCTCTGACGTTTCATACTACTTCTGGCTCTGACTTCTCATACTTCTTCTGGCTCTGACCTCTTAGAGTGATTTTGGCTCTGACTTTTTTTTACTGTTTCTGGCTCTGACCTCTCATACTGATTCTGGCTCTGACCTCTCTTACTGATTCTGGCTCTGACCTCTCATACTGATTCCGGCTCTGACCTCTCTTACTGATTCTGGCTCTGACCTCTCATACTGATTCCGGCTCTGACCTCTCATACTGATTCTGGCTCTGATCTCTTATACTGATTATGGCTCTCACCTCTCAGACTGATTCTGTCTCTGTCCTCTCATACTGATTCTGGCTCTGACCTCTCATACTGAATCTTGCTCTGACCTCTCATACTGATTCCGGCTCTGATCTCTCATACTGATTCCGGCTCTGACCTTTCATACTGATTCTGGCTCTGATCTCTCATACTGATTCTGGCTCTAATCTCTCATACTGATTCTGGCTCTCACATCTCAGACTGATTTTGGCTCTGACGTCTCAGACTGATTCTGGCTCTGATCTCTCATACTGATTCTGGCTCTGATCTCTAATACTGATTCTGGCTCTGACCTCTCAGTCTGATTCTAACTCTGACCTCTCATACTGATTCTGGCTCTGACCTCTCATACTGATTCTGGCTCTGACCTCTCATACTGATTCCGGCACTAACCCTTATACTGATTCTGGCTCTGATCTCTCATACTGATTCTGGCTCTGACCTCTCAGACTAATTCAAGCTCTGACGTCCAATACTACTTCTGGCTCTGATTGCTCCGACTGATTCTGGCTCTGAACTTTCAGACCGTTTCTGGCTCTAACCTCTCAGACTGATTCTGGCTCTGACCTATCATACTGATTCTGGCTCTGACCTCTCATACTGATTCTGGCTCTGACGTCTCAGACTGCTTCTGGCTCTGACATTTCATACTACTTCTGGCTCTGACTTCTCATACTTCTTCTGGCTCTGACCTCTGAGATTGATTCTGGCTCTGACCTTTTTTTTACTGTTTCTGGCTTTGACCTCTCATAGTGATTCTGGCTCTGACCTCTCTCACTGATTCTGGCTCTGACCTCTCATACTGATTCCGGCTCTGACCTCTCATACTGATTCTGGCTCTGATCTCTCATACTGATTCCGGCTCTGACCCCTCATACTGATTCCGGCTCTGACCTCTCATACTGATTCTGGCTCTGATCTCTCATACTGATTATGGCTCTCACCTCTCAGACTGATTCTGTCTCTGACGTCTCAGACTGATTCTGGCTCTGACCTCTCATACTGATTCTGGCTCTGATCTCTAATACTGATTCTGGCTCTGACCTCTCAGTCTCATTCTAACTCTGACCTCTCATACTGATTCTGGCTCTGACCTCTCATACTGATTCTGGCTCTGACCTCTCTTACTGATTCTGGCTCTGACCTCTCATACTGATTCCGGCTCTGACCCTCATAATGATTCTGGCTCTGATCTCTCATACTGATTCTGGCTCTGACCTGTCAGACTGATTCTGGCTCTGACGTCCAATACTACTTCTGGCTCTGACCTCTGAGATTGATTTTGGCTCCGACCTTTTTTTTACTGTTTCTGGCTCTGACCTCTCATAGTGATTCTGGCTCTGACCTCTCTTACTGATTCTGGTTCTGACCTCTCATACTGATTCCGGCTCTGACCTCTCATACTGATTCTGGCTCTGATCTCTCATACTGATTCCGGCTCTGACCTCTCAGACTAATTCAAGCTCTGACGTCCAATACTACTTCTGGCTCTGACTGCTCCGACTGATTCTGGCGCTGAACTTTCATACCGTTTCTGTCTCTAACCTCTCAGACTGATTCTGGCTCTGACCTATCATACTGATTCTGGCTCTGACCTCTCATACTGATTCTGGCTCTGACGTCTCAGACTGCTTCTGGCTCTGACGTTTCATACTACTTCTGGCTCTGACTTCTCATACTTCTTCTGGCTCTGACCTCTGAGATTGATTTTGGCTCTGACCTTTTTTTTACTGTTTCTGGCTCTGACCTCTCATAGTGATTCTGGCTCTGACCTCTCATACTGATTCTGGCTCTGACCTCTCATACTGATTCCGGCTCTGACCTCTCATACTGATTCTGGCTCTGATCTCTCATACTGATTATGGCTCTCACCTCTCAGACTGATTTTGTCTGTGACGTCTCAGACTGATTCTGGCTCTGACCTCTCATACCGATTCTGGCTCTGATCTCTAATACTGATTCTGGCTTTGACCTCTCAGTCTCATTCTAACTCTGACCTCTCATACTGATTCTGACTCTGACCTCTCATACTGATTCTGGCTCTGACCTCTCATACTGATTCTGGCTCTGACCTCTCTTACTGATTCTGGCTCTGACCTCTCATACTGATTCTGGCTCTGATCTCTCATACTGATTCTGTCTCTGACCTCTCAGACTGATTCTGGCTCTGACGTCCAATACTACTTCTGGCTCTGACTGCTCAGACTGATTCTGGCTCTGAACTCTCAGACCGTTTCTGGTTCTAACCTCTCAGACTGATTCTGGCTCTGATCTATCATACTGATTCTGGCTCTGACCTCTCATACTGATTCTGGCTCTAACGTCTCAGACTGCTTCTGGCTCTGACGTTTCATACTACTTCTGGCTCTGACTTCTTATACTTCTTCTGGCTCTGACCTCTGAGTCTGATTTTGGCTCTGACCTTTTTTTACTGTTTCTGGCTCTGACCTCTCATACTGATTCTGGCTCTGACCTCTCTTACTGATTCTGGCTCTGACCTCTCATACTGAATCCGGCTCTGACCTTTCATACTTATTCTGGCTCTGACCTCTCATACTGATTCTGGCTCTGACCTCTCTTACTGATTCTGGCTCTGACCTCTCATACTGAATCCGGCTCTGACCTTTCATACTTATTCTGGCTCTGATCTCTCATACTGATTATGGCTCTCACCTCTCAGACTGATTCTGTATCTGACCTCTCTTACTGATTCTGGCTCTGACCTCTCATACTGATTCCGGCTCCTACCCCTCATACTGATTCTGGCTCTGATCTCTCATACTGATTATGGCTCTGACCTCTCAGACTGATTCTGGCTCTGACCTCTCATACTGATTCCGGCTCTGATCTCTCATACTGTTTCCAGCTCTCATACTGATTCTGTCTCTGATCTCTCAAACTGATTCTGGCTCTGATCTCTCATACTGATTCTGGCTCTGATCCCTAATACTGATTTTGGCTCTGACCTCTCATACTAATTCTGGCTCTGACCTCTCAGTCTGATTCTGGCTCTGACCTCTCATACTGATTCTGGCTTTGATCTCTCATACTGATTATGGCTCTCACCTCTCAGACTGATTTTGGCTCTGACCTCTCAGACTGATTGTAGCTCTGACCTCTCATACTGATTCTGGCTCTGATCTCTCATACTGATTCTGGCTCTGACCTCTCAGTCTGATTCTGGCTCTGATTTCTCATACTGATTCTGGCTCTGATCTCACATACTGATTCTGGCTCTGATCTCACATACTGATTCTGGCTCTGACCTCTCAGTCTGATTCTGGCTCTGACCTCTCATACTAATTCTGGCTCTGACCTCTCATTCTTATTCTGGCTCTGACCTCTCATACTGATTCTGGCTCCGACCTCTCATACTGATTCTGGCTCCGACCTCTCATACTGATTCTGGCTCTGACCTCTCAGACTGATTCTGGCTCTGACCTCTCAGACTGATTCTGGCTCTGACCTCTCTGACTGATTCTGGCTCTGACATCTCAGTCTGATTCTGGCTCTGACGTCCAATACTACTTCTGGCTCTGACTGCTCAGACTGATTCTGGCTCTGAACTCTCAGACCGTTTCTGGCTCTAACCTCTCAGACTGATTCTGGCTCTGACCTATCATACTGATTCTGGCTCTGACCTCTCATACTGATTCTGGCTCTGACCTCTCTTATTGATTCTGGTTCTGACCTCTCATACTGATTCCGGCTCTGACCTCTCATACTGATTCTGGCTCTGATCTCTCATACTGATTATGGCTCTCACCTCTCAGACTGATTCTGTCTCTGACCTCTCAGACTGATTCTGGCTCTGTTCTCTCAGACTGATTCTGGCTCTGACGTCCAATACTTCTTCTGGCTCTGACTGCTCAGACTGATTCTGGCTCTGACGTCCAATACTACTTCTGGCTCTGACTGCTCAGACTGATTCTAGCTCTGAACTCTCAGACCGATTCTGGCTCTGACCTCTCAGACTGATTCTGGCTCTGACCTATCATACTGATTCTGGCTCTGACCTCTCATACTGATTCTGGCTCTGACCTCTCAGACTGCTTCTGGCTCTGACGTTTCATACTACTTCTGGCTCTGACCTCTCATACTGATTCCGGCTCTGATCTCTCATACTGATTCCGGTTCTGTCCTCTCAGACTGATTCTGTCTCTGACCTCTCAGACTGATTCTGTCTCTGACCTCTCATACTGATTCTGGCTTTGATCTCTCATACTGATTATGGCTCTGACCTCTCAGACTGATTCTGGCTCTGACCTCTCATACTGATTCCGGCTGTGATCTCTCATACTGATTCCGGCTCTGTCCTCTCATACTGATTCTGGCTCTCATCTCTTAAACTGATTATGGCTCTGACCTCTCATACTAATTCTGGCTCTGACCTCTCAGTCTGATTCTGGCTCTGACCTCTCATACTGATTCTGGCTCTGATCTCTCATACTGATTATGGCTCTCACCTCTCAGAATGATTCCGGCTCTCACCTCTCAGACTGATTGTAGCTCTGACCTCTCATACTGATTTTGGCTCTGACCTCTCATACTAATTCTGGCTCTGACCTCTAAGTCTGATTCTGGCTCTGACCTCTCATACTGATTCAGGCTCTGACCTCTCATACTGATTCTGGCTCTGACCTCTTAGACTGATTCTGGCTCTGACATCTCAGTCTGATTCCGGCTCTGACCTCTCATACTGATTCTGGCTCTGACCTCTCAGACTGATTCTGGCTCTAACCTCTCATACTGATTCTGGCTCTGATCTCTTAGACTGATTCTGGCTCTGACATCTCAGTCTGATTCTGGCTCTGACCTCTCATACTGATTCTAGCTCAGATCTCTCATACTAATTCTGGCTCTGACCTCTCATACTGATTCTGGCTCTGATCTCTCAGTCTGATTATGGCTCTGACCTCTCAGACTGATTCTGGCTCTGAACTCTCAGACCGTTTCTGGCTCTAACCTCTCAGACTGATTCTGGCTCTGACCTATCATACTGATTCTGGCTCTGACCTCTCATACTGATTCTGGCTCTGACCTCTCTTATTGATTCTGGCTCTGACCTCTCATACTGATTCTGGCTCTGATCTCTCATACTGATTATGGCTCTCACCTCTCAGACTGATTCTGTCTCTGACCTCTCAGACTGATTCTGGCTCTGACCTCTCATATTGATTCTGGCTCTGACCTCTCAGACTGATTCTGGCTCTGTTCTCTCAGACTGATTCTGGCTCTGACGTCCAATACTTCTGGCTCTGACTGCTCAGACTGATTCTGGCTCTGACGTCCAATACTACTTCTGGCTCTGGCTGCTCAGACTGATTCTGGCTCTGAACTCTCAGACCGATTCTGGCTCTGACCTCTCAGACTGATTCTGGCTCTGACCTATCATACTGATTCTGGCTCTGACCTCTCATACTGATTCTGGCTCTGACCTCTCAGACTGCTTCTGGCTCTGACTTTTCATACTACTTCTGGCTCTGACCTCTCATACTGATTCCGGCTCTGATCTCTCATACTGATTCCGGTTCTGTCCTCTCAGACTGATTCTGTCTCTGACCTCTCATACTGATTCTGGCTTTGATCTCTCATACTGATTATGGCTCTGACCTCTCAGACTGATTCAGGCTCTGACCTCTCATACTGATTCTGGCTCTGACATCTCAGTCTGATTCCGGCTCTGACCTCTCATACTGATTCTGGCTCTGACCTCTCAGACTGATTCTGGCTCTGACCTCTCAGACTGATTCTGGCTCTAACCTCTCATACTGATTCTGGCTCTGACCTCTTAGACTGATTCTGGCTCTGACCTCTCAGTCTGATTCTGGCTCTGACCTCTTAAACTGATTCTGGCTCTGACCTCTTATACTGATTCTGGCTCAGATCTCTCATACTGATTCTGGCTCTGACCTCTCTTACTGATTCTGGCTCTGACCTCTCATACTGATTCCGGCTCTAATCTCTCAGACTGATTCTGGCTCTGACCTCTCAGTCTGATTCTGGCTCTGACCTCTCATACTGATTCTGGCTCTGACCTCTCAGACTGATTCTGGCTCTGACCTCTCAGACTGATTCTGGCTCTGACCTCTCAGACTGATTCTGGCTCTGACTTCTCATACTGATTCTGGCTCTAATCTCTCAGACTGATTCTGGCTCTGACCTCTCAGTCTGATTCTGGCTCTGACCTCTCATACTGATTCTGGCTCTGACCTCTCAGACTGATTCTGGCTCTGACCTCTCAGACTGATTCTGGCTCTGACCTCTCAGACTGATTCTGGCTCTGACCTCTCATACTGATTCTGGCTCTAATCTCTCAGACTGATTCTGGCTCTGACCTCTCAGTCTGATTCTGGCTCTGACCTCTCATACTGATTCTGGCTCTGACCTCTCAGACTGATTCTGGCTCTGACCTCTCAGACTGATTCTGGCTCTGAACTCTCAGACCATTTCTGGCTCTAACCTCTCAGACTGATTCTGGCTCTGACCTATCATACTCATTCTGGCTCTGACCTCTCATACTGATTCCGGCTCTGACCTCTCATACTGATTCTGGCTCAGATCTCTCATACTGATTCTGGCTCTGACCTCTCTTACTGATTCTGGCTCTGACCTCTCATACTGATTCCGGCTCTGACCCCTCATACTGATTCTGGCTCTGATCTCTCAGTCTGATTATGGCTCTGATCTCTCAGACTGATTCTGGCTCTGACCTCCCATACTGATTCTTGCTCTGAACTATCATACTGATTCCGGCTCTGATCTCTAATACTGATTCCGGCTCTGTCCTCTCATACTGATTCTGGCTCAGATCTCTCATACTGATACTGGCTCTGATCTCTCATACTGATTATGGCTCTCACCTCTCAGACTGATTCTGACTCTGACCTCTCAGACTGATTGTAGCTCTGACCTCTCATACTGATTCTGGCTCTGATCTCTAATACTGATTTTTGCTCTGACCTCTCATACTAATTCTGGCTCTGACCTCTCAGTCTGATTCTGGCTCTGACCTCTCATACTGATTCTGGCTCCGACTTCTCATATTGATTCTGGATCTGACCTCTCAGACTGATTCTGGCTCTGACCTCTCAGACTGATTCTGGCTCTGACATCTCGGACTGATTCTGGCTCTGACCTTTCAGACTGATTCTGGTTCTGACGTCCAATACTACTTCTGGCTCTGACTGCTCAGACTAATTCTGGCTCTAACCTCTCAGACTGATTCTGGCTCTGACCTCTCATACTGATTCTGGCTCTGACCTCTCAGACTGCTTCTGGCTCTGACGTTTCATACTACTTCTGGCTCTGACTTCTCATACTTCTTCTGGCTCTGACCTCTGAGACTGATTTTGGCTCTGACCTTTTTTTACTGTTTCTGGCTCTGACATCTCATACTGATTCTGGCTCTGACCTCTCTTACTGATTCTGGCTCTGACCTCTCATATTGATTCCGGCTCTGACCTCTCATACAGATTCTGGCTCTGATCTCTCATACTGATTATGGCTCTCACCTCTCAGACTGATTCTGGCTCTGACGTTTCATACTACTTCTGGCTCTGACCTCTCATACTGATTCCGGCTCTGATCTCTCATACTGATTCCGGTTCTGTCCTCTCATACTGATTCTGGCTCTCACCTCTCAGATTGATTCTGGCTCTAACCTCTCATACTGATTCTGGCTCTGATCTCTAATACTGATTCTGGCTCTGACCTCTCAGTGTGATTCTAAATCTGACCTCTCATACTGATTCTGGCTCTGACCTCTCAGTCTGATTCTGGCCCTGACCTCTTTTACTGATTCTGGCTCTGACCCCTCATACTGATTCTGGCTCTGATCTCTCATACTGATTATGGCTCTGACCTCTCAGACTGATTCTGGCTCTGACCTCTCAGACTGATTCTGGCTCTGACCTCTCATACTGATTCTTGCTCTGACCTCTCATATTGATTCCGGCTCTGATCTCTAATACTGATTCAGGCTCTGTCCTCTCATACTAATTCTGGCTCTGATCTCTCATACTGATTCTGGCTCTGATCTCTCATACTGATTATTGCTCTCACCTGTCAGACTGATTCTGGCTCTGACCTCTCAGACTGATTGTAGCTCTGACTTCTCATACCGATTCTGGCTCTGATCTCTAATACTGATTTTGGCTCTGACCTCTTATACTAATTCTGGCTCTGACCTCTCATTCTTATTCTGGCTCTGACCTCTCATACTGATTCTGGCTCCGACCTCTCATACTGATTCTGGCTCCGACCTCTCATACTGATTCTGGCTCTGACCTCTCAGACTGATTCTGGCTCTGCCCTTTCAGACTGATTCTGGCTCTGACCTCTCTGACTGATTCTGGCTCTGACATCTCAGTCTGATTCTGGCTCTGACGTCCAATACTACTTCTGGCTCTGACTGCTCAGACTGATTCTGGCTCTGAACTCTCAGACCGTTTCTGGCTCTAACCTCTCAGACTGATTCTGGCTCTGACCTCTCATACTGATTCTGGCTCTGACCTCTCTTATTGATTCTGGTTCTGACCTCTCATACTGATTCCGGCTCTGACCTCTCATACTGATTCTGGCTCTGATCTCTCATACTGATTATGGCTCTCACCTCTCAGACTGATTCTGTCTCTGACCTCTCAGACTGATTCTGGCTCTGTTCTCTCAGACTGATTCTGGCTCTGACGTCCAATACTTCTTCTGGCTCTGACTGCTCAGACTGATTCTGGCTCTGACGTCCAATACTACTTCTGGCTCTGACTGCTCAGACTGATTCTGGCTCTGAACTCTCAGACCGATTCTGGCTCTGACCTCTCAGACTGATTCTGGCTCTGACCTATCATACTGATTCTGGCTCTGACCTCTCATACTGATTCTGGCTCTGACCTCTCAGACTGCTTCTGGCTCTGACGTTTCATACTACTTCTGGCTCTGACCTCTCATACTGATTCCGGCTCTGATCTCTCATACTGATTCCGGTTCTGTCCTCTCAGACTGATTCTGTCTCTGACCTCTCAGACTGATTCTTGCTCTGACCTCTCATACTGATTCTGGCTTTGATCTCTCATACTGATTATGGCTCTGACCTCTCAGACTGATTCTGGCTCTGACCTCTCATACTGATTCCGGCTGTGATCTCTCATACTGATTCCGGCTCTGTCCTCTCATACTGATTCTGGCTCTCATCTCTTAAACTGATTATGGCTCTGACCTCTCATACTAATTCTGGCTCTGACCTCTCAGTCTGATTCTGGCTCTGACCTCTCATACTGATTCTGGCTCTGATCTCTCATACTGATTATGGCTCTCACCTCTCAGAATGATTCCGGCTCTCACCTCTCAGACTGATTGTAGCTCTGACCTCTCATACTGATTTTGGCTCTGACCTCTCATACTAATTCTGGCTCTGACCTCTAAGTCTGATTCTGGCTCTGACCTCTCATACTGATTCAGGCTCTGACCTCTCATACTGATTCTGGCTCTGACCTCTTAGACTGATTCTGGCTCTGACATCTCAGTCTGATTCCGGCTCTGACCTCTCATACTGATTCTGGCTCTGACCTCTCAGACTGATTCTGGCTCTGACCTCTCAGACTGATTCTGGCTCTAACCTCTCATACTGATTCTGGCTCTGATCTCTTAGACTGATTCTGGCTCTGACATCTCAGTCTGATTCTGGCTCTGACCTCTCATACTGATTCTAGCTCAGATCTCTCATACTGATTCTGGCTCTGACCTCTCATACTGATTCTGGCTCTGATCTCTCAGTCTGATTATGGCTCTGACCTCTCAGACTGATTCTGGCTCTGACCTCTCAGACTGATTCTGGCTCTGACCTCTCATACTGATTATGGCTCTGACCTCTCATACTGATTCTGGCTCTAATCTCTCAGACTGATTCTGGCTCTGACCTCTCAGTCTGATTCTGGCTCTGACCTCTCATACTGATTCTGGCTTTGATCTCTCATACTGATTATGGCTCTCACCTCTCAGACTGATTTTGGCTCTGACCTCTCAGACTGATTGTAGCTCTGACCTCTCATACTGATTCTGGCTCTGATCTCTCATACTGATTCTGGCTCTGACCTCTCAGTCTGATTCTGGCTCTGATTTCTCATACTGATTCTGGCTCTGATCTCACATACTGATTCTGGCTCTGATCTCACATACTGATTCTGGCTCTGACCTCTCAGTCTGATTCTGGCTCTGACCTCTCATACTAATTCTGGCTCTGACCTCTCATTCTTATTCTGGCTCTGACCTCTCATACTGATTCTGGCTCCGACCTCTCATACTGATTCTGGCTCCGACCTCTCATACTGATTCTGGCTCTGACCTCTCAGACTGATTCTGGCTCTGACCTCTCAGACTGATTCTGGCTCTGACCTCTCTGACTGATTCTGGCTCTGACATCTCAGTCTGATTCTGGCTCTGACGTCCAATACTACTTCTGGCTCTGACTGCTCAGACTGATTCTGGCTCTGAACTCTCAGACCGTTTCTGGCTCTAACCTCTCAGACTGATTCTGGCTCTGACCTATCATACTGATTCTGGCTCTGACCTCTCATACTGATTCTGGCTCTGACCTCTCTTATTGATTCTGGTTCTGACCTCTCATACTGATTCCGGCTCTGACCTCTCATACTGATTCTGGCTCTGATCTCTCATACTGATTATGGCTCTCACCTCTCAGACTGATTCTGTCTCTGACCTCTCAGACTGATTCTGGCTCTGTTCTCTCAGACTGATTCTGGCTCTGACGTCCAATACTTCTTCTGGCTCTGACTGCTCAGACTGATTCTGGCTCTGACGTCCAATACTACTTCTGGCTCTGACTGCTCAGACTGATTCTAGCTCTGAACTCTCAGACCGATTCTGGCTCTGACCTCTCAGACTGATTCTGGCTCTGACCTATCATACTGATTCTGGCTCTGACCTCTCATACTGATTCTGGCTCTGACCTCTCAGACTGCTTCTGGCTCTGACGTTTCATACTACTTCTGGCTCTGACCTCTCATACTGATTCCGGCTCTGATCTCTCATACTGATTCCGGTTCTGTCCTCTCAGACTGATTCTGTCTCTGACCTCTCAGACTGATTCTGGCTCTGACCTCTCATACTGATTCTGGCTTTGATCTCTCATACTGATTATGGCTCTGACCTCTCAGACTGATTCTGGCTCTGACCTCTCATACTGATTCCGGCTGTGATCTCTCATACTGATTCCGGCTCTGTCCTCTCATACTGATTCTGGCTCTCATCTCTTAAACTGATTATGGCTCTGACCTCTCATACTAATTCTGGCTCTGACCTCTCAGTCTGATTCTGGCTCTGACCTCTCATACTGATTCTGGCTCTGATCTCTCATACTGATTATGGCTCTCACCTCTCAGAATGATTCCGGCTCTCACCTCTCAGACTGATTGTAGCTCTGACCTCTCATACTGATTTTGGCTCTGACCTCTCATACTAATTCTGGCTCTGACCTCTAAGTCTGATTCTGGCTCTGACCTCTCATACTGATTCAGGCTCTGACCTCTCATACTGATTCTGGCTCTGACCTCTTAGACTGATTCTGGCTCTGACATCTCAGTCTGATTCCGGCTCTGACCTCTCATACTGATTCTGGCTCTGACCTCTCAGACTGATTCTGGCTCTAACCTCTCATACTGATTCTGGCTCTGATCTCTTAGACTGATTCTGGCTCTGACATCTCAGTCTGATTCTGGCTCTGACCTCTCATACTGATTCTAGCTCAGATCTCTCATACTAATTCTGGCTCTGACCTCTCATACTGATTCTGGCTCTGATCTCTCAGTCTGATTATGGCTCTGACCTCTCAGACTGATTCTGGCTCTGAACTCTCAGACCGTTTCTGGCTCTAACCTCTCAGACTGATTCTGGCTCTGACCTATCATACTGATTCTGGCTCTGACCTCTCATACTGATTCTGGCTCTGACCTCTCTTATTGATTCTGGCTCTGACCTCTCATACTGATTCTGGCTCTGATCTCTCATACTGATTATGGCTCTCACCTCTCAGACTGATTCTGTCTCTGACCTCTCAGACTGATTCTGGCTCTGACCTCTCATATTGATTCTGGCTCTGACCTCTCAGACTGATTCTGGCTCTGTTCTCTCAGACTGATTCTGGCTCTGACGTCCAATACTTCTGGCTCTGACTGCTCAGACTGATTCTGGCTCTGACGTCCAATACTACTTCTGGCTCTGGCTGCTCAGACTGATTCTGGCTCTGAACTCTCAGACCGATTCTGGCTCTGACCTCTCAGACTGATTCTGGCTCTGACCTATCATACTGATTCTGGCTCTGACCTCTCATACTGATTCTGGCTCTGACCTCTCAGACTGCTTCTGGCTCTGACTTTTCATACTACTTCTGGCTCTGACCTCTCATACTGATTCCGGCTCTGATCTCTCATACTGATTCCGGTTCTGTCCTCTCAGACTGATTCTGTCTCTGACCTCTCATACTGATTCTGGCTTTGATCTCTCATACTGATTATGGCTCTGACCTCTCAGACTGATTCAGGCTCTGACCTCTCATACTGATTCTGGCTCTGACATCTCAGTCTGATTCCGGCTCTGACCTCTCATACTGATTCTGGCTCTGACCTCTCAGACTGATTCTGGCTCTAACCTCTCATACTGATTCTGGCTCTGACCTCTTAGACTGATTCTGGCTCTGACCTCTCAGTCTGATTCTGGCTCTGACCTCTTAAACTGATTCTGGCTCTGACCTCTTATACTGATTCTGGCTCAGATCTCTCATACTGATTCTGGCTCTGACCTCTCTTACTGATTCTGGCTCTGACCTCTCATACTGATTCCGGCTCTAATCTCTCAGACTGATTCTGGCTCTGACCTCTCAGTCTGATTCTGGCTCTGACCTCTCATACTGATTCTGGCTCTGACCTCTCAGACTGATTCTGGCTCTGACCTCTCAGACTGATTCTGGCTCTGACCTCTCAGACTAATTCAAGCTCTGACGTCCAATACTACTTCTGGCTCTGACTGCTCCGACTGATTCTGGCGCTGAACTTTCATACCGTTTCTGTCTCTAACCTCTCAGACTGATTCTGGCTCTGACCTATCATACTGATTCTGGCTCTGACCTCTCATACTGATTCTGGCTCTGACGTCTCAGACTGCTTCTGGCTCTGACGTTTCATACTACTTCTGGCTCTGACTTCTCATACTTCTTCTGGCTCTGACCTCTGAGATTGATTTTGGCTCTGACCTTTTTTTTACTGTTTCTGGCTCTGACCTCTCATAGTGATTCTGGCTCTGACCTCTCATACTGATTCTGGCTCTGACCTCTCATACTGATTCCGGCTCTGACCTCTCATACTGATTCTGGCTCTGATCTCTCATACTGATTATGGCTCTCACCTCTCAGACTGATTTTGTCTGTGACGTCTCAGACTGATTCTGGCTCTGACCTCTCATACCGATTCTGGCTCTGATCTCTAATACTGATTCTGGCTTTGACCTCTCAGTCTCATTCTAACTCTGACCTCTCATACTGATTCTGACTCTGACCTCTCATACTGATTCTGGCTCTGACCTCTCATACTGATTCTGGCTCTGACCTCTCTTACTGATTCTGGCTCTGACCTCTCATACTGATTCTGGCTCTGATCTCTCATACTGATTCTGTCTCTGACCTCTCAGACTGATTCTGGCTCTGACGTCCAATACTACTTCTGGCTCTGACTGCTCAGACTGATTCTGGCTCTGAACTCTCAGACCGTTTCTGGCTCTAACCTCTCAGACTGATTCTGGCTCTGATCTATCATACTGATTCTGGCTCTGACCTCTCATACTGATTCTGGCTCTAACGTCTCAGACTGCTTCTGGCTCTGACGTTTCATACTACTTCTGGCTCTGACTTCTTATACTTCTTCTGGCTCTGACCTCTGAGTCTGATTTTGGCTCTGACCTTTTTTTACTGTTTCTGGCTCTGACCTCTCATACTGATTCTGGCTCTGACCTCTCTTACTGATTCTGGCTCTGACCTCTCATACTGAATCCGGCTCTGACCTTTCATACTTATTCTGGCTCTGACCTCTCATACTGATTCTGGCTCTGACCTCTCTTACTGATTCTGGCTCTGACCTCTCATACTGAATCCGGCTCTGACCTTTCATACTTATTCTGGCTCTGATCTCTCATACTGATTATGGCTCTCACCTCTCAGACTGATTCTGTATCTGACCTCTCTTACTGATTCTGGCTCTGACCTCTCATACTGATTCCGGCTCCTACCCCTCATACTGATTCTGGCTCTGATCTCTCATACTGATTATGGCTCTGACCTCTCAGACTGATTCTGGCTCTGACCTCTCATACTGATTCCGGCTCTGATCTCTCATACTGTTTCCAGCTCTCATACTGATTCTGTCTCTGATCTCTCAAACTGATTCTGGCTCTGATCTCTCATACTGATTCTGGCTCTGATCCCTAATACTGATTTTGGCTCTGACCTCTCATACTAATTCTGGCTCTGACCTCTCAGTCTGATTCTGGCTCTGACCTCTCATACTGATTCTGGCTTTGATCTCTCATACTGATTATGGCTCTCACCTCTCAGACTGATTTTGGCTCTGACCTCTCAGACTGATTGTAGCTCTGACCTCTCATACTGATTCTGGCTCTGATCTCTCATACTGATTCTGGCTCTGACCTCTCAGTCTGATTCTGGCTCTGATTTCTCATACTGATTCTGGCTCTGATCTCACATACTGATTCTGGCTCTGATCTCACATACTGATTCTGGCTCTGACCTCTCAGTCTGATTCTGGCTCTGACCTCTCATACTAATTCTGGCTCTGACCTCTCATTCTTATTCTGGCTCTGACCTCTCATACTGATTCTGGCTCCGACCTCTCATACTGATTCTGGCTCCGACCTCTCATACTGATTCTGGCTCTGACCTCTCAGACTGATTCTGGCTCTGACCTCTCAGACTGATTCTGGCTCTGACCTCTCTGACTGATTCTGGCTCTGACATCTCAGTCTGATTCTGGCTCTGACGTCCAATACTACTTCTGGCTCTGACTGCTCAGACTGATTCTGGCTCTGAACTCTCAGACCGTTTCTGGCTCTAACCTCTCAGACTGATTCTGGCTCTGACCTATCATACTGATTCTGGCTCTGACCTCTCATACTGATTCTGGCTCTGACCTCTCTTATTGATTCTGGTTCTGACCTCTCATACTGATTCCGGCTCTGACCTCTCATACTGATTCTGGCTCTGATCTCTCATACTGATTATGGCTCTCACCTCTCAGACTGATTCTGTCTCTGACCTCTCAGACTGATTCTGGCTCTGTTCTCTCAGACTGATTCTGGCTCTGACGTCCAATACTTCTTCTGGCTCTGACTGCTCAGACTGATTCTGGCTCTGACGTCCAATACTACTTCTGGCTCTGACTGCTCAGACTGATTCTAGCTCTGAACTCTCAGACCGATTCTGGCTCTGACCTCTCAGACTGATTCTGGCTCTGACCTATCATACTGATTCTGGCTCTGACCTCTCATACTGATTCTGGCTCTGACCTCTCAGACTGCTTCTGGCTCTGACGTTTCATACTACTTCTGGCTCTGACCTCTCATACTGATTCCGGCTCTGATCTCTCATACTGATTCCGGTTCTGTCCTCTCAGACTGATTCTGTCTCTGACCTCTCAGACTGATTCTGGCTCTGACCTCTCATACTGATTCTGGCTTTGATCTCTCATACTGATTATGGCTCTGACCTCTCAGACTGATTCTGGCTCTGACCTCTCATACTGATTCCGGCTGTGATCTCTCATACTGATTCCGGCTCTGTCCTCTCATACTGATTCTGGCTCTCATCTCTTAAACTGATTATGGCTCTGACCTCTCATACTAATTCTGGCTCTGACCTCTCAGTCTGATTCTGGCTCTGACCTCTCATACTGATTCTGGCTCTGATCTCTCATACTGATTATGGCTCTCACCTCTCAGAATGATTCCGGCTCTCACCTCTCAGACTGATTGTAGCTCTGACCTCTCATACTGATTTTGGCTCTGACCTCTCATACTAATTCTGGCTCTGACCTCTAAGTCTGATTCTGGCTCTGACCTCTCATACTGATTCAGGCTCTGACCTCTCATACTGATTCTGGCTCTGACCTCTTAGACTGATTCTGGCTCTGACATCTCAGTCTGATTCCGGCTCTGACCTCTCATACTGATTCTGGCTCTGACCTCTCAGACTGATTCTGGCTCTAACCTCTCATACTGATTCTGGCTCTGATCTCTTAGACTGATTCTGGCTCTGACATCTCAGTCTGATTCTGGCTCTGACCTCTCATACTGATTCTAGCTCAGATCTCTCATACTAATTCTGGCTCTGACCTCTCATACTGATTCTGGCTCTGATCTCTCAGTCTGATTATGGCTCTGACCTCTCAGACTGATTCTGGCTCTGAACTCTCAGACCGTTTCTGGCTCTAACCTCTCAGACTGATTCTGGCTCTGACCTATCATACTGATTCTGGCTCTGACCTCTCATACTGATTCTGGCTCTGACCTCTCTTATTGATTCTGGCTCTGACCTCTCATACTGATTCTGGCTCTGATCTCTCATACTGATTATGGCTCTCACCTCTCAGACTGATTCTGTCTCTGACCTCTCAGACTGATTCTGGCTCTGACCTCTCATATTGATTCTGGCTCTGACCTCTCAGACTGATTCTGGCTCTGTTCTCTCAGACTGATTCTGGCTCTGACGTCCAATACTTCTGGCTCTGACTGCTCAGACTGATTCTGGCTCTGAACTCTCAGACCGATTCTGGCTCTGACCTCTCAGACTGATTCTGGCTCTGACCTATCATACTGATTCTGGCTCTGACCTCTCATACTGATTCTGGCTCTGACCTCTCAGACTGCTTCTGGCTCTGACTTTTCATACTACTTCTGGCTCTGACCTCTCATACTGATTCCGGCTCTGATCTCTCATACTGATTCCGGTTCTGTCCTCTCAGACTGATTCTGTCTCTGACCTCTCATACTGATTCTGGCTTTGATCTCTCATACTGATTATGGCTCTGACCTCTCAGACTGATTCAGGCTCTGACCTCTCATACTGATTCTGGCTCTGACATCTCAGTCTGATTCCGGCTCTGACCTCTCATACTGATTCTGGCTCTGACCTCTCAGACTGATTCTGGCTCTGACCTCTCAGACTGATTCTGGCTCTAACCTCTCATACTGATTCTGGCTCTGACCTCTTAGACTGATTCTGGCTCTGACCTCTCAGTCTGATTCTGGCTCTGACCTCTTAAACTGATTCTGGCTCTGACCTCTTATACTGATTCTGGCTCAGATCTCTCATACTGATTCTGGCTCTGACCTCTCTTACTGATTCTGGCTCTGACCTCTCATACTGATTCCGGCTCTAATCTCTCAGACTGATTCTGGCTCTGACCTCTCAGTCTGATTCTGGCTCTGACCTCTCATACTGATTCTGGCTCTGACCTCTCAGACTGATTCTGGCTCTGACCTCTCAGACTGATTCTGGCTCTGACCTCTCAGACTGATTCTGGCTCTGACTTCTCATACTGATTCTGGCTCTAATCTCTCAGACTGATTCTGGCTCTGACCTCTCAGTCTGATTCTGGCTCTGACCTCTCATACTGATTCTGGCTCTGACCTCTCAGACTGATTCTGGCTCTGACCTCTCAGACTGATTCTGGCTCTGACCTCTCAGACTGATTCTGGCTCTGACCTCTCATACTGATTCTGGCTCTAATCTCTCAGACTGATTCTGGCTCTGACCTCTCAGTCTGATTCTGGCTCTGACCTCTCATACTGATTCTGGCTCTGACCTCTCAGACTGATTCTGGCTCTGACCTCTCAGACTGATTCTGGCTCTGAACTCTCAGACCATTTCTGGCTCTAACCTCTCAGACTGATTCTGGCTCTGACCTATCATACTCATTCTGGCTCTGACCTCTCATACTGATTCCGGCTCTGACCTCTCATACTGATTCTGGCTCAGATCTCTCATACTGATTCTGGCTCTGACCTCTCTTACTGATTCTGGCTCTGACCTCTCATACTGATTCCGGCTCTGACCCCTCATACTGATTCTGGCTCTGATCTCTCAGTCTGATTATGGCTCTGATCTCTCAGACTGATTCTGGCTCTGACCTCCCATACTGATTCTTGCTCTGAACTATCATACTGATTCCGGCTCTGATCTCTAATACTGATTCCGGCTCTGTCCTCTCATACTGATTCTGGCTCAGATCTCTCATACTGATACTGGCTCTGATCTCTCATACTGATTATGGCTCTCACCTCTCAGACTGATTCTGACTCTGACCTCTCAGACTGATTGTAGCTCTGACCTCTCATACTGATTCTGGCTCTGATCTCTAATACTGATTTTTGCTCTGACCTCTCATACTAATTCTGGCTCTGACCTCTCAGTCTGATTCTGGCTCTGACCTCTCATACTGATTCTGGCTCCGACTTCTCATATTGATTCTGGATCTGACCTCTCAGACTGATTCTGGCTCTGACCTCTCAGACTGATTCTGGCTCTGACATCTCGGACTGATTCTGGCTCTGACCTTTCAGACTGATTCTGGTTCTGACGTCCAATACTACTTCTGGCTCTGACTGCTCAGACTAATTCTGGCTCTAACCTCTCAGACTGATTCTGGCTCTGACCTCTCATACTGATTCTGGCTCTGACCTCTCAGACTGCTTCTGGCTCTGACGTTTCATACTACTTCTGGCTCTGACTTCTCATACTTCTTCTGGCTCTGACCTCTGAGACTGATTTTGGCTCTGACCTTTTTTTACTGTTTCTGGCTCTGACATCTCATACTGATTCTGGCTCTGACCTCTCTTACTGATTCTGGCTCTGACCTCTCATATTGATTCCGGCTCTGACCTCTCATACAGATTCTGGCTCTGATCTCTCATACTGATTATGGCTCTCACCTCTCAGACTGATTCTGGCTCTGACGTTTCATACTACTTCTGGCTCTGACCTCTCATACTGATTCCGGCTCTGATCTCTCATACTGATTCCGGTTCTGTCCTCTCATACTGATTCTGGCTCTCACCTCTCAGATTGATTCTGGCTCTAACCTCTCATACTGATTCTGGCTCTGATCTCTAATACTGATTCTGGCTCTGACCTCTCAGTGTGATTCTAAATCTGACCTCTCATACTGATTCTGGCTCTGACCTCTCAGTCTGATTCTGGCCCTGACCTCTTTTACTGATTCTGGCTCTGACCCCTCATACTGATTCTGGCTCTGATCTCTCATACTGATTATGGCTCTGACCTCTCAGACTGATTCTGGCTCTGACCTCTCAGACTGATTCTGGCTCTGACCTCTCATACTGATTCTTGCTCTGACCTCTCATATTGATTCCGGCTCTGATCTCTAATACTGATTCAGGCTCTGTCCTCTCATACTAATTCTGGCTCTGATCTCTCATACTGATTCTGGCTCTGATCTCTCATACTGATTATTGCTCTCACCTGTCAGACTGATTCTGGCTCTGACCTCTCAGACTGATTGTAGCTCTGACTTCTCATACCGATTCTGGCTCTGATCTCTAATACTGATTTTGGCTCTGACCTCTTATACTAATTCTGGCTCTGACCTCTCATTCTTATTCTGGCTCTGACCTCTCATACTGATTCTGGCTCCGACCTCTCATACTGATTCTGGCTCCGACCTCTCATACTGATTCTGGCTCTGACCTCTCAGACTGATTCTGGCTCTGCCCTTTCAGACTGATTCTGGCTCTGACCTCTCTGACTGATTCTGGCTCTGACATCTCAGTCTGATTCTGGCTCTGACGTCCAATACTACTTCTGGCTCTGACTGCTCAGACTGATTCTGGCTCTGAACTCTCAGACCGTTTCTGGCTCTAACCTCTCAGACTGATTCTGGCTCTGACCTCTCATACTGATTCTGGCTCTGACCTCTCTTATTGATTCTGGTTCTGACCTCTCATACTGATTCCGGCTCTGACCTCTCATACTGATTCTGGCTCTGATCTCTCATACTGATTATGGCTCTCACCTCTCAGACTGATTCTGTCTCTGACCTCTCAGACTGATTCTGGCTCTGTTCTCTCAGACTGATTCTGGCTCTGACGTCCAATACTTCTTCTGGCTCTGACTGCTCAGACTGATTCTGGCTCTGACGTCCAATACTACTTCTGGCTCTGACTGCTCAGACTGATTCTGGCTCTGAACTCTCAGACCGATTCTGGCTCTGACCTCTCAGACTGATTCTGGCTCTGACCTATCATACTGATTCTGGCTCTGACCTCTCATACTGATTCTGGCTCTGACCTCTCAGACTGCTTCTGGCTCTGACGTTTCATACTACTTCTGGCTCTGACCTCTCATACTGATTCCGGCTCTGATCTCTCATACTGATTCCGGTTCTGTCCTCTCAGACTGATTCTGTCTCTGACCTCTCAGACTGATTCTTGCTCTGACCTCTCATACTGATTCTGGCTTTGATCTCTCATACTGATTATGGCTCTGACCTCTCAGACTGATTCTGGCTCTGACCTCTCATACTGATTCCGGCTGTGATCTCTCATACTGATTCCGGCTCTGTCCTCTCATACTGATTCTGGCTCTCATCTCTTAAACTGATTATGGCTCTGACCTCTCATACTAATTCTGGCTCTGACCTCTCAGTCTGATTCTGGCTCTGACCTCTCATACTGATTCTGGCTCTGATCTCTCATACTGATTATGGCTCTCACCTCTCAGAATGATTCCGGCTCTCACCTCTCAGACTGATTGTAGCTCTGACCTCTCATACTGATTTTGGCTCTGACCTCTCATACTAATTCTGGCTCTGACCTCTAAGTCTGATTCTGGCTCTGACCTCTCATACTGATTCAGGCTCTGACCTCTCATACTGATTCTGGCTCTGACCTCTTAGACTGATTCTGGCTCTGACATCTCAGTCTGATTCCGGCTCTGACCTCTCATACTGATTCTGGCTCTGACCTCTCAGACTGATTCTGGCTCTGACCTCTCAGACTGATTCTGGCTCTAACCTCTCATACTGATTCTGGCTCTGATCTCTTAGACTGATTCTGGCTCTGACATCTCAGTCTGATTCTGGCTCTGACCTCTCATACTGATTCTAGCTCAGATCTCTCATACTGATTCTGGCTCTGACCTCTCATACTGATTCTGGCTCTGATCTCTCAGTCTGATTATGGCTCTGACCTCTCAGACTGATTCTGGCTCTGACCTCTCAGACTGATTCTGGCTCTGACCTCTCATACTGATTATGGCTCTGACCTCTCATACTGATTCTGGCTCTAATCTCTCAGACTGATTCTGGCTCTGACCTCTCAGTCTGATTCTGGCTCTGACCTCTCATACTGATTCTGGCTTTGATCTCTCATACTGATTATGGCTCTCACCTCTCAGACTGATTTTGGCTCTGACCTCTCAGACTGATTGTAGCTCTGACCTCTCATACTGATTCTGGCTCTGATCTCTCATACTGATTCTGGCTCTGACCTCTCAGTCTGATTCTGGCTCTGATTTCTCATACTGATTCTGGCTCTGATCTCACATACTGATTCTGGCTCTGATCTCACATACTGATTCTGGCTCTGACCTCTCAGTCTGATTCTGGCTCTGACCTCTCATACTAATTCTGGCTCTGACCTCTCATTCTTATTCTGGCTCTGACCTCTCATACTGATTCTGGCTCCGACCTCTCATACTGATTCTGGCTCCGACCTCTCATACTGATTCTGGCTCTGACCTCTCAGACTGATTCTGGCTCTGACCTCTCAGACTGATTCTGGCTCTGACCTCTCTGACTGATTCTGGCTCTGACATCTCAGTCTGATTCTGGCTCTGACGTCCAATACTACTTCTGGCTCTGACTGCTCAGACTGATTCTGGCTCTGAACTCTCAGACCGTTTCTGGCTCTAACCTCTCAGACTGATTCTGGCTCTGACCTATCATACTGATTCTGGCTCTGACCTCTCATACTGATTCTGGCTCTGACCTCTCTTATTGATTCTGGTTCTGACCTCTCATACTGATTCCGGCTCTGACCTCTCATACTGATTCTGGCTCTGATCTCTCATACTGATTATGGCTCTCACCTCTCAGACTGATTCTGTCTCTGACCTCTCAGACTGATTCTGGCTCTGTTCTCTCAGACTGATTCTGGCTCTGACGTCCAATACTTCTTCTGGCTCTGACTGCTCAGACTGATTCTGGCTCTGACGTCCAATACTACTTCTGGCTCTGACTGCTCAGACTGATTCTAGCTCTGAACTCTCAGACCGATTCTGGCTCTGACCTCTCAGACTGATTCTGGCTCTGACCTATCATACTGATTCTGGCTCTGACCTCTCATACTGATTCTGGCTCTGACCTCTCAGACTGCTTCTGGCTCTGACGTTTCATACTACTTCTGGCTCTGACCTCTCATACTGATTCCGGCTCTGATCTCTCATACTGATTCCGGTTCTGTCCTCTCAGACTGATTCTGTCTCTGACCTCTCAGACTGATTCTGGCTCTGACCTCTCATACTGATTCTGGCTTTGATCTCTCATACTGATTATGGCTCTGACCTCTCAGACTGATTCTGGCTCTGACCTCTCATACTGATTCCGGCTGTGATCTCTCATACTGATTCCGGCTCTGTCCTCTCATACTGATTCTGGCTCTCATCTCTTAAACTGATTATGGCTCTGACCTCTCATACTAATTCTGGCTCTGACCTCTCAGTCTGATTCTGGCTCTGACCTCTCATACTGATTCTGGCTCTGATCTCTCATACTGATTATGGCTCTCACCTCTCAGAATGATTCCGGCTCTCACCTCTCAGACTGATTGTAGCTCTGACCTCTCATACTGATTTTGGCTCTGACCTCTCATACTAATTCTGGCTCTGACCTCTAAGTCTGATTCTGGCTCTGACCTCTCATACTGATTCAGGCTCTGACCTCTCATACTGATTCTGGCTCTGACCTCTTAGACTGATTCTGGCTCTGACATCTCAGTCTGATTCCGGCTCTGACCTCTCATACTGATTCTGGCTCTGACCTCTCAGACTGATTCTGGCTCTAACCTCTCATACTGATTCTGGCTCTGATCTCTTAGACTGATTCTGGCTCTGACATCTCAGTCTGATTCTGGCTCTGACCTCTCATACTGATTCTAGCTCAGATCTCTCATACTAATTCTGGCTCTGACCTCTCATACTGATTCTGGCTCTGATCTCTCAGTCTGATTATGGCTCTGACCTCTCAGACTGATTCTGGCTCTGAACTCTCAGACCGTTTCTGGCTCTAACCTCTCAGACTGATTCTGGCTCTGACCTATCATACTGATTCTGGCTCTGACCTCTCATACTGATTCTGGCTCTGACCTCTCTTATTGATTCTGGCTCTGACCTCTCATACTGATTCTGGCTCTGATCTCTCATACTGATTATGGCTCTCACCTCTCAGACTGATTCTGTCTCTGACCTCTCAGACTGATTCTGGCTCTGACCTCTCATATTGATTCTGGCTCTGACCTCTCAGACTGATTCTGGCTCTGTTCTCTCAGACTGATTCTGGCTCTGACGTCCAATACTTCTGGCTCTGACTGCTCAGACTGATTCTGGCTCTGACGTCCAATACTACTTCTGGCTCTGGCTGCTCAGACTGATTCTGGCTCTGAACTCTCAGACCGATTCTGGCTCTGACCTCTCAGACTGATTCTGGCTCTGACCTATCATACTGATTCTGGCTCTGACCTCTCATACTGATTCTGGCTCTGACCTCTCAGACTGCTTCTGGCTCTGACTTTTCATACTACTTCTGGCTCTGACCTCTCATACTGATTCCGGCTCTGATCTCTCATACTGATTCCGGTTCTGTCCTCTCAGACTGATTCTGTCTCTGACCTCTCATACTGATTCTGGCTTTGATCTCTCATACTGATTATGGCTCTGACCTCTCAGACTGATTCAGGCTCTGACCTCTCATACTGATTCTGGCTCTGACATCTCAGTCTGATTCCGGCTCTGACCTCTCATACTGATTCTGGCTCTGACCTCTCAGACTGATTCTGGCTCTGACCTCTCAGACTGATTCTGGCTCTAACCTCTCATACTGATTCTGGCTCTGACCTCTTAGACTGATTCTGGCTCTGACCTCTCAGTCTGATTCTGGCTCTGACCTCTTAAACTGATTCTGGCTCTGACCTCTTATACTGATTCTGGCTCAGATCTCTCATACTGATTCTGGCTCTGACCTCTCTTACTGATTCTGGCTCTGACCTCTCATACTGATTCCGGCTCTAATCTCTCAGACTGATTCTGGCTCTGACCTCTCAGTCTGATTCTGGCTCTGACCTCTCATACTGATTCTGGCTCTGACCTCTCAGACTGATTCTGGCTCTGACCTCTCAGACTGATTCTGGCTCTGACCTCTCAGACTGATTCTGGCTCTGACTTCTCATACTGATTCTGGCTCTAATCTCTCAGACTGATTCTGGCTCTGACCTCTCAGTCTGATTCTGGCTCTGACCTCTCATACTGATTCTGGCTCTGACCTCTCAGACTGATTCTGGCTCTGACCTCTCAGACTGATTCTGGCTCTGACCTCTCAGACTGATTCTGGCTCTGACCTCTCATACTGATTCTGGCTCTAATCTCTCAGACTGATTCTGGCTCTGACCTCTCAGTCTGATTCTGGCTCTGACCTCTCATACTGATTCTGGCTCTGACCTCTCAGACTGATTCTGGCTCTGACCTCTCAGACTGATTCTGGCTCTGAACTCTCAGACCATTTCTGGCTCTAACCTCTCAGACTGATTCTGGCTCTGACCTATCATACTCATTCTGGCTCTGACCTCTCATACTGATTCCGGCTCTGACCTCTCATACTGATTCTGGCTCAGATCTCTCATACTGATTCTGGCTCTGACCTCTCTTACTGATTCTGGCTCTGACCTCTCATACTGATTCCGGCTCTGACCCCTCATACTGATTCTGGCTCTGATCTCTCAGTCTGATTATGGCTCTGATCTCTCAGACTGATTCTGGCTCTGACCTCCCATACTGATTCTTGCTCTGAACTATCATACTGATTCCGGCTCTGATCTCTAATACTGATTCCGGCTCTGTCCTCTCATACTGATTCTGGCTCAGATCTCTCATACTGATACTGGCTCTGATCTCTCATACTGATTATGGCTCTCACCTCTCAGACTGATTCTGACTCTGACCTCTCAGACTGATTGTAGCTCTGACCTCTCATACTGATTCTGGCTCTGATCTCTAATACTGATTTTTGCTCTGACCTCTCATACTAATTCTGGCTCTGACCTCTCAGTCTGATTCTGGCTCTGACCTCTCATACTGATTCTGGCTCCGACTTCTCATATTGATTCTGGATCTGACCTCTCAGACTGATTCTGGCTCTGACCTCTCAGACTGATTCTGGCTCTGACATCTCGGACTGATTCTGGCTCTGACCTTTCAGACTGATTCTGGTTCTGACGTCCAATACTACTTCTGGCTCTGACTGCTCAGACTAATTCTGGCTCTAACCTCTCAGACTGATTCTGGCTCTGACCTCTCATACTGATTCTGGCTCTGACCTCTCAGACTGCTTCTGGCTCTGACGTTTCATACTACTTCTGGCTCTGACTTCTCATACTTCTTCTGGCTCTGACCTCTGAGACTGATTTTGGCTCTGACCTTTTTTTACTGTTTCTGGCTCTGACATCTCATACTGATTCTGGCTCTGACCTCTCTTACTGATTCTGGCTCTGACCTCTCATATTGATTCCGGCTCTGACCTCTCATACAGATTCTGGCTCTGATCTCTCATACTGATTATGGCTCTCACCTCTCAGACTGATTCTGGCTCTGACGTTTCATACTACTTCTGGCTCTGACCTCTCATACTGATTCCGGCTCTGATCTCTCATACTGATTCCGGTTCTGTCCTCTCATACTGATTCTGGCTCTCACCTCTCAGATTGATTCTGGCTCTAACCTCTCATACTGATTCTGGCTCTGATCTCTAATACTGATTCTGGCTCTGACCTCTCAGTGTGATTCTAAATCTGACCTCTCATACTGATTCTGGCTCTGACCTCTCAGTCTGATTCTGGCCCTGACCTCTTTTACTGATTCTGGCTCTGACCCCTCATACTGATTCTGGCTCTGATCTCTCATACTGATTATGGCTCTGACCTCTCAGACTGATTCTGGCTCTGACCTCTCAGACTGATTCTGGCTCTGACCTCTCATACTGATTCTTGCTCTGACCTCTCATATTGATTCCGGCTCTGATCTCTAATACTGATTCAGGCTCTGTCCTCTCATACTAATTCTGGCTCTGATCTCTCATACTGATTCTGGCTCTGATCTCTCATACTGATTATTGCTCTCACCTGTCAGACTGATTCTGGCTCTGACCTCTCAGACTGATTGTAGCTCTGACTTCTCATACCGATTCTGGCTCTGATCTCTAATACTGATTTTGGCTCTGACCTCTTATACTAATTCTGGCTCTGACCTCTCATTCTTATTCTGGCTCTGACCTCTCATACTGATTCTGGCTCCGACCTCTCATACTGATTCTGGCTCCGACCTCTCATACTGATTCTGGCTCTGACCTCTCAGACTGATTCTGGCTCTGCCCTTTCAGACTGATTCTGGCTCTGACCTCTCTGACTGATTCTGGCTCTGACATCTCAGTCTGATTCTGGCTCTGACGTCCAATACTACTTCTGGCTCTGACTGCTCAGACTGATTCTGGCTCTGAACTCTCAGACCGTTTCTGGCTCTAACCTCTCAGACTGATTCTGGCTCTGACCTCTCATACTGATTCTGGCTCTGACCTCTCTTATTGATTCTGGTTCTGACCTCTCATACTGATTCCGGCTCTGACCTCTCATACTGATTCTGGCTCTGATCTCTCATACTGATTATGGCTCTCACCTCTCAGACTGATTCTGTCTCTGACCTCTCAGACTGATTCTGGCTCTGTTCTCTCAGACTGATTCTGGCTCTGACGTCCAATACTTCTTCTGGCTCTGACTGCTCAGACTGATTCTGGCTCTGACGTCCAATACTACTTCTGGCTCTGACTGCTCAGACTGATTCTGGCTCTGAACTCTCAGACCGATTCTGGCTCTGACCTCTCAGACTGATTCTGGCTCTGACCTATCATACTGATTCTGGCTCTGACCTCTCATACTGATTCTGGCTCTGACCTCTCAGACTGCTTCTGGCTCTGACGTTTCATACTACTTCTGGCTCTGACCTCTCATACTGATTCCGGCTCTGATCTCTCATACTGATTCCGGTTCTGTCCTCTCAGACTGATTCTGTCTCTGACCTCTCAGACTGATTCTTGCTCTGACCTCTCATACTGATTCTGGCTTTGATCTCTCATACTGATTATGGCTCTGACCTCTCAGACTGATTCTGGCTCTGACCTCTCATACTGATTCCGGCTGTGATCTCTCATACTGATTCCGGCTCTGTCCTCTCATACTGATTCTGGCTCTCATCTCTTAAACTGATTATGGCTCTGACCTCTCATACTAATTCTGGCTCTGACCTCTCAGTCTGATTCTGGCTCTGACCTCTCATACTGATTCTGGCTCTGATCTCTCATACTGATTATGGCTCTCACCTCTCAGAATGATTCCGGCTCTCACCTCTCAGACTGATTGTAGCTCTGACCTCTCATACTGATTTTGGCTCTGACCTCTCATACTAATTCTGGCTCTGACCTCTAAGTCTGATTCTGGCTCTGACCTCTCATACTGATTCAGGCTCTGACCTCTCATACTGATTCTGGCTCTGACCTCTTAGACTGATTCTGGCTCTGACATCTCAGTCTGATTCCGGCTCTGACCTCTCATACTGATTCTGGCTCTGACCTCTCAGACTGATTCTGGCTCTGACCTCTCAGACTGATTCTGGCTCTAACCTCTCATACTGATTCTGGCTCTGATCTCTTAGACTGATTCTGGCTCTGACATCTCAGTCTGATTCTGGCTCTGACCTCTCATACTGATTCTAGCTCAGATCTCTCATACTGATTCTGGCTCTGACCTCTCATACTGATTCTGGCTCTGATCTCTCAGTCTGATTATGGCTCTGACCTCTCAGACTGATTCTGGCTCTGACCTCTCAGACTGATTCTGGCTCTGACCTCTCATACTGATTATGGCTCTGACCTCTCATACTGATTCTGGCTCTAATCTCTCAGACTGATTCTGGCTCTGACCTCTCAGTCTGATTCAGGCTCTGACCTCTCATACTGATTCTGGCTCTGACCTCTCAGACTGATTCTGGCTCTGACCTCTCAGACTGATTCTGGCTCTGAACTCTCAGACCATTTCTGGCTCTAACCTCTCAGACTGATTCTGGCTCTGACCTCTCAGACTGATTCTGGCTCTGACCTCTCAGACTGATTCTGGCTCTGACCTCTCAGACTGATTCTGGCTCTGACCTCTCATACTGATTCTGGCTCTAATCTCTCAGACTGATTCTGGCTCTGACCTCTCAGTCTGATTCTGGCTCTGACCTCTCATACTGATTCTGGCTCTGACCTCTCAGACTGATTCTGGCTCTGACCTCTCATACTGATTCTGGCTCTGACCTCTCAGACTGATTCTGGCTCTGTTCTCTCAGTCTGATTCTGGCTCTGACCTCTCATACTGATTCTGGCTCTGATCTCTCATACTGATTCTGGCTCTGACCTCTCTTACTGATTCTGGCTCTGACCTCTCATACTGATTCCGGCTCTAATCTCTCAGACTGATTCTGGCTCTGATCTCTCAGTCTGATTCTGGCTCTGACCTCTCAGACTGATTCTGGCTCTGACCTCTCAGACTGATTCTGGCTCTGACCTCTCAGACTGATTCTGGCTCTGACCTCTCATACTGATTCTGGCTCTAATCTCTCAGACTGATTCTGGCTTTGACCTCTCAGTCTGATTCTGGCTCTGACCTCTCATACTGATTCTGGCTCTGACCTCTCAGACTGATTCTGGCTCTGACCTCTCAGACTGATTCTGGCTCTGAACTTTCAGACCATTTCTAGCTCTAACCTCTCAGACTGATTCTGGCTCTGACCTCTCAGACTGATTCTGGCTCTGACTCACACTGATTATGGCTCTGACCTCTCATACTGATTCTGGCTCTAATCTCTCAGACTGTTTCTGGCTCTGACCTCTCAGTCTGATTCTGGCTCTGACCTCTCAGACTGATTCTGGCTCTGACCTCTCAGACTGATTCTGGCTCTGACCTCTCAGACTGATTCTGGCTCTGACCTCTCATACTGATTCTGGCTCTAATCTCTCAGACTGATTCTGGCTCTGACCTTTCAGTCTGATTCTGGCTCTGACCTCTCATACTGATTCTGGCTCTGACCTCTCAGACTGATTCTGGCTCTGACCTCTCAGACTGATTCTGGCTCTAACCTCTCATACTGATTCTGGCTCTGACCTCTTAGACTGATTCTGGCTCTGACCTCTCAGACTGATTCTGGCTCTGACCTCTCAGACTGATTCTGGCTCTGACCTCTCATACTGATTCTGGCTCTAATCTCTCAGACTGATTCTGGCTCTGACCTTTCAGTCTGATTCTGGCTCTGACCTCTCATACTGATTCTGGCTCTGACCTCTCAGACTGATTCTGGCTCTGACCTCTCATACTGATTCTGGCTCTGATCTCTCAGTCTGATTATGGCTCTGACCTCTCAGACTGATTCTGGCTCTGACCTCTCAGACTGATTCTGGCTCTGACCTCTCATACTGATTCTGGCTCTGACCTCTCATACTGATTCTGGCTCTAATCTCTCAGACTGATTCTGGCTCTGACCTCTCAGTCTGATTCTGGCTCTGACCTCTCATACTGATTCTGGCTCTGACCTCTCAGACTGATTCTGGCTCTGACCTCTCAGACTGATTCTGGCTCTGAACTCTCAGACCATTTCTGGCTCTAACCTCTCAGACTGATTCTGGCTCTGACCTCTCAGACTGATTCTGGCTCTGACCTCTCAGACTGATTCTGGCTCTGACCTCTCATACTGATTCTGGCTCTGACCTCTCATACTGATTCCGGCTCTGACCCATCATACTGATTCTGGCTCTGATCTCTCAGTCTGATTATGGCTCTGACCTCTCAGACTGATTCTGGCTCTGACCTCTCTGACTGATTCTGGCTCTGACATCTTAGTCTGATTCTGGCTCTGACGTCCAATACTACTTCTGGCTCTGACTGCTCAGACTGATTCTGGCTCTGAACTCTCAGACCGTTTCTGGCTCTAACCTTTCAGACTGATTCTGGCTCTGACCTATCATACTGATTCTGGCTCTGACCTCTCATACTGATTCTGGTTCTGACCTCTCTTATTGATTCTGGCTCTGACCTCTCATACTGATTCCGGCTCTGACCTCTCATACTGATTCTGGCTCTGATCTCTCATACTGATTATGGCTCTCACCTCTCAGACTGATTCTGTCTCTGACCTCTCAGACTGATTCTGGCTCTGACCTCTCATATTGATTCTGGCTCTGACCTCTCAGACTGATTCTGGCTCTGTTCTCTCAGTCTGATTCTGGCTCTGACCTCTCATACTGATTCTGGCTCTGATCTCTCATACTGATTCTGGCTCTGACCTCTCTTACTGATTCTGGCTCTGACCTCTCATACTGATTCCGGCTCTAATCTCTCAGACTGATTCTGGCTCTGATCTCTCAGTCTGATTCTGGCTCTGACCTCTCAGACTGATTCTGGCTCTGACCTCTCAGACTGATTCTGGCTCTGACCTCTCATACTGATTCTGGCTCTGACCTCTCATACTGATTCTGGCTCTAATCTCTCAGACTGATTCTGGCTCTGACCTCTCAGTCTGATTCTGGCTCTGACCTCTCATACTGATTCTGGCTCTGACCTCTCAGACTGATTCTGGCTCTGACCTCTCAGACTGATTCTGGCTCTGAACTCTCAGACCATTTCTAGCTCTAACCTCTCAGACTGATTCTGGCTCTGACCTCTCAGACTGATTCTGGCTCTAATCTCTCAGACTGATTCTGGCTCTGACCTCTCAGTCTGATTCTGGCTCTGACCTCTCAGACTGATTCTGGCTCTGACCTCTCAGACTGATTCTGGCTCTGACCTCTCAGACTGATTCTGGCTCTGACCTCTCATACTGATTCTGGCTCTAATCTCTCAGACTGATTCTGGCTCTGACCTCTCAGTCTGATTCTGGCTCTGACCTCTCATACTGATTCTGGCTCTGACCTCTCAGACTGATTCTGGCTCTGACCTCTCAGACTGATTCTGGCTCTGAACTCTCAGACCATTTCTGGCTCTAACCTCTCAGACTGATTCTGGCTCTGACCTATCATACTCATTCTGGCTCTGACCTCTCATACTGATTCCGGATCTGACCTCTCACTGATTCTGGCTCAGATCTCTCATACTGATTCTGGCTCTGACCTCTCTTACTGATTCTGGCTCTGACCTCTCATACTGATTCCAGCTCTGACCCCTCATACTGATTCTGGCTCTGATCTTTCAGTCTGATTATGGCTCTGACCTCTCAGACTGATTCTGGCTCTGACCTCTCATACTGATTCTGGCTCTAATCTCTCAGACTGATTCTGGCTCTGACCTCTCAGTCTGATTCTGGCTCTGACCTCTCATACTGATTCTGGCTGTGACCTCTCAGACTGATTCTGGCTCGGACCTCTCAGACTGATTCTGGCTCTGAACTCTCAGACCATTTCTGGCTCTAACCTCTCAGACTGATTCTGGCTCTGACCTATCATACTGCTTCTGGCTCTGACGTTTCATACTTCTTCTGGCTCTGACCTCTGAGACTGATTTTGGCTCTGACCTTTTCTTAATGTTTCTGGCTCTGACCTCTCATACTGATTCTTGCTCTGACCTCTCTTACTGATTCAGGCTCTGACCTCTCATACTGATTCCGGCTCTGACCTCTCATACTGATTCTGGATCAGATCTCTCATACTGATTATGGCTCTCACCTCTCAGACTGATTCTGTCTCTAACCTCTCAGACTGATTCTGGCTCTGACCTCTCAGTCTGATTCTGGCCCTGACCTCTCATACTGATTCCGGCTCTGACCTCTCATACTGATTCTGGCTCTGATCTCTCTTACTGATTCTGGCTCTGACCTCTCATACTGATTCCGGCTCTGACCTCTCATACTGATTCTGGCTCTGATCTCTCATACTGATTATGGCTCTCACCTCTCAGACTGATTCTGGCTCTGACCTCTGAGACTGATTCTGGCTCTGACCTCTCAGACTGATTCTGGCTCTGTTCTCTCAGACTGATTCTGGCTCTGACGTCCAATACTACTTCTGGCTCTGACTGCTCAGACTGATTCTGGCTCTGACGTCCAATACTACTTCTGGCTCTGACTGCTCAGACTGATTCTGGCTCTGAACTCTCAGACCGATTCTTGCTCTGACCTCTCATACTGATTCCGGCTATGACCTCTCAGACTGCTTCTGGCTCTGACGTTTCATACTACTTCTGGCTCTGACTTCTCATACTTCTTCTGGCTCTGACCTCTTAGAGTGATTTTGGCTCTGACTTTTTTTTACTGTTTCTGGCTCTGACCTCTCATACTGATTCTGGCTCTGACCTCTCTTACTGATTCTGGCTCTGACCTCTCATACTGATTCCGGCTCTGACCTCTCTTACTGATTCTGGCTCTGACCTCTCATACTGATTCCGGCTCTGACCTCTCATACTGATTCTGGCTCTGATCTCTTATACTGATTATGGCTCTCACCTCTCAGACTGATTCTGTCTCTGTCCTCTCATACTGATTCTGGCTCTGACCTCTCATACTGAATCTTGCTCTGACCTCTCATACTGATTCCGGCTCTGATCTCTCATACTGATTCCGGCTCTGACCTTTCATACTGATTCTGGCTCTGATCTCTCATACTGATTCTGGCTCTGATCTCTCATACTGATTCTGGCTCTCACATCTCAGACTGATTTTGGCTCTGACGTCTCAGACTGATTCTGGCTCTGATCTCTCATACTGATTCTGGCTCTGATCTCTAATACTGATTCTGGCTCTGACCTCTCAGTCTGATTCTAACTCTGACCTCTCATACTGATTCTGGCTCTGACCTCTCATACTGATTCTGGCTCTGACCTCTCATACTGATTCCGGCACTAACCCTTATACTGATTCTGGCTCTGATCTCTCATACTGATTCTGGCTCTGACCTCTCAGACTAATTCAAGCTCTGACGTCCAATACTACTTCTGGCTCTGATTGCTCCGACTGATTCTGGCTCTGAACTTTCAGACCGTTTCTGGCTCTAACCTCTCAGACTGATTCTGGCTCTGACCTATTATACTGATTCTGGCTCTGACCTCTCATACTGATTCTGGCTCTGACGTCTCAGACTGCTTCTGGCTCTGACATTTCATACTACTTCTGGCTCTGACTTCTCATACTTCTTCTGGCTCTGACCTCTGAGATTGATTCTGGCTCTGACCTTTTTTTTACTGTTTCTGGCTTTGACCTCTCATAGTGATTCTGGCTCTGACCTCTCTCACTGATTCTGGCTCTGACCTCTCATACTGATTCCGGCTCTGACCTCTCATACTGATTCTGGCTCTGATCTCTCATACTGATTCCGGCTCTGACCCCTCATACTGATTCCGGCTCTGACCTCTCATACTGATTCTGGCTCTGATCTCTCATACTGATTATGGCTCTCACCTCTCAGACTGATTCTGTCTCTGACGTCTCAGACTGATTCTGGCTCTGACCTCTCATACTGATTCTGGCTCTGATCTCTAATACTGATTCTGGCTCTGACCTCTCAGTCTCATTCTAACTCTGACCTCTCATACTGATTCTGGCTCTGACCTCTCATACTGATTCTGGCTCTGACCTCTCTTACTGATTCTGGCTCTGACCTCTCATACTGATTCCGGCTCTGACCCTCATAATGATTCTGGCTCTGATCTCTCATACTGATTCTGGCTCTGACCTGTCAGACTGATTCTGGCTCTGACGTCCAATACTACTTCTGGCTCTGACCTCTGAGATTGATTTTGGCTCCGACCTTTTTTTTACTGTTTCTGGCTCTGACCTCTCATAGTGATTCTGGCTCTGACCTCTCTTACTGATTCTGGTTCTGACCTCTCATACTGATTCCGGCTCTGACCTCTCATACTGATTCTGGCTCTGATCTCTCATACTGATTCTGGCTCTGACCTCTCAGACTAATTCAAGCTCTGACGTCCAATACTACTTCTGGCTCTGACTGCTCCGACTGATTCTGGCGCTGAACTTTCATACCGTTTCTGTCTCTAACCTCTCAGACTGATTCTGGCTCTGACCTATCATACTGATTCTGGCTCTAACCTCTCATACTGATTCTGGCTCTGACGTCTCAGACTGCTTCTGGCTCTGACGTTTCATACTACTTCTGGCTCTGACTTCTCATACTTCTTCTGGCTCTGACCTCTGAGATTGATTTTGGCTCTGACCTTTTTTTTACTGTTTCTGGCTCTGACCTCTCATAGTGATTCTGGCTCTGACCTCTCATACTGATTCTGGCTCTGACCTCTCATACTGATTCCGGCTCTGACCTCTCATACTGATTCTGGCTCTGATCTCTCATACTGATTATGGCTCTCACCTCTCAGACTGATTTTGTCTGTGACGTCTCAGACTGATTCTGGCTCTGACCTCTCATACCGATTCTGGCTCTGATCTCTAATACTGATTCTGGCTTTGACCTCTCAGTCTCATTCTAACTCTGACCTCTCATACTGATTCTGACTCTGACCTCTCATACTGAATCTTGCTCTGACCTCTCATACTGATTCTGGCTCTGACCTCTCTTACTGATTCTGGCTCTGACCTCTCATACTGATTCTGGCTCTGATCTCTCATACTGATTCTGTCTCTGACCTCTCAGACTGATTCTGGCTCTGACGTCCAATACTACTTCTGGCTCTGACTGCTCAGACTGATTCTGGCTCTGAACTCTCAGACCGTTTCTGGCTCTAACCTCTCAGACTGATTCTGGCTCTGATCTATCATACTGATTCTGGCTCTGACCTCTCATACTGATTCTGGCTCTAACGTCTCAGACTGCTTCTGGCTCTGACGTTTCATACTACTTCTGGCTCTGACTTCTTATACTTCTTCTGGCTCTGACCTCTGAGTCTGATTTTGGCTCTGACCTTTTTTTACTGTTTCTGGCTCTGACCTCTCATACTGATTCTGGCTCTGACCTCTCTTACTGATTGTGGCTCTGACCTCTCATACTGAATCCGGCTCTGACCTTTCATACTTATTCTGGCTCTGACCTCTCATACTGATTCTGGCTCTGACCTCTCTTACTGATTCTGGCTCTGACCTCTCATACTGAATCCGGCTCTGACCTTTCATACTTATTCTGGCTCTGATCTCTCATACTGATTATGGCTCTCACCTCTCAGACTGATTCTGTATCTGACCTCTCTTACTGATTCTGGCTCTGACCTCTCATACTGATTCCGGCTCCTACCCCTCATACTGATTCTGGCTCTGATCTCTCATACTGATTATGGCTCTGACCTCTCAGACTGATTCTGGCTCTGACCTCTCATACTGATTCCGGCTCTGATCTCTCATACTGTTTCCAGCTCTCATACTGATTCTGTCTCTGATCTCTCAAACTGATTCTGGCTCTGATCTCTCATACTGATTCTGGCTCTGATCCCTAATACTGATTTTGGCTCTGACCTCTCATACTAATTCTGGCTCTGACCTCTCAGTCTGATTCTGGCTCTGACCTCTCATACTGATTCTGGCTTTGATCTCTCATACTGATTATGGCTCTCACCTCTCAGACTGATTTTGGCTCTGACCTCTCAGACTGATTGTAGCTCTGACCTCTCATACTGATTCTGGCTCTGATCTCTCATACTGATTCTGGCTCTGACCTCTCAGTCTGATTCTGGCTCTGATTTCTCATACTGATTCTGGCTCTGATCTCACATACTGATTCTGGCTCTGATCTCACATACTGATTCTGGCTCTGACCTCTCAGTCTGATTCTGGCTCTGACCTCTCATACTGATTGTGACTCTGACCTCTCATACTGATTCTGGCTCTGACCTCTCATACTGATTCTGGCTCTGACCTCTCTTACTGATTCTGGCTCTGACCTCTCATACTGATTCCGGCTCTGACCCCTCATACTGATTCTGGCTCTGATCTCTCATACTGATTATGGCTCTGACCTTTCAGACTGATTCTGGCTCTGACCTCTCAGACTGATTCTGGCTCTGACCTCTCATACTGATTCTTGCTCTGACCTCTCATACTGATTCTGGCTCTAACCTCTCAGACTGATTCTGACTCTGACCTCTCAGTCTGATTCTGGCTCTGACCTCTCATACTGATTCTGGCTCTGACCTCTCAGACTGATTCTGGCTCTGACCTCTGAGACTGATTCTGGCTCTGACCTCTCAGACTGATTCTGGCTCTGACGTCCAATACTACTTCTGGCTCTGACTGCTCAGACTGATTCTGGCTCTGACCTCTCAGACTGATTCTGGCTCTGATCTCTCATACTGATTCTGGCTCTGATCTCTCATACTGATTATGGCTCTCACCTCTCAGACTGATTTTGGCTCTGACCTCTCAGACTGATTTTGGCTCTGACCTCTCAGACTGATTCTGGCTCTGACCTCTCAGACTGATTCTGGCTCTGACCTCTCAGACTGATTCTGGCTCTGACGTCCAATACTACTTCTGGCTCTGACTGCTCAGACTGATTCTGGCTCTGACCTCTCAGACTGATTCTGGCTCTGATCTCTCATACTGATTATGGCTCTCACCTCTCAGACTGATTTTGGCTCTGACCTCTCAGACTGATTCTGGCTCTGACATCTCATACTGTTTCTGGCTCTGATCTCTAATACTGATTCTGGCTCTGACCTCTCAGTCTGATTCTAACTCTGACCTCTCATACTGATTCTGGCTCTGACCTCTCATACTGATTCTGGCTCTGACCTCTCTTACTGATTCTGGCTCTGACCTCTCATACTGATTCCGGCTCTGACCCTCATACTGATTCTGGCTCTGATCTCTCATACTGATTCTGGCTCTGACTTCTCAGACTGATTCTGGCTCTGACGTCCAATACTACTTCTGGCTCTGACTGCTCAGACTGATTCTGGCTCTGAACTCTCAGACCGTTTCTGGCTCTAACCTCTCAGACTGATTCTGGCTCTGACCTATCATACTGATTCTGGCTCTGACCTCTCATACTGATTCTGGCTCTAACGTCTCAGACTGCTTCTGGCTCTGACGTTTCATACTACTTCTGGCTCTGACTTTTCATACTTCTTCTGACTCTGACCTCTGAGACTGATTTTGGCTCTGACCTTTTTTTACTGTTTCTGGCTCTGACCTCTCATAGTGATTCTGGCTCTGATCTCTCATACTGATTATGGCTCTGACCTCTCAGACTGATTCTGACTCTGACCTCTCATACTGATTCTGGCTCTGATCTCTCATACTGATTATGGCTCTGACCTCTCAGACTGATTCTGACTCTGACCTCTCATACTGATTCCGGCTCTGATCTCTCATACTGTTTCCGGCTCGGTCCTCTCATACTGATTCTGGCTCTGATCTCTCAAACTGATTCTGGCACTGATCTCTCATACTGATTATGGCTCTCAACTCTCAGACTGATTCTGGCTCTGACCTCTCATACTGATTCTGGCTCTGATCTCTAATACTGATTTTGGCTCTGACCTCTCATACTAATTCTGGCTCTGACCTCTCATACTGATTCTGGCTTTGATCTCTCATACTGATTATGGCTCTCACCTCTTAGACTGATTTTGGCTCTGACCTCTCAGACTGATTGTAGCTCTGACCTCTCATACTGATTCTGGCTCTGATCTCTCATACTGATTCTGGCTCTGACCTCTCAGTCTGATTCTGGCTCTGATCTCTTATACTGATTCTGGCTCTGATCTCACATACTGATTCTGGCTCTGACCTCTCAGTCTGATTCTGGCTCTGACCTCTCATACTGATTTTGGCTCTGACCTCTCAGACTGATTCTGGCTCTGACGTCCAATACTACTTCTGGCTCTGACTGCTCAGACTGATTCTGGCTCTGACCTCTCAGACTGATTCTGGCTCTGATCTCTCATACTGATTATGGCTCTCACCTCTCAGACTGATTTTGGCTCTGACCTCTCAGACTGATTCTGGCTCTGACATCTCATACTGTTTCTGGCTCTGATCTCTAATACTGATTCTGGCTCTGACCTCTCAGTCTGATTCTAACTCTGACCTCTCATACTGATTCTGGCTCTGACCTCTCATACTGATTCTGGCTCTGACCTCTCTTACTGATTCTGGCTCTGACCTCTCATACTGATTCCGGCTCTGACCCTCATACTGATTCTGGCTCTGATCTCTCATACTGATTCTGGCTCTGACTTCTCAGACTGATTCTGGCTCTGACGTCCAATACTACTTCTGGCTCTGACTGCTCAGACTGATTCTGGCTCTGAACTCTCAGACCGTTTCTGGCTCTAACCTCTCAGACTGATTCTGGCTCTGACCTATCATACTGATTCTGGCTCTGACCTCTCATACTGATTCTGGCTCTAACGTCTCAGACTGCTTCTGGCTCTGACGTTTCATACTACTTCTGGCTCTGACTTTTCATACTTCTTCTGACTCTGACCTCTGAGACTGATTTTGGCTCTGACCTTTTTTTACTGTTTCTGGCTCTGACCTCTCATAGTGATTCTGGCTCTGATCTCTCATACTGATTATGGCTCTGACCTCTCAGACTGATTCTGACTCTGACCTCTCATACTGATTCTGGCTCTGATCTCTCATACTGATTATGGCTCTGACCTCTCAGACTGATTCTGACTCTGACCTCTCATACTGATTCCGGCTCTGATCTCTCATACTGTTTCCGGCTCGGTCCTCTCATACTGATTCTGGCTCTGATCTCTCAAACTGATTCTGGCACTGATCTCTCATACTGATTATGGCTCTCAACTCTCAGACTGATTCTGGCTCTGACCTCTCATACTGATTCTGGCTCTGATCTCTAATACTGATTTTGGCTCTGACCTCTCATACTAATTCTGGCTCTGACCTCTCATACTGATTCTGGCTTTGATCTCTCATACTGATTATGGCTCTCACCTCTTAGACTGATTTTGGCTCTGACCTCTCAGACTGATTGTAGCTCTGACCTCTCATACTGATTCTGGCTCTGATCTCTCATACTGATTCTGGCTCTGACCTCTCAGTCTGATTCTGGCTCTGATCTCTTATACTGATTCTGGCTCTGATCTCACATACTGATTCTGGCTCTGACCTCTCAGTCTGATTCTGGCTCTGACCTCTCATACTGATTCTGGCTCTGGTCTCTAATACTGATTCTGACCTCTCATACTGGTTCTGGCTCTGACCTCTCAGTCTGATTCTGGCTCTGACCTCTCATACTGATTCTGGCTCTGACCTCTCTTACTGATTCTGGCTCTGACCTCTCATACTGATTTCGGCTCTGACCCCTCATACTGATTCTGGCTCTGATCTCTCATACTGATTCTGGCTCTGACCTCTCAGACTGATTCTGGCTCTGACCTCTCAGACTGATTCTGGCTCTGACCTCTCATTCTGATTCTTGCTCTGACCTCTCATACTGATTCTGGCTCTAACCTCTCAGACTGATTCTGGCTCTGACCTCTCAGTCTGATTCTGGCTCTGACCTCTCGTACTGATTCTGGCTCTGACCGCTCAGACTGATTCTGGCTCTGACCTCTGAGACTGATTCTGGCTCTGACCTCTCAGACTGATTCTGGCTCTGACGTCCAATACTACTTCTGGCTCTGACTGCTCAGACTGATTCTGGCTCTGACCTCTCAGACTGATTCTGGGTCTGATCTCTCATACTGATTCTGGCTCTGATTTCTCATACTGATTATGGCTCTCACCTCTCAGACTGATTTTGGCTCTGACCTCTCAGACTGATTCTGGCTCTGACATCTCATACTGATTCTGGCTCTGATCTCTAATACTGATTCTGGCTCTGTCATTGCATATATATGCACTCATTCGGGTGTCCCATATATATATGTGCTCATGTATGTATGTATATATATTTAGATATATATATATATATATATATATACAGGGTGCTCGCACATATATACTGGGTGTCCCAAAAAAGTGCCTGTGCACATGTGCGCGGGTGTCGCATATATATGCGCTTGCATTTTTTTTGGGACACCCTCTATATATATACATATATTTATATATATAAATATGCGCGGGTGTCCCATATATATGCGCTCGCATATATATATATATATATATATATATATATATATATATATACAGGGTGTCCCAAAAAAATGCGCGCGCACATGTGCGTGCCCATTTTTTTGGGACACCCTCTATATACATGCATATACAGTATTTATATATATAAATATGCCCGGGTGTCCCATATATATGCGCTCGCATATATATGCGAGCCCATATATATGGAAATGTTCACGAGCGCATATATATGCGCATATATATGCGCTCACAACCATTTCTGTATGCGCGCGCATACATATGCGAGCGCATATGGAAATGTTCGCGAGCGCATATATATGCGCATATATATGCGAGCGCATATATATGCGCTCGCGAACATTTCCATATATATGCGCTCGCATATATATGCGAGCGCATATATATGGGACACCCGCGCATGTTTATATGGGGCTTGTCGAGGTGCGTGGTCTTCCGGAACGCTTCTTATGGATGTCCTGAACATTTCCATAAGCTTCAAACTTATCTCTAATTCGAGTGATGGTAACTCGTGTAAGTGGTTCTTTGTTAAACTCCCTCCTAAATTGTCTTTGCACTTCTACTGCGTTTTCATACTTCCAGTAGCTTTTTAGAATAAATTTCCTTTCTTCAAAGTCAAGTCTGTATGCCATCACTCGGTTTAATGGGTTCAGTCTGTAAAGAAAGAATATAATTGAGTTATCAGCTGCTAAAATGTGTATACATTTTTTGGACACCCTGTATATGTGCGCGCATATACAGGGTGGGGCGCATATATATGTGCGCGCATATACACTCACCGGCCACTTTATTAGGTACACCTGTCCAACTGCTCGTTAACACTTAATTTCTAATCAGCCAATCACATGGCGGCAACTCAGTGCATTTAGGCATGTAGACATGGTCAAGACAATCTCCTGCAGTTCAAACCGAGCATCAGTATGGGGAAGAAAGGTGATTTGTGTGCCTTTGAACGTGGCATGGTTGTTGGTACCAGAAGGGCTGGTCTGAGTATTTCAGAAACTGCTGATCTACTGGGATTTTCACGCACAACCATCTCTAAGGTTTACAGAGAATGGTCCGAAAAAGAAAAAACATCCAGTGAGCGGCAGTTCTGTGGGTGGAAATGCGTTGTTGATGCCAGAGGTCAGAGGAGAATGGCCAGACTGGTTCGAGCTGATAGAAAGGCAACAGTGACTCAAATAGCCACCCGTTACAACCAAGGTAGCCAGAAGAGCATCTCTGAACGCACAGTACGTCGAACTTTGAGGCAGATGGGCTACAGCAGCAGAAGACCACACCGGGTGCCACTCCTTTCAGCTAAGAACAGGAAACTGAGGCTACAATTTGCACAAGCTCATCGAAATTGGACAATTGAAGACTGGAAAAACGTTGCCTGGTCTGATGAGTCTCGATTTCTGCTGCGACATTCGGATGGTAGGGTCAGAATTTGGCGTCAACAACATGAAAGCATGGATCCATCCTGCCTTGTATCAACGGTTCAGGCTGGTGGTGGTGGTGTCATGGTGTGGGGAATATTTTCTTGGCACTCTTTGGGCCCCTTGGTACCAATTGAGCATCGTTGCAACGCCAAAGCCTACCTGAGTATTGTTGCCACAATGTACCCAACATCTGATGGCTACTTTCAGCAGGATAATGCGCCATGTCATAAAGCTGGAATCATCTCAGACTGGTTTCTTGAACATGACAATGAGTTCACTGTACTCCAATGGCCTCCACAGTCACCAGATCTCAATCCAATAGAGCATCTTTGGGATGTGGTGGAACGGGAGATTCGCATCATGGATGTGCAGCCGACAAATCTGCGGCAACTGTGTGATGCCATCATGTCAATATGGACCAAAATCTCTGAGGAATGCTTCCAGCACCTTGTTGAATCTATGCCACGAAGAATTGAGGCAGTTCTGAAGGCAAAAGGGGGTCCAACCCATTACTAGCATGGTGTACCTAATAAAGTGTCCAGTGAGTGTATATGTGTGCACATTAGAGATGAGCGAACACTAAAATGTTCGAGGTTCGAGCTTCGAAATTCGAACCCCATTATAGTCTATGGGGAACATATACTCGTTAAGGGGGAAACCCAAATCCGTCTCAGGAGGGTCACCAAGTCCACTATGACACCACAGGAAATGATGCCAACACCTCTGGAATGACACTGGGACAGCAGGGGAAGCATGTCTGGGGGAATCTAACACATCAAAGACCCTCTATTACCCCAACATCACAGCCTAACAACTACATACTATACACACTCACTACAACCACTATTAAAGTGGGAAAATACCTGGAAACCTTCTTTACTCCCCAAATGGATGGACACAAACCCCAATTTAAGCTCAACAAACAGTAACAACCACCCCTTTAAATCACGTTCCCCATGACAACCACGGATGGAATAGACAATGGGAAATCCAAAATCCCTAACCCTTAACTGTCATTTTGAGTGTGTGTGTGTGTGTGTGTGTGTGTCTGATGTGGTAAGACCTTCCAAAATTGACTTTTCTAGCCATTAACATGAGCCCTTCCAAACAAAGTTACAGGACCTTAAGCTGAGCTACCAGCAGAGATTGAGGCCCTTGGCATGAGTACCAGCACAACACCAGCAGTGTTTTTGGCCCTTAGGGTGAGTTGAGCCTTGTACCAGCGTGTGTCCCTTAACATCAGGCGGGCCCTAAGTTCTGCGCTTTGCACAAAAGTTCCACAAACCTTAGTAGGCCCGAGAACCAGGAACAGGTCTTGCAATGGCTGTCGGATAACGCTTAAAGCACATTATCCACCAGCCAGTCAGCCTCTACCTCCTCTCCTCCTCTTACCCAACAGTCTTGTCCTCCTTCCACCCAAAATTCCCAATCTTCCCAGAACAATAACCCCAACTGTCCCTGCTCCCCAGAGCTGTTCTCCCTTCCTTTGACTGTACCGCAACCTGCCCCTCCATTTCGCGATTCCACGGACCTAACAGATGAGTATCTGTGTCCAGATGCTCAAACACTAGAGTCTCCTCCATCTCCGGTCGATTTGGTGGCGGATGACCAGCAACCCACCCTCATCGACGTCAATGAGACGCAGTTGCTGTCAGGGCAGCCAGTTGACATGCGCATTGTGCAGGAGGAGGAGGTGGTGGACGACGAGGACACTGACCCCACCTGGACAAGGCGGATGTCAAGCTGGGAAAGTAGTGTGGATGTTGAGGCAGGTGCAGCACCAAAAAGGGTAGCTAGAGGCAGACGTCAGCAGCTTAGGCGAAGCCAGGCCACACCCGGAATCTCCCAAGATGTTCCAGTTTGTACCCAGCCCCGAAAAACTCCCGCCTCGACGGCACGTTTCTCGAAGGTGTGGAGTTTTTTCAAGGAATGCGCCGAGGACAGATATAGTGTCGTCTGCACAATTTGCCTCTCGAAATCGAGTAGGGGCTCTGAGAAGAGCAACCTGTCCACCACTTCAATGCACCGTCATTTGGAATCCAAGCACTGGAATCAGTGGCAGGCAGCAACGGCAGGACAAACGTCGCCCGCCGTTCATGCCACTGCCTCTGCTCACAGTGCTGGCGATGCACTCCAGAGGACGAGCCAGGACATCACTTCATCTGCCTCCGCCACTTTGTTGACTTCTCCCTCATCCTCCCCTGTTCCTGTCTTATCTCCTTCTCCTGCACCATCAAAGGCACCATCAGGCGTTTCTTTACAACAACCCACCATCTCTCAGACATTGGAGCGCCGGCAGAAATACACCGCTAACCACCCACCCGCGCAAGCCTTGAACGCCAACATCGCTAAACTGCTAGCCCAGGAGATGTTGGCGTTCCGGCTTGTTGAAACTCCGGCCTTCCCGGACCTGATGGCAACTGTGGCACCTCTCTATGCCGTCCCTAGCCGTCACAACTTCTCCTGGTGTGGCATCCCCGCCTTGCACCAGCACGTGTCACTCAACATCAGGTGGGCCCTTAGTTCCGCGCTTTGCTGCAAGGTCCACTTGACCACCGACACATGGACAAGCGCCTGTGGTCAGGGATGCTGCTCATCTTTAATGCCAGGCAGGGTGAATGTGGTGGAGTCTGGTCCCAGGGTGCAAACTGGGGTACCCTATCTCCTCTCCCAGGCCAAAATTCATGGCAGTAGACTGTGAAACCCTACTACGCTGCAAACTCCACCCCAGCTACTAGCGTCAAAGGCTAAAACACTGGCATGGGGAGACGTCAGCAGGCGGTGCTGAAGCTCATCAGCTTGGGGGACAGACAGCACAGTGCCTCCGAGGTCAGGGATGCCATCCTGGCTGAGATGGAATTTTTTTTTCCCTGCTACACCTGGGGCCTGGCATATTTGCACCTGTGATAATGGATGGAACCTGGTAGCAGATGTGGAGCTTGCAAGACTCAAACATGGTCCACACATGGCCCACGTTTTCAAATTATTGGTGCAACAGTTTCTAACAACTTAACCCAATGTACCCAAGCTACTGGTTAAAGTGCGGCGCTTAAGCTCCCACTTTGGCAAGTCTACAGTACCTGGAGCTAGCCGCAATACACTCCAGCAACGCCTACATGTGCCTGAAGCACCTACTGTTGTACGAGGTCACCACACGCTCAAACCCTAGATACCGTCTGTTGAGCAGGGTGTGTGAGCAGCAGAGACCTTTGATGTAGTACCGTCTACAAAACCCAAGGGTTCCTCAAAGTCAGCTCCCTCACTTTCTGCACCATGAGTTTCCATGGGTGGCAGAGTTATGGCTAGAGGCACAGGCATGTGTAGAGGCAAAAGCAGTGTGGATGTGGAGGCAAGCTAAGCAGCAAAAACTGGGGGTACAAGCAGCCGGTGGCATCATCACTGACAAGCACAGCTGTCTGTCAGCTGACAGGCTGACTTTCACCAAAATGAACAGACAATGGATAGACTCATCATATACATGTCAGTTACATGACAAATTTAGTGCACTTTGTAAGTCCAACATGGGTTGGAGATCTGCAGAGAGGAATCTCACCACCTCTTGCGGGTGCCATCATTTGGAAGGCAAGCCCTGGGCACAGTGGGTGAGAGCAAGCGCAGGATAATTGTCGTTTGGCCTGGCGGCCACTGCCTCTCCCACTGTTGACAGGGCTGGCGCTGCAGTCCAGACCAGCAGCCAGGACACCTCCACATCTGCCTCTGACACTTTGGGGAGTTCACCCTCATCCTCCCCTTTTCCTGCCACTTCTCCTTTTGCCCGCACCATCATGCGCCTCTTCCCAGCAACTCCCCATCTCCCAGGCCTTTCATTTCATGCTAAAGTACAGCGCAACCCACCCACATGCCCAAGGCTTCAACGGCCTCATCTCAAAAAATCTGGCCCAGGAGATGTTGTAGTCCCGGCTGGTGGACACTCTGCCCTTTTTGGGCAGAGTGTCTACTGCGCCACCTCACTGTGCCGTCCACACCAGCACTTTCCCCCAAACATGAGGCGATCCCTAAATTCAGCGCTTAGCCCAAAAGTTCCACATGACCAGCTACGAATGGACAAGTGCATGCGGACAGGGACGCTACCTTTCAATTTTGGCACAGTGGTTGAATGTAGTTGAGGCGTGGACCGGGTCGCAAAATGTGGTGGCCTGACTTGTCTTCCCACACAACATTCCTGGGAGGAGGGCTGAAACACCACCCTCCTCCTCCTCCGCTGTTACATTGATCCCAACTACGAGCTGAAAACGCTGCAACACTGGTGTGGGGAGACGTCAGCAGGCCGTGCTGAAGCTCATCAGCTTGGGGGACGGACAGCACGCTGCCTCTGAGGTCAAGGATGCCATCCTGGATGAGATGGCAATTTTTTTTATCCCCGCTGCCCCTGGGGCCAGGCTTTTTTTGTCTTTTTGGAGGGCTCTGGAGCTTGCCAGCCTCCAACACGTTCCATGCCTGGCCCACGTGTTCAATGTCGTGGTGCAATGATTTTTCAAATCATACCCCAAATTAGCTGAGCTAAGGGTGAAAGTGCGGCGCTTGGACACCCACTTTCACAAGTCTACACTAGCCGCTGCTAGCCTAAAAACACTCCAGCAAGGCCTACATCTGTCCAAACACAGGCTGTTGTCCGTCATTCACACACGCTGAAACCCTACAATACCATATCTTGAGCAGGGTGTGTGAGCTGCACAGACCTTTCATGGAATACCGTCTACAAAACCCAAAGGTTGCTCAAAGTCAGCTCCCTCACTTTCTGCACCATGAGTTTCCATGGGTGGCAGAGTTATGGCTAGAGGCACAGGCATGGATAGGGGTAATGTGTAGGGGCAAAAGCAGTGTGGATGTGGAGGCAAGCTAAGCATAAAAAACTGGGGGTAAAAGCAGAGGCATGGACTGGGGTGATGTCTAGGGGCAAAAGCAGTGTGCATGTGGTGGGAAGCTAAATCAACAAAAAAAGCTGGGGAAAAGCACAGGCATAAACTGGGGTGATGTCTAGGGGCAAAAGCAGTGTGGATGTGGAGGCAAGCAAAGCAGGGAAAATGGTGGCTAGAGGCAAAGGGATGTCCATAGGCAGCAAGGGCAAAGATGCAAAACTCTCCCCTGTTTCAAGAATTTTCCTGACTTGTCTCCCCACACAATATTCCTGGGAGGAGGGCTGAAACACAGCTACGAGCTGGAAACGCTGCAACACTGGTGTGGGGAGACGTCAGCGGGCCGTGCTGAAGCTCATCAGCTTGGGGGCCAGACAGCACACTGCCTACAAAGTGAGTCATGCCATCCTCGATGACACGGCAATGTGGTTTTTGCCACTGCACCTGGGCCCAGGCATGTTGTCATGTGTGATAATGACCGTAACCTGGGTTCGGCTCTGTAGCTTGGCAGCCTGCAACATATTCCATGCCTGGGCCATGTTTTTAACTCATTGCTGCTAATCTTTTTAAAAAGGTACCCCAATGTTCCTGAGCTACTGGTGAAAGTGTGGCGCTTGTGCGGATAGTTTTTAAAGTCTATAGTTGCCGCTGCTAGCCTCTATGCACTCCTACAACGCCTGTACCTGCTCGAACAACGGCTGTTGTGCGACGTCTCCACACTGCTGGCACTAAACATATCATCTGTTGAGCAGAGTGTGTGAGCAGCGCAGACCTTTGATGTAGTTCCAACTCCAAAACCCTCGGGTTCGTCAAAGTCAACTCCCTCAGTTGCTCAACCTTGAGTGGCCATGGGTGGCAGACTTATGTGAAATCCCATCCCATCCATTGCACTGGACACGAAACATTAGCATGCGCTCATCACAACTCCGGATATGGCAGCTGCGTTAAGCAGGGTGCAGGATACAACACAGACCAGGCCCGAGCACCAGGAACAGGTGTTAGAAATACTGCAGCATCCACCATTTCCTTCCAATTTTGGGGTTTTGGACCCGCCACCGACTTTTCTGGACCTCAGTGGGGATCATGAGACAGTTGCCATCAGAGCAAGCTGTGGTCATGTGCGGTTTGCAGTAAGGGGACAGTAAGCAATTGGAAGAGGAGTTGGTGGATGACGAGGCCACCGACCCCACATGGACAGGGGTGATGTCTAGGGGCTAAAGCAGTGTAGATGTAGAGGGAAGCTAAATCAACAAAAAACCTGGGTAGAAGCAAAGACATAAACTGGGGTGATGTTTAGGGGCTAAAGCAGTGTAGATGTAGAGGGAAGCTAAATCAACAAAAAACCTGGGTAGAAGCAAAGGCATAAACTGGGGTGATGTTTAGGGGCGAAAGCAGTGTAGATGTGGAAGGAAGCTAATTCAACAAAAAAACAGGGTAGAAGCAAAGGCATAAACTGGGGTGATGATTAGGGGCGAAAGCAGTGTAGATGTGGAGGGAAGCTAATTCAACAAAAAACAGGGTAGAAGCAGATGCATAAACTGGGGTGATGTTTAGGGGCGAAAGCAGTGTAGATGTGGAGGGAAGCTAAGCAGCTAAAACAGTGGGTAGAAGCAAAGGCATGCAAAACTCTACCCTGTTGGAAGACTTATTCCTAGGTCTGGGACACGTTAATGGCCCCCCTGGACAAATTACTGCCACTCAGGGGCCTAGCGTCACCAGGAAGGACAAGTATAGTCGCATGTTGTGGGAATACCTGGCCGACCCCAACTCTGTCCTCTCCGATCCCTATGTGCTCTGTGTACTTATTTTCTCATCTTTTTTTCTGCACTGCACATCTCTTGCCTACTTCCTTTTGGATCTCAGAAGTGGTGGTCCACTTCAAGAAATGGTAACTTCAGTGCTGGAGTTGTCAAGACAGTGTAACGGGATTAGCTGAGGGATCACTGTCTTAACCACTTTTTGGCACAAAATTAAATTCCAAAGCCAAGTATGGTGCAAGTATATGATGCAAGGACACCTACACACCTATCTCTGACACATTGGGGAGTTCACCCTCATGCGCCCTTTTGGCCTGCACCATCATGCGCCTCTTCCCAGCCACTCCACATCTCCCAAGCTTTTCATTGCAGGTAGAAGTACAACACAACCCACCCCCATGCCCAAGCCTTTAACAGCCTCATCGATAAACTGCTGGCCCTGGAGATGTGGGTGTTTGTTTATGCTTCTGGATACCCAGGCCTTCCGTCAGCAGATGGCAGCTGGGGCACCTCCCTATGCTGGGTCTAGCCGTTACTACTTCTCCTGGTGTGCTGTCCCTGCCTTGCACCTGCATGTGTCCCATAACATCAGTCGGGCCCAGAGCTCTGCGCTTTGCTGCAAGGTCCACTTGACCACCGACACATGGACAAGCGCCTGTGGCCAGGGATGCTGCAGTGCTTATCTTTAAGGACAGGCAGGGTGAATGTGGTGGAGTCTGGTCCCCGGGTGCAAACTGGGGTGGCCTATCTCCTCTCCCAGGCCAAAATTCATGGCAGGAGTAGACTGAAACCCTACTACGCTGCAACCTCCACCCCAGCTACTAACGGCAAATGCTGTAACACTGGCGTGGGGAGATGTCAGCAGGCCGTGCTGAAGCTCATCAGCTTGGGGGACAGACAGCACAGTGCCTCCGAGGTCAGGGATGCCATCCTGGCTGAGATGGCAATGTTTTTTTCCCTGCTACACCTGGGGCCTGGCATTTTTGCGCCTGTGATAATGGCTGGAACCTGGTAGCAGATCTGGAGCTTGCCAGACTCAAACACGATCCACACATGACCCACGTTTTCAACTTGTTGGTGCCATATTTCTTTGAAACCTACACCATTGTGCCTGATATACAGGTCAAAGTGGGGCCATTTTCGTGAGAACTAGCCTCTGCTAGGCAGAAAACATTCAGAGCACACTCCTCTCATCTTCGCACCGTTGGCTGGCGGAGGAAGACGAGGGGGTTGGAGTGGCATCTGATGTCCCTGTCTCACACGAGGCTAGAGGGTGCACTTCAGTGCATCCCATTGCTTCACCACAAATGGTGTGAAGGGGAGTGGAAAATGGAGGAAATGGAGAGTGACCCTTACAGTTGGGGCCAGCAAAGGCATGCCAAGTAACACACTGGCACACATGGCTGACTTCATGTTGGGTTGCTTTTCAAGAGTCTAACGCATATTTCACATCATGGAGAACAGATAATACTGGATTTTTACAAGCCTCGAACCACGGTCTAGGTCTAATGTCTGTTCCTTTCTTATATTAGGGGAGAGGGGAAAAAAAATTACTTCAGTGATGCGTTTAGCATACATAGACTGACTATTAATGTGTATCCCACTTAGTGTTGTTAGGGTTACACACCGCCACAACCTGGCTAAAGCTTCTATAGCTGTTAATAAAGTCAACATAACTTTACAGTATCCAAAAAGACAGCTGGTACAGACAGAGAGCAAGACAAATGTCAACAAAAGCTGTGAGCTCTGAACACCCACAGTGACTTTGGCGTCATCATTATAAGGGAGCGGGTGGTAATAAATAACTTGGCAGTGCCTAAAACCCAACAAGCTTATACAACTATATTTACATTAAGATACACAAATGACACTTTTTAGTAGCATGTCATGAGACAAGCTGATAAGATCTTCCTTTGTGCAGTGCTATTTGAAAGTTAATAGATGCCTTCATTTTAATTCAGGAGAAGGTGCAGACAGATTAGATTTAGAACATGTTGTCTTCATTGTCAAAATCCTCTATATAGGTAATGTGTTTTTCGGGCCGAGCTGTCTGGGAACGAGCTGGTGCAGCACTGACAACCTGGGTGAATATGGCAAGAGCCTGAGATGTAGGGTGAATGTATCCCCAAATTATTTGGGGAATTTCCACTCAGAAACTGGCACTATATGGCAGTAGCAAAAATTGTGGGTGCACGTAACCCCAATATATTCTTTGAATTCCCAGTCAGAAACTGGCACTATATGGCAGTGGCAAGACTTGAGGGTATTTGTAACCCCAATATATTCTTTGAATTCCCAGTCAGAAAATGGCAGTATATACCAGTAGCAAAAATTGTGGGTGCACGTAACCCCAATATATTCTTTGAATTCCCAGTCAGAAACTGGCACTATATACCAGTAGCAAAAATTGTGGGTGCACGTAACCCCAATATAGTCTTTGAATTCCCAGTCAGACAATGGCACTATATACCAGTAGCAAAAATTGTGGGTGCACGTAACCCCAATATATTCTTTGAATTCCCAGTCAGACAATGGCACTATATGGCATTAGCAAGACTTGAGGGTATTTGTAACCCCAATATATTCTTGAATTCTCAGTCAGAAAATGGCAGTATATACCAGTAGCAAAAATAGTGGGTGTATATAGCCCCAATTCTATTGCTAGGGGACTTGCAGGGTATTTCTGGGGTGAAGGCGGGGGGGGGGCACACCGTTGGAACGTGGATCGGGGGTATATATAGGGTATACGGGAATACACTGTCAGTGTATTCCATTCAGGATCCTGGGAAAGCTGGGTTGCGGCGATTGAGCCCGTTAGTGCCACGTTACACTGACAAGCTTCTCCCTGGAATTTAGCTCTTATAAGAGCTGTTGGTTGTCTTCTCCTTCCTATCCTAGCCTGTCCCTGCCTACCCAGAATCTAACCCCTAGCTAACTGGACGGAAACCTCCGTCCCCGGTGAATTGCAAGCTCAGAATGATGCAAACCTGGGCGGCGCTGTTCTTTTAAATCAGAGGTCACATGTTTTCGGCAGCCAATGGGTTTTTCCTACTTTTTTCAACGTCACCGGTGTCGTAGTTCCTGTCCCACCTACCCTGCGCTGTTATTGGAGCAAAAAAGGCACCAGGGAAGGTGGGAGAGGAATCGAGTAATGGCGCACTTTACCACGCGGTGTTCGATTCGATTCGAACATGCCGAACAGCCTAATATCCGATCGAACATGTGTTTGATAGAACACTGTTCGCTCATCTCTAGTGCACATATATATGTGCATATATATGTGCGCACACACACATATATATATATATGCGCGCACATCTATATATACACACACAAACACATACAGTCCTATGAAAAAGTTTGGGCACCCCTATTAATCTTAATCATTTTTAGTTCTAAATATTTTGGTGTTTATAACAGCCATTTCAGTTTGATATATCTAATAACTGATGGACACAGTAATATTTCAGGATTGAAATGAGGTTTATTGTACTAACAGAAAATGTGCAATATGCATTAAACCAAAATTTGACCGCTGCAAAAGTATGGGCACCTCAACAGAAAAGTGACATTAATATTTAGTAGATCCTCCTTTTGCAAAGATAACAGCCTCTAGTCGCTTCCTGTAGCTTTTAATCAGTTCCTGGATCCTGGATAAAGGTATTTTGGACAAACAATTCAAGTTCAGTTAAGTTAGATGGTCGCCGAGCATGGACAGCCCGCTTCAAATCATCCCACAGATGTTCAATGATATTCAGGTCTGGGGACTGGGATGGCCATTCCAGAACATTGTAATTGTTCCTCTGCATGAATGCCTGAGTTGATTTGGAGCAGTGTTTTGGATCATTGTCTTGCTGAAATATCCATCCCCAGCATAACTTCAACTTCGTCACTGATTCTTGAACATTATTCTCAAGAATCAGCTGATACTGAGTGGAATCCATGCGACCCTCAACTTTAGCAAGATTCCCGGTGCCAGCATTGGCCACACAGCCCCAAAGCATGATGGAACCTCCACCAAATTTTACAGTGGGTAGCAAGTGTTTTTCTTGGAATGCTGTTTCTTTTTGGACGCCATGCATAACGCCTTTTTTTATAACCAAACAACTCAATCTTTGTTTCCAAAATGAAGTTGGCTTGTCCAAATGTGCTTTTGCATACCTCAGGCAACTCTATTTGTGGCGTACGTGCAGAAACGGCTTCTTTCTCATCACTCTCCCATACAGCTTCTCCTTGTGCAAAGTGCGCTGTATTGCTGACTGATGCACAGTGACACCATCTGCAGCAAGATGATGCTGCAGCTCTTTGGAGGTGGTCTGTGGATTGTCCTTGACTGTTCTCACCATTCTTCTTCTCTGCCTTTCTGATATTTTTCTTGGCTTGCCACTTCTGGGCTTAACAAGAACTGTCCCTGTGGTCTTCCATTTCCTTACTATGTTCCTCACAGTGGAAACTGACAGGTTAAATCTCTGAGACAACGTTTTGTATCCTTCCCCTGAACAACTATGTTGAACAATCTTTGTTTTCAGATCATTTGAGAGCGGGCTGTCCATGTTCGGCGACCATCAAACTTAACTGAACTTGAATTGTTTTGTAGAAAGAAATGGTCCAAAATACCTTCATCCAGGATCCAGGAACTGATTAAAAGCTACAGGAAGCGACTAGAGGCTGTTATCTTTGCAAAAGGAGGATCTACTAAATATTAATGTCACTTTTCTGTTGAGGTGCCCATACTTTTGCACCGGTCAAATTTTGGTTTAATGCATATTGCGCATTTTCTGTTAGTACAATAAACCTCATTTCAATCCTGAAATATTACTGTGTCCATCAGTTATTAGATATATCAAACTGAAATGGCTGTTGCAAACACCAAAATATTTAGAACTAAAAATGATTAAGATTAATAGGGGTGCCCAAACTTTTTCATAGGACTGTATATATGCGCACACACACACACACATATATGCACACACACACATATATAGGCACGCACACATATATATGCACACATATATATACATACTAGCTGGTACCCGCAACCTCGTCTGCGGTGATTGTAGAAGTGGGTAAATACAGGCGCGGGTAAGGTTTTAGTAGTGTGTATAAGGTGTGGGATATAAAATGTAACTTTGTATCTTGTTTTTGCTATAATTCTGAGAATACGTAAGACTTTTGTGTTGAATGTAATTTGTATTTCAGCTGCTATACGGTGTTCTGAGAAACTGTACATAGTGTCTTTGGGACAGAAGTATTTCAGGTTAATATACTTCGATATACGACATTATATGATTTGTTATTTTCCGCCAGTACATGTAAGTTTTGGGCACAGGATACTCTTGAGCAAGCAACATAAAGTCTGGCCCTGTGCATGACAGTTTAGTAACCCATCATGTCCTTCACATTAACCCTTGTGTAAGAGTTACTGATATGTGAGAGACTTGGAGGTAATAATTAAAGGGGCTCTATCAGCAAAATCATGCTGATAGAGCCCCACATATGCGTGCATAGCCTTTAAAAAGGCTATTCAGGCACCGTAAATGTTATACTAAACTACCCCCCTCCGTTTTAAAAAAATAACCTAAAAAAGAATGTGCTCTACTTACGGATCGTGCACCCTGGGCGGGCATTCAGGGTGTGTCTTCATCTTCATCCACGCCTCTTCTTCCTCCGATGTCCTCCGGTCCCGTCTTCTTCCAGCGCTCGCTCGTGGACACTGATATGAAAAACCGGCCTGGGCGCATGCGCAGTAGCATGCGGCTTCTACTACGGCTACTGCGCATGCGCCCCGGCTATCACTGGTCGTTCGCGAGCGCTGGAGGAAGACGGGACTGGAGGACATCGGAGGAAGAAGAGGCGGAGAAGAAGATGAAGACACACCCTGAATGCCCGCCCAGTGTGCACGTTCGGTAAGTAGAGCACATTCTTTTTTAGGTTATTATTTTAAAACGGGGGGGTAGTTTAATATAACATTTACGGTGCCTGAATAGCCTTTTAAAAGGCTATGCGCGCATATGTGGGGCTCTAGCAGCATGATTTTGCTGATAGAGCCCCTTTAAGTATCTTCATTATTGAGGTCTTTTATTAGTACCTCCATATTTTCGTTTTTCGTTTTTGACTCCCCTCCTTCTAAACCCCATAACTTTTTTATTTCTCCGCTCCCAGAGTCATATGAGGTCTTAATTTTTCCTGGGACAAATTTTTCTTCATGATGCCACCATTATTTATTCTATATAATGTACTGGGAAGCAGGGAAAAAATTCTGAATGGGGTGGATTTGACGAAAAAATGCATTTCTGCGACTTTCTTACGGGCTTTGGTTTTACAGTGTTCACTGTGCAACCAAAATGACATGTCCCCTGTATTCTGTGTTTCATTACGATGCTGGGGATACCAAATTTATATGGTTTTATTTACTTTTTGACCCTTTAAAAAAATCCAAAACTGTTAAAAAAATTTTTTTGGAAAAGTCGTCATATTCCGACAGCCGTAACTTTTTTATACGTCCGTGTACGGGGATGTATAGGGCGTCTTTTTTTGCGGGGTCGGGTGTACTTTTTAGTTCTACCATTTTCGGGAAATGTTATTGCTTTGATCACTTTTTATTCAAATTTTTATCAGAATCAAAACAGTGAAAAAACGGCGGTTTGGCACTTTTGACCATTTTTCCCGCTACGGCGTTTACCGAACAGGAAAAATATTTGTATAGCTTTGTAGAGCAGGCGATTTCGGACGCGGGGATACCTAACATGTATGTGTTTCACAGTTTTTAACTACTTTTATATATGTTCTAGGGAAAGGGGGGTGATTTGAATTTTTAATCCTTTTTATTTGTTTTTATATTTTTTTTACTTTTTTTTAAACTTTTTTTTTGCATTTATTAGACCTCCTAGGGGTATTGACATGGGTGGGCGGTGTCGCGGATTGTCAGAGCGGTGAGGGTCGGCAAACATGGCTGCTCCGGAGCGTTAAAGAGAACCTCCTGGAGTATCGTTAAGGTGAGGGGCAAAGTGGTAAAGTATATGTATATGTGATAGTGTGGGGTTAGGGGCTAGGCTGCAGAGGGCAATATGAATTTTGTGGCTTTCTATGGTCCAAAGTGTGTGAGATTGCAGAGATGGTGGTGTGAGTTTGGGTTTTGTGGGGGTCCTGGCACAAACGTATGTGCGCTATTGTGACGAAAAGTAGCCTATTGCGCAATCGGGTGTATTAACTATGTTTGTGGAAACTTTCAGCCAAATCGGTCAAGCGGGTTTTGCGTGATTGAGTAACAAACATCCAAACACACAAACCCACAAACATCCAAACTCACAAACTTTCACAGGATGTATCTATGTCCAGGAATGTGTATTTCCTGTATTCTTATTGATAATCATATACATATACAATGTCTCTCTTGGCCAGTTATGGCTCCTTCCTATAGACACTCCACTCTACCGTAGCTGCTCCTGTAGTGAGGTGACTAGATTGGAGTTTCTGGCGGCAGCTCCTATTAGCAACTCCATTCTAGTCACTTCAGTACTGAACAGTCTACATTGGAGTTGATTCTAGTAGTTCCTGCCTCCAGCAACTCCAATCTAGTCACCTCACTGGTGAATTGTCTAGATTGGAGTTGCTCCTGGTGGGTCCTCCCTACAGTAACTCCATTCTAGCCCGTTCACTAGTGAGGTGACTAGATTGGAGTCTCTGGAGGGAGGACCTACCAGGAGCAACTCCATTCTAGACGCAACCGTGGGGGTAAAGGACCTGTGATGATGTCATGACCATGTGATCAGCCTCTGGTGTGGGCGGAGCTATTCAGTACAGTGCCGAGTTACACAGGAAGGGAAGGCTGCAGTGAGTGGAGACTGGAAGGTAAGATGGAGGGAGGAGACAGCAAGTGTAAGCAGGGTGGGAAGGGGATGCAATCAGTGTGTGAGTATGATAGGAGTGTATGCAGGCTGTGTGTGAGCATGATAGAGGGGTTCAGGCTGTGTGTCAGCATAATAGTGGGGTTCAGGCTGTGTGTGAGCAAGATGGGGGGACATGAATCTGGGGGCAGAGATGGAGGGGACATGAATCTGGGGGCAGAGATGGAGGGGACATGAATCTGGGGGCAGAGATGGAGGGGACATGAATCTGGGGGCAGAGATGGAGAGGTAGATGAAACTGGGGGCAGATGAAGAGGTTATATGAAACTGGGGGAGAGATAGAGGGGGGACATATAATTTACGGGTTACTGTGGGAGGATTATACTGTGTGGGAGCACGTGAAAAATGAATGAGTATGGGCGGAGTCAACATAAAAGTGGGCGGAGCCAAATTTGTTGCGGCGCGCTCTGCACGCCGCACATTTTATCCCTCTTTCTATTTTTCAAAAGTTGGGAGGTATGGGCTGTAGCAAAATTAAGGCCCATTCACACAGGTACAGAGGGGGCAGATTATGGTGCAAAATCCACGTCATAATCCGCCCCCTCACAATTGAGGTCTATTTAGACCGCCAGGCTAGTTTTTTGCGTGAGCGGCATGCTGACGCTCACGGAAAAAAAAAAGGGCTGCCCTTTCTTCAGGTGGATTCCACAGCTCAGTGACCCGTGGCGTCCGCCTGGCGGTAGCAACCTCCCGAGTCATCCCATTAATTTGAGCCGACTCCGGGGGGGGAAGCAGCGACAGTTGTGGCAAGCGTGTTTTGACCCTAGAGTGACGCGGCTCCCCGCGTCACTCTCAGTGCCTAAATCCGTTATGGATCTGCTATACCGCCCCCTGTGTGAACTAGCCCTTACAGTTATGAAGTAGCCACCAAAATTATTTTTTGGTTTGGGGTCACCGCAACATGAGGAACTGTATTGCAGGGTCACGGCATTAGAAAGGTTGAGAACCACTGCACTAGAGAGTAGCAGTGACATCACTGAGAATGCAGCCATCTATTCACTAGAGAGTAGCAGAGGCATCACTAAGAATGCAGCTCTTCTATTCACTAGAGAGTAGCAGCGACGTCACTAAGAATGCAGGCATCTATTCACTAGAGAGTAGCAGCGACATCACTAAGAATGCAGCCCTTCTATTCACTAGAGAGTAGCAGTGGCATCACTAAGAATGCAGCTCTTCTATTCACTAGAGAGTAGCAGCGACGTCACTAAGAATGCAGCCATCTATTCACTAGAGAGTAGCAGCGACATCACTAAGAATGCAGCCCTTCTATTCACTAGAGAGTAGCAGTGGCATCACTAAGAATGCAGCCATCTATTCACTAGACAGTAGCAGCGACATCACTAAGAATGCAACCTTCTATTCACTAGAGAGTAGCAGTGACATCACTAAGAATGCAGCCTTCTATTCACTAGAGAGTAGCAGTGGCATCACTAAGAATGCAGCCTTCTATTCACTAGAGAGTAGAAGTGACATCACTGAGAATGCAGCCTTCTATTCACAAGGAAGTAGCAGTGACATCACTAAGAATGCAGCCTTCTATTCACTAGAGAGTAGAAGTGACATCACTGAGAATGCAGCCTTCTATTCACAAGGAAGTAGCAGTGACATCACTGAGAATGCAGCCTTCTATTCACTAGGAAGTAGCAGTGACATCACTAAGAATGCAGCCATCTATTCACTAGAAAGTAGCAGTGACATCACTGAGAATGCAGCCTTCTATTCACTAGAGCGTAGCAGTGACATCACTAAGAATGCAGCCTTCTATTCACTAGAGAGTAGCAGTGACATCACTAAGAATGCAGCCTTCTATTCATTAGAGAGTAGCAGTGACATTACTAAGAATGCAGCCTTCTATTCATTAGAGAGTAGCAGTGGCATCACTAAGAATGCAGCCTCCTATTCACAAGGAAGTAGCAGTGACATCACTGAGAATACAGCTTTCTATTCACTAGAGAGTAGCAGTGACATCACTGAGAATGCATCGTTCTATTCACTAGGAAGTAGCAGTGACATCACTAAGAATGCAGTCTTCAATTCACTAGAGAGTAGCAGTGACATCACTAAGAATGCAGCCTCCTATTCACAAGGAAGTAGCAGTGACATCACTGAGAATACAGCTTTCTATTCACTAGAGAGTAGCAGTGACATCACTGAGAATGCATCGTTCTATTCACTAGGAAGTAGCAGTGACATCACTAAGAATGCAGCCTTCTATTCACTAGAGAGTAACAGTGGCATCACTAAGAATGCAGCCATCTATTCACAAGGAAGTAGCAGTGACATCACTAAGAATGCAGCCTTCTATTCACTAGAGAGTAACAGTGGCATCACTAAGAATGCAGCCATCTATTCACAAGGAAGTAGCAGTGACATCACTGAGAATACAGCCTTCTATTCACTAGAGAGTAGCAGTGACATCACTAAGAATGCAGCCTTCTATTCACTAGAGAGTAGCAGTGACATCACTAAGAATGCAGCCTTCTATTCATTAGAGAGTAGCAGTGACATCACTAAGAATGCAGCCTTCTATTCATTAGAGAGTAGCAGTGACATCACTAAGAATACAGCCTTCTATTCATTAGAGAGTAGCAGTGACATCACTAAGAATGCAGCCTTCTATTCATTAGAGAGTAGCAGTGACATCACTAAGAATGCAGCCTTCTATTCATTAGAGAGTAGCAGTGACATCACTAAGAATGCAGCCTTCTATTCATTAGAGAGTAGCAGTGACATCACTAAGAATGCAGCCTCCTATTCACAAGGAAGTAGCAGTGACATCACTGAGAATGCAATTTATCAGTCCCTAGATAGCAGGAGTGACAGGTCTGAGAACCAGGGGCATAGCTTTTGGGGGTGCAGAGGTAGCATTTAGTACTGCACCCTGATGGGACCACAAAGGTCTCTCTGTCCCATAAAATATACCACTATTCTAAATGATACAAGGTAAGTTAGGGCCCAGTTACAGATTTTGTATTGGGCCCAGGTTACGCCTCTGCTTCATACATATTATGATAATTTATGTTATTAATTACAGTAATCAGTAATTGCCACAGAATTAGCAGATCAGATTGTAAATTGTGTTTGGTACAAAGATGACTCTGCTGTCCTTGGATCAGGTGTATAATATGCTGAGTAATGTAGATTATCCTGTCACTGCAGATTTTCCCAAGGCTGTAATTTCTCCAGGACAAAACAATCTCAGGATTTTCTGAACCATCAAGGTCACTTTACAAAAAAACCCATAAAGTAAACATATTTTGTTGCAAACCACTTTGTGTGAGATGCTGCAGCTACAGAAAATGTCCTGAAAGTTTCAAGGCAAATGGTAATGGAATGAGAGCTGGAGATGTCTCCACAACGCGCCTTTCCCAGAGCAGACTGACATAAATGACAATGACTCAATTTGTAAGCAAAAATCCAGTGTAAATCACTCAGTGTAATACAACTAACATGGCTGAGCACTTCGGATCACTTTTCTTGTCTGTATGTTGAGTGTATTGTTTCATGCTCATACTTGGTATGTATTAGTATGAAGCTTTTGTAGGCACCTGACTCACTTTTATTAACCGTTAACCCTTCACACCAACGTCCATAAAGTTGTTCTTAGGTGGGATTTGGAGACTGGGTCTGCACCACGATAGACAAGGTATCTTTACAGTATATGCTGTTTATATGCCTCTGAGTACTGTTCATATGCCGTGTTCTATGTTATATACTGTGTTTCTGCATGCTCTGTGATAGCTATTTACTAAACTGAATATTGAATAATGTATCAAAAAGTTGTATATTTGTATGATGCTAGAGGCCCGGTGATTGTTTTATTGTGTTTTTTTTTAAATAGGCTGTTACCTGCTGGAGTAACCCCAGCAGGTAATAGGCCCTAGTTACTTACCGATCCTTGCTCCTGCTCATGAACACTGGTGCTTCCCCTTCTTCAGATATGGCTGTGAGCAGGAGCGGGAATTGGTAAGTGAGGCCGCGAGACCACAAACCCTGACACACTGCTGCTATCATTATACTCTGGGGTAACACTGTTACTTACCTCTTCTGCATTTCAGCAGGCTTTGGGCCTGTTTGGTGATGTTCCAGACATCACGTGGGCATGGCCTGCTTCATTATGCTTCACGGCGCAGACTTGGCTCTCATGACGCCTGTACCAACATTGAAGATGGACAAAATCAGCAGAGAGTGCGCCAGAACCCAGGAGAGGTAAGTAGCATTGTTTATGTTTGTATCCTTGCCTGGGTCTCCAATCATTATACCCTGGAGGCTGAAAAATCCCAGAGTATAATAATTGTTCATGGGTGGTCCACAATCGGACATAACACTGTGTGCAGGGCCAATATGGGGCATAATAGTGTGTGCAAGGGCTACTATGGGGCATAATAGTGTGTGCAGGTGCCACTATGAGGCATAATACTGTGTGCAGGGGCCACTGTGGGGCATAATAGTGTGTGCAGGGGCCACTATGGGGCATAATACTGTGTGCAGGGCCACTATGGGGCATAACAGTGTGTACAGGAATACAGTTTGTGCAAGGCGGGGCAGTCGGGGGGGAGAACTGTCGGGGGGGATATCAAATGTTCTCCTTGGGGCCCAGCCATTCCTAGTTACGCCACTGATTAGCATCTATACTAGTGACAGGTAGTAAGAGGTGGAGAAAGGAGAAGCCCCCTGTATTGGAATTGCAGAGGGTTTCTCAAATGCCTTTTTACATTTTATTGTTGAATTAGCAAATAAAAAAGCTGTGTAGTGAAGATGAGAGAACAGTAAGTGAAGGGGAAGAGCCTGTTCCCTCTTCATACAGTGAATTAGTGGAGAAGTGCTGTTTCCCATACATAGACTCTACATGTCTGCAGGCAGCTTTCTCTTTGCACTGCAGGCATTAAGAGGATTCTTCAACTTTTGCTGTGTAAAGATAATTTTTTATGCACTTCTCTCTACTTGACTACCCGTTTGTGTTAACCTAATAGGGTATTAGTGATAGACAGCAACCAGCTTCCCTGATTGTATTCAGTGCTCTCTTTTTCCCATTGTCAGGAATCTGTTTAGCTGCATCATAACCTGGATATTGTGTACTGTTTCCCTGGATCTCCTCTATTGTGTTCTCTTGGGCTTTTCTTTCTTTCCTTTGTTATTTTACAGTGACTTCTTCCAGAATTACATGGAATAAATCAGTAGTAGTAGTAATGGATATGGGAGGGTGGAGCAGCCTGCTTCTTATTGTAAATGGCAACAACTTTGGGGAGCAAAGTTAAATGTGCTAGAGCCATAATGGGACTATTAGCAGTAGAAAAACTGACAGGACACCACGCAGAAAGGCTAATACTGCCAGAAACAGACTGCCCAACAAGACCCTGTAGATAATTCATCTTTTCATGACATCTCAGGTACACTTTATTGTACTTGTATTTGTTCCACAGTAGGTGTGCAGCTTAGGTCAGTATAGATTCTTGTAGTTAGCTAGGTGTCAGCCCTCAGCAGAGAATTGAGATACTACCACTAGTTGGATCACCAGTGATCTCTCATAGCGGGTGTGGCGGTCAGAAAAAATACCTGGGTATAGAAGGCAATGGGTGGGCCAAGGAAAAATTTCAGAGTGGTTTTCACATGGGCTAAGTGAATTTCCTAGGTGGGACTATGACCCAGGACAGTGCACATTCAATGTTAACTCCTAGAAGGAATAATCACCCAGGTGTGTAAGATAATTTCCAGGGAGAGATGGAGCCCTAGGTGTGTAATTGGGTAGTCCCATCAGGGGAGATTTAGGGTAGCATAGCCTAATAGGCTACAGAGCAATCCCAATTGTAGAGTGAGGTGCTGGAGAAAGCTGCTCCCTGGTTACAGTGATAGTTGGGAGTGAGAACTGAAAAGGGAGAAAGGGATGTTAGGTGCAGATGCAGAAACCTTCAACTTTTTTTGTAGCTGCATGGAAAGGGTTAACTTCCTGGCTAGATTGCCTATGTGATAGTGAGGCAGATTGAAGCAGAATGGTTTACTGTAAAATGTCGGTGTTGCATCTTATGTTATATATGATTGTCTTTTTATATAATGTGCAGTCAGTGTTCTAGTATTTTCTGGAAGCTGTATCATGAGCCGACTTCTTAGAGCAGGAACAAAGTTAAGTCTATGAGTTGCACCGTGGGAGAAGTTCTTTGTTGCACTCCTGTGGTGAGACCCATTAACGTCAAACGTTGCCCAGGTTACCCAGGGTGGGAGTAGCTCCGTATTTAAGGGCATGTTCGTGAGCTCTCAGTGAGTGGGTTGGCTTGAAGGTCAGCTTGAGATGAGGACTACTTATAGGGGAGGATAGTTAAAAACTTCACAAGCTTGGAAGTTTGCTGCACAACTCAAGTAGTAGAGTCACTTTAGAGTAAAGCAGTGACATAGCTAGGGGTTCTGTATGGGGTGGGGGTGAACATCTACAAGTGGGCCTCCAACTTAGGTATACTGATATTATCGCTATACAGTCACCATATAGAGTGTAATGGGATCACCGTCTCCTTAAATAGACAAGCACTTTTGGCACAAAAATGAGAGTCCAATGCAGCCAAATGTGATGCAACTGGTTTTATTAGAACTTGTGCAAGCAAAACAAAACAAAAATACAAACTAAAATCCTAGCCATCCGGCTACTACCTTCAACAGCAGGTATCCTAACTAAAGAGAGCTGGGCCTACTGCACAACTCCCTAGATGCAATACACAGCAATTCAACTCACAGATGGTTTTCCCAGGAGCAGAGAGAGCCATATACCTGTGTGCTGTCTGCCCTTTTATACACACATCTCTGGACACAAGGATTTACCCTCACACATCTGAAAAACCTGGAGTGGCTGAGTGGAGTAGAGACCTCCCAATACTCCTACTCCAGCAGCCAGATCTTTACCAGGGTTTTGGTAAGACCCACCAGCCAGGAGCACAGCTTTTCTCAGCTGCATCTAGATTGTATATGACAGGAACCTGGGAGAAATGTGTACTTCCTTCTATCACTTTGCCCCATGTACTGTCACAAGTGGTAGATAGTGGCTCTATACAAGGCTCTGCAGATGATTTGGGTAAATGCAGTGTAGTATCATCTGGTGACTTACAATTGATGTCTCTGACTAATCTGGACTGCCATGACCACTTTTTCAATCTTTGTAAAGTTTGCATCACAGACATCTTTGGCACCTAACTTTTCCAAGCACCTGACCCACAATGTCCTCACCTGTACACCCATACTGCTGCTAACCTCAATTATAAAACATATAATATAACCCCACATAATGAATAATACTCTCAAGTGCATCTTCAAATTAATAAGTTCGCAATGTACCCTGTCACGGGATGGTTAGAGTCTATACTATAGGCAATGTGTAATATATATTTCATGTGGAATGTATTCTCTAACCTGTTGTATACATCAATGTGTAGTTGGCTGATTAGGGTCTAGTGTGTTAGCACATTGTATGCAAATACCTCTAACTAGTGAGGACAATGGGTGGAGATAATCTGATCAGTGTCTCCAAGAAGATGTTGGATGGTGCATTGTCCATAGTAGACAGGGAGTCTGCTGTCCTTGGTATAGGTGAGGGGGGAAGGATCTGTGACTCAGCCCTTCCCCCCCACAGATATAGGTGTAACAGTCTTAGTATATAGATGTAGCTAGCAGTTAGTATGAGTTAGCCGGCCTGTGCACAGCTCTGTAGAGAGCCAGGATTTAGTTACAGGACCAAGGAACCAAAGCTATCATTGGATTGTGACTTCTGTGGACTTATTGTTATTACGGTTGATGTGACCGCCGCCGGCTACTAACTTTGTGGATTACAATAAATTGCTGTTGTCTCCTGACCTCTTGCGTCCGTGTTGATTCAAAAGACCTTCCGGAGGAAGACGTATACCTTCGCTCCGTGACAACTGGTGGCAGCGGTGGGATCAACAGCGGACAGCGAGATGGACTACAGCAGCCCAGCGATTAATGGAGCCACAACCTCAGAATACAGGAACTGGACTATGGCAAGTCTACAAGTAAGGGCCCGGGAACTAAACCTGAGTTACCAGGGAAGAACGAAAGATCAACTGATCGAGGCACTGGAGGAGATGACCCTGCAAAGCGACCATGAGGAGGGCTGCCCCCAGGAGACAGTAGAGATACGGGAGTGGCAGGTACAGACCCAAAAGAGCAGATGGGTTGTTTTGTATGAGGAGGAATTGGCAGTGCTGGGGCTAGGAGCAACTGCAGAGCAAAGGAGTAGAGCATTACAGAGGGCTCAGGAATCGGAGAAGGAGGAACAGAGAATGGCGTATGAAAAGGAAAGAATGGCGCATGAAATGCGAATGGCTGAGATAACTGCGCGGAATTATAATCAAACGTCGACCCCCAGCCCAACAGTGAGAGAACCACCATATGTCTCCCATAAACACTTCAAGACCTTTGATGAAGCGGCTGGGGATGTTGATGGATATTTTCAGGACTTCGAACACCAGTGCCGCCTGATGGAAGTCCCAGAGAAGGATTGGGTCCGGTATCTGGTGGGGCACCTACGAGATGGGGCTGCGGAAGCTCTCAGAGCCATGGACCCTAGTGATCAGCGGGACTATGAGGCCATTAAAAGAGCGGTGCAGAAGTATTATGCAGTCACTCCAGAGTCCTACCGAGTTCAGTTCCGCTCTTTGTCTTACAATGGGGGAAGCTCCTTCCACATGTTCGCCCACAAGTTGAAGCAAGCATGCAAGCGCTGGCTAGAAGGAGAGGAGGCTGTCACAGTCGATAAGATCCTCCAAGTCATACTTAAGGAACAGTTCTTTTCCCAGTGCCCCGCTGAGATCCGTGAGTGGGTGCTGGAACGGAACCCAGCCACAGTTGAGCAAGCTGCTTCTCTTGCAGATGAGGGCCTGACCATCAAGCCGCAGTGGAAGAGGTTGTTTGCAGAGGAGCGGAAAACTACCACAGTCCGCCAGACACCCTTCAGCCAGCCACCCACCTTTCGTGTCCGGCCTCAGGATTACAATTCCCCCCCTACCCCTGCCCCAGCCCATCGGCCTCCAGCTATGAACAACCCTGTCCCTAGACAACGACCCACTGGAAGAATGCTAGAGCGCAGATGTTTTGGGTGCGGGCGGCCTGGACATTTGCAAGCTAGTTGCCCTGCTAACATGGGGGCACGGGCCACCGTGGCATCCCGGCCTATTCACTACCTGGGAACCACCCCTAGGACAGAAAGTTTGGCCCCATTTCCAGATGACTCCATGAACGACCCATCTGTTCCACCTCCAGGGGTCTATGGGATTCAGCCTTCCGCTACACATCCCGCAAACCTTCAGAGGAAGCACTTGCAGGAGGTCCTACTGGATGGCCGAACAGTTGTTGGATTCCGGGACTCGGGAGCTTTCCTAACGGTAGCGGACCCCCGAGTTGTGCGACCCGAGGCCCTAGAGGAGGGCCCTGGCATTTCTATCCAGTTGGCAGGGGGTACTCAAAGACGTATTCCTAAAGCTACCGTGGAACTCGACTATGGTTATGGACCAAAACGATGCACAATTGGTGTGATGAGCGGGCTGCGGGCCGATGTTCTGTTAGGCAACGATGTTGGAAATCTACAGTGCCACTTTGTGGGAGCAGTGACCCGAAGCCAAGCTCAGAGAGACGCCAACATGGATCGACCGGATTTTCTGCCAGATGCCAGCCCTTCAAACCTACAACTTTACCATTCAGTACCGCCGAGGGAACCAACACCAGAACGCAGATGGGTTATCCCGGCAGGAGGACATATGAGCTATAGAGACTGATGTGCATTCCCCAATTTACCTGTGTAGGCCAATTGTGTCATGCACATGTTTTGAGAGGGGGAGGGGTTGTCACGGGATGGTTAGAGTCTATACTATAGGCAATGTGTAATATATATTTCATGTGGAATGTATTCTCTAACCTGTTATATACATCAATATGTAGTTGGCTGATTAGGGTCTAGTGTGTTAGCACATTGTATGCAAATACCTCTAACTAGTGAGGACCAGTGAGGACAATGGGTGGAGATAATCTGATCAGTGTCTCCAAGAAGATGTTGGATGGTGCATTGTCCATAGTAGACAGGGAGTCTGCTCTCCTTGGTATAGGTGAGGGGGGAAGGATCTGTGACTCAGCCCTTCCCCCCCACAGATATAGGTGTAACAGTCTTAGTATATAGATGTAGCTAGCAGTTAGTATGAGTTAGCCGGCCTGTGCACAGCTCTGTAGAGAGCCAGGATTTAGTTACAGGACCAAGGAACCAAAGCTATCATTGGATTGTGACTTCTGTGGACTTATTGTTATTACGGTTGATGTGACCACCGCCGGCTACTAACTTTGTGGATTACAATAAATTGCTGTTGTCTCCTGACCTCTTGCGTCCGTGTTGATTCAAAAGACCTTCCGGAGGAAGACGTATACCTTCGCTCCGTGACATACCCCCTTTAAATATTGCCCTTTATCAGATGTGGTACCTGTGTAGGCATCATGACCCTTTAACTCATTACCCTTGTATTCATAATTCCCCCTAATGAATCCTCCCTTATAGTTATAATTCCTCATCCTAAAACTATTAAAATACCCACAACTGCATATGCGATCCTTTGATGATCAGAGCTACCGCCACCTCCGCCCTGTCCATGCATAGGACGTCTGTGTCTTGGCGCAGCATTGCACCCGGTTGTACTGGGAAGAAGACATGTTCAGCCTGTGTTCTTGGTGTTTTGTAAACTGCAGGCCTTGAAGTGGCTTGTGATTTACAAGTTTAGGGCCCATTCACACGGAGTAACGTGCCGCGTGACCTGGCACGTATACGCCGTGTGAGATTTTGCGGGCCGTATACGCTCCCATTGATTTCAATGGGAGAGTGAAACGTAAACGCGGCGTTATTTTGCGGCCGCAAAATCACGGCTGCAAAATAACGCAGCGGCCCGCAAAATCTCACACGGCGTATACGTGCCAGGTCACGCGGCACGTTACTCCGTGTGAATGGGCCCTTAAGTTGCAGGATGGGTTTTAACTAGATCAGTGCCTACTCACACCAATCTAGTTAAAAGTAAACTATGTAGTAATGGTGGCCCTAGGGTGGGCCCCACAGAATCAGAGGACCCGGGGCAGCCATTGCCTCGCCCTCCCCCACTAGCTACGCCACTGACCTGAAGAGATATCATTTGGTTCCAAGAACTGATGTTTCAGAGGATCTCATGAGTTGGAGAATGTGCTCTCCAAGGGCGGGCAGTGCAGAGCAGAAGTTTGCTGTTCACTGCTGCGGCCTGTAGTCTATAGTTGCTTTTTCATCTGTCAACATGTTGACAGTATTCCACTAAGGTATTCCATATGCTGTGCTTGCTGTATCTTCAATATCTACCTCAATAATGCCAATTTCACTGAGGAGCAAGTGTCTGTGTATCCTTCATTGCTAGTGGGCATCTTCATGTGACTCCCAAGGGATGGTAGAAGAGTGTGGTGCTGGGCTCTGAGGAGCAGCCATATTACTACCAACGGGCAGCTGCATGTCAGTGCCTATTACATGCAACACGTGCAGGAAATGACAACCAGGTAGACAGTTTAAAGAATTTTACAACATTTTTCGGCGAAATTGAACAGTTTAAAAACAGTAGTAAGAACAGTAGTCAGCAAATCAATGACATGTTTACTTCTTCCACCACTAGGCCTTTGCAAGGGGAATCTCCTTTAACATATAGTGTAAGGATGAGACCAGAAACTCAGTCTCTTGTAGTAACTGGGTATAACTTGTAATTGTTCCCTTTTCCCTCTCCATTCACCTTCTCACAAGATGGCTGCCTTTGTCTGTAAAGTCATCCTGAACATCCTGTTTGACCCGGCTCTGCCACTATGACCGTTGTCCCTGTGTCTGGGTCTTCTTCCAAGGTAAGAGCTTAGTCCTCTTGCCCTTTCTTGTACATTCTGTATCTCTACCTGGCTCTACAACCCCACAGCATGTCCTTTCTCTTTGTCTGCATGCAAACTAACTTCACGATTTGAAGTGGAGACATGGGGGTCTCAGCCATCATGTCCCACCTGCTTGTTGTCAAGACCCATAAGACTGCCAGCCTCTATTGGCCTGGAAGTGAGCCCACCACACTACACATGTAGAAGAAGTTTTTAGTTGACACCAAGCTCTACAGATACTTAGCGACTACAGCTCTACAGATACTATAGATACTTAAAAAATCTGAATGCTCTTCTTTACCTGTCATTAGTTATCCCTGAATGTAACCACAATTTTATTTTTTTACATAATAAAGAGTAAAATCTAAGGCCAGATCTGCAGCAGAATTCTGTAACACAAGGAATATATTTCTGCACATCATGAAAAAAGGATAAATGCGAATCTTATTCACTTGTTTGGAAAGTGGGTTGAAGGTGCCAGATTTTTTCTGCTTGTACAGCACAAAAGACTAGGTGCCCCCTTGGCCATAGCAGTTATCATCTAGAATCAGACACAGTCAGGAAACGTAAAAAGATAAGATGCAATATAATGTATAGTGAGGTTTTTGTATTTGTGAAAAAACTGTTCGCTGAATCTTGTGGGCCAAAAATCAACATGAAGAAATAGTAAAACAGTATTCAAGATCATTTGGGTTCCCCAGGTGAAGTAGCACTTGGCGATCAATGTTTGGCGTATCAGCCTATGTTTTTACTGTGGAAGGTAGCATAAAAGAATGTATAAGCATCCAGGGAAACACAAACATTTCTGTCCTTTCCTTCAGTTGTAGATGTAAAAGATTTGAAACCTGGCAAATCTTACCAGTCCTGTGTGTCATGTGCCAACAAGTCTCATTTATGTCTTCCCCAGCGCATTTCTGAGGCTGAAACACTTGCTCACATGGCCATTTATCAAGCAGGTATGGCACGTCTGTTTTCTGGGTGATATACCAGTGTCATTGACATTAAAAATGGATGAGTGGGTTGGGGAAAAAATAGATAAATAAATAAATAAATTCAGCCTTTTTTTCACTGACAATTAAAAACTGATGCAAAACAGATGTTAAAAACTGACACACTTATGGAAATTGGACATTAAAAACTGACAGTTCCACTTGTTATTAACCTCTTCCCATAATAGTATGGTGGAAACCAGGTCTTTAGGCGACTTCTCTGCTACTGGTTCTCTGCTGTAAAGTACAACGGATACCCAGAGCTAATGCCTGTGATCAGAGTTCACTCTGTTTGTGGGCATTCCTAATTGTCAGAGGGACCCAAAGTGTAAAGTCTGCCCCGAGACCTGTTCCTCAATAGTAATGTAGCGAAATTCCCATAGACTGCAATACAGTTATATTGTAGTCCATAGGACTTGTAATAAAACAAGTGTAGGTTCAAGAACCCCTAGGGGTGTTAAAAAATAGTACAAAAAAAGTTTAAAAAACAACAAAACAAAAATTAAAGTAGTTCCTTACCACCCAGCCAGGACACTAAGCTGTAAGGAATGTCCACCCCACCCCCACCCCCCCGACAGTACTCGTCCATAGATTAGTACTGGGGGGCATTCCTCACAGCTCAGTGTCATGGCTAGGCAGTAAGGAACTCCCCCTCTGATAATACAAAGCTACGGACAGTACTATAAGGAGGCCATTCCTCACAGCCTGGCTAGACCGTCAGAAACACCCTTCTGACAGTAAAGCGCTATCGGTAGCTGCACCAATATCTCTTGCCTGGGGGAATATAGCAGGAAATTCAGCGCACTGTCTGCTTTCTAGTGGTATATAAAACCATGTGTGCCCGAGGACATGAAAGACCCTCTTTAAGAAGCATAAGCAGTGCTCCCAGTACTGAACGCCTGCTCCCATTGCACCAACTGCCTTATTTGCATAAGACGTCAAAGCCATCCACAGGCCACCTTTTTTTACAGATCCCTCATAGATTTCAGGATACACTCAGGAATAGGGCCCATTTTGTGATGGTCCATTAAAACAGACAATAAAGTGATGATGTGAATATCCCCATTCACATGTATTTCATTTAATCCAGCCATGAGATGGTCAGTCATGCGGATAGGGTTTAAGGCTGTACTTCTTGTAAAACTGATCTTGAAGGGAAGAAGCATGGCACAGCAATTTTCTTTAGTGTTCATTAAATTCCAGTGTCATACATCGTCCCCGGAGTCACACAAGACGTATGCACAGTGGAGCAGATTTACTAATATTGTTAAACACCTCAATTCCTGACCACTGGATGTTGATATTACTCTGGTTGCAGTTGGCCAAGCGCTTGATACTATCATCATACAAGTCTGCATAACGCCACCAATATTGTAGCTTTGCACGTGAGCCTGGGTTCACTATGCCAGTCATCTTATTAATATGTTACCCATTCATTGTCAATCACTGCTCTAGGTGCGGAAACACAATGGCACCAGTACTGTAAAGGCAGCCGATTTCCAATCTTCAAGTTCCTCAGACAGACTGAATAGTTAGTTCATTCTTATTACAAGTAATCGACAAACTTGAGTTCTGAGCTTTGGTGTAATATGTAAAAAAGATGGATTAGTGAAAATTACTGGCAAATCTATATTCTACTATTGCAAATCCTAAATGTCGCCATCTTTATCCCCAGCTGTCGCTCTTTGGGGATATTTGTATTTCTGTATATAAAAGGCTCGGTTACATTTGCTGAAATGCATTTCTCATCTTCTTCATTACAGAATATGTTAGTGACTGTTGCCGGGGAGAAGTGAATCATTTTTCACAGTGGGGCCTTGAGGATTGTATGCTAATCGACTTGAAATATTGGTCGTCTTGATTCCCACAAATGCTAATTCCTTCTATGTACACAGCGATTTCCATCATCTTCCCATTAATAGCCCAGTGGAGCTCTGAATTGCACTTGGAGTTTGCTGTAGTAAATCACATCTCAACCTTAGTCAATGGCAAGAGACATTTTTTATTTTCAACATGAATAATTGGTAATAAGCGAAGATATGAACTATAAAGGAGCGAGTAGATTGTTTCCCACATAAAGGGGCTCCAAGTTCAAAAGACTGAAAGTCAAGATGAAGGGTAGGAGCTAGACACCCTCGGAGATTTCCAATACAAAAGGGACAGCATGGTTGGCAGAGTACCCCACCTTCACTGGAGAGACATCCGTAGCGTAAAATCCTAAACTGGCAAATCTACCAAAAGGAATTTCAATGAATTGAATTAATTCTTGAATTAAAGGCTTTAATTATTCAGCACCACCTCATAGATACGCCATAGAGTTAGGGATCAGGGTTAGGGTTAGGCTACACATTAAGGCTAAGGCTTCAGCTGGCAGTTACAGTAAACATGGGGGTGAGGGGTAAGTGGCCCATAGACATTCAATATTATTGTGCAATGTGGATTGCACAATATTTTGATGGCAGCCCCTAGATGGTCAATATTATTGTCAAATATTTTGGTTTGTACAAAAGATTGTACCGTATGGAGGCGATATTGAAGGTTGTGCAATACATTGCGCAATCACGAGCACAGACGTACAACCACATTGTGCAAACAGTCCCTGCCAGAAGTCAACATGTTGAGTGAAACTGAATTGTGTTGTGTGATAATTGCTGTGACCGCAAGTCATAAAAAAAGGAAAGAAAAAAGGCTCGCAGAAAGGTAGAAAATGGGCTAAACAGTGGTTTATTGATAGGGACCCATGACAAATTACTCAATGAACTGAGAGTACCAAATGATTTCCGCAACTTTGTACGAATGGACGGAGAATTATTTGATGAACTCCTCGCTTTGGTTACTCCTGAAATCGGTAAAAGGAACACTATCAAGCCCAAATACACATCACTAACACAAAAAATTGCGCAATATTGCCAACAGACGGCACAATATTATCCCGTTTGCACAATATATTTTCAAGATTTTGAACATCACACAATATATTGCACAACCTTTCAATATTGCCTACATACGATCAATTATATCGCACAAGCCAAAATATTGCGCAATAATATTGATCGTCTAGGGGCCCCTTAATATGGAAGGTTTAGGTAAGGTTACATTTACACAGAGGATTAGGGTGAGGGTATTGATTAATTTTAGGTTATGGGTAGGCTCAGGGTTAGGTTGATGCATATAGGTGGAGTTTAGCTGAAGGTTGGAGTTACACAGGGTTATGGATGGGCTGTGTAAGGCTTATATTTTAAGGTTATTGTTCGAGGGCAAAGGTTAGACTCAGAAGTATGGTTGCATTGACTCTTAGGCTTCATGTACATGACAGTATGCATGGTCAGTGTGCTAGTTGTGTACTTGCCCCATACGCATGCCCTTGTATTGTCACAGTCCCATGTTTGGGACCAGGAGCCCAGGGCAAAACTCAGGATTGACTCAATACCAGTCTATTTTGCAGGCCACACTCACTGAAGAAAGTGAATGGGCCTGTGGATGCAATGTGGCACAAAGCCATTGTCCATGTGTCATCTGTGACATTCAGCCATAGACCCAGTACATGTACACAGTCATGTGCATGTAGTCTTAAGATATGTTCACACAGAGGAATTTGGAACCGATTTTGAGGAGGATTTTGCCTCAATATGAGTTACAATTTCCATGTGAAATATGCCTTTCATTCATTATAATGGATGAATAATTATATTCCCCATCAAAAATAATCAATAATATCCAAGACCATAGACTGCCGACCAACAGGCTCAAAAGCAAAACAAAGAACAGAGATAGAGACTATACACTTACACTAATGGAAGATCCCTTACAATGTGAGCTCTATGGGATTAATGCCCCTCAATGCAAGCCTCTTTTAGCAGCATAAACAAACATGGATAAGATCGTAGAACTCTCACCCTTCACTTTCCCTGCCCTTCCACCTATCTTATATTATTCAGTGGTCTTCACATTCAAAAGTTGTATCATATAAGTTGTATAAGTCATATCGCTATACTGTTACATCAGCATTGTGTGATATCTCTACAAGTGGGGAAGATAAATTCACTTCATTGGTCTTTCTTTTTGACCCAACCTACAGATCTGTTTCTAACAGATGTAACTCAGACATCGATCCATTTCACATCCATTAAACATAGATCCATTGATTTCTATTGGGTCTGTGTGTCTGTCCAAAAGGCAAAGCTAGAGCCTGTCAGTTTTTTTAACTGACCATTTTTTCAGCCAAAAAAACAGACATATGAATACACTTATTTCACTGGTTTTAAGTTGATTGTTTCACTGCTATTTTTCACTAGTGTGAATAAGACCTTAGGGTTAGATTGAGGGTTAAGGTCAGGCCATTTCTACTTCTATTTCTACAATCTGCAAAAAAAAAAAAAAAAAATGTCTGTATGTAATCCACAAGCATAAACTCGAAAAAAGATTTGATCCCCTACATTTGTCTGTGCCACAAATATGGGCAAAAACAAGACAGGCTTCATAATTTTTGGAATTTGAATACAGCACAAAAACTATGGCTGTGTGTATAGACCGATACAGAGTGATGGGTCTATAGTTTTATCTGCAATGCGGATAACTATGGTGGTGTGTATACATCCATAGACTGAGGTTTAGGGCTAGACTAAAGGTCATGGTTAGACTGAGGTTAGGTTTAATTTGTGAGTTATGGTTAGACTAAGGTTTATGGATAGACTTAAAGGAGTTCAGCTAATGGTTATTATTAGACAGAGGTAGAGGGTTATGGCTGACTAAAGGAAATAACCACTGAGTAGACAAGAAGTTCAGATAAATTCTAGAGCCGCTCATTTTCATATTAATATTCCCTTCATCCATGTCTTATAAGACACATTACCTTATCATACTGTATATTGAGGAATAAATTGCTCCAAGGGTCCATCAGAAAATCTGTTTCTTTGTAGAAGTAAATTGTCTGACAATCAACAAACATCTCCGTATTTAATCCTCCCACCCCGGGCCAATTCTAAATACTCTGCACAAAATTATTCATCTCCTCCCTCAAGGACAAAGATGGAAGATTGAAAATCACTGCAATAGAAATAAAATAACATGAGGTAAAACAGATGCAGAGTGATGACTGCGAATATTAACTATCCCTGCCCCCCATGGGGTTGTCATTCAGCTGACCAAACACCCTGAATAGTATAAGCCTACACTGCTTTGTAGTTACTAGACTACTAATACATGTATTGTCCTGCTCCTTCTATATACAGTATATGTTATAACTACAGCTCAGACAATCTATTCAAGAACCAGGAAGCTCATGATGTACAATTTGATGCTCTTCACAGATAGCAAACTATTAAAATGACTCCTTTTTTTTCAGCAACCAAATCTGTGACATTTCAGGGTTCACAAAAATGAGTTATTTGTTGAGCAGTTGTAAAATAGCTGATTTAGTTTTTTTGAAAACAAAATTGTTTCAAAGTATTACAAAAAAAAATTTTTTTTTGTAATTATAGGAGTTATTTTGCCAAAGAGGAACATTTAGAAGCTGGAGAAGTTAATCTGCTTTCGTGCGGGAGCTGAAGCCTAAGAAGCTTAGTGTTGGGCTTGGCGTCTCACCCTCTGTTTTTCTGTCGGCTCTGCCACTCTTCTTACCAGTCTTGTCACTCAGACCTGCTGTGCTCCATAACAGTAATAAGAAGTTGCAATCGCCCAAACTGTGTAGTGACGCTGGGCATTCTGGGTAGTTGGCCGCTGTCAGCGAGAGGCACCATGTATTAAATATCCTACTATAATCTATTCCTAAGTGATGCCCTAGAAATATTCCAGTGTCGACATAAAGCAGCAATGATCGCTTCTATCCAGAAATTAGGATTCTAACATTTCACATAAGTAGGGTTCACCATCGACTTATTATTTCTACTCACGGCCGACATCTCCTGGTGTAGGTTTTGGCAGCGGGAAAAGACTTAAGACACAGTATTAGTTATTGTAAAATCCACATAAGCTCCTTTGTCGTTCTCCAAATGACTGTTTGCTTATACAGAGCCAAATCATTGTGCAGCTCAGTAAAGTAGGAGCACTAAATGCGTAATCTTAGCATAGATGACCTTAGACCTCCCAAGAGCCAGGAGTATAAGGTGTCTTCTGGTGTATCTAGTGGTATCATTGGTGGAGGGCATCAAAAAGAAAGCACATTATATGAACTGTTAACACCTAATAACATCTCATATTGTTTTGGTTATTATCAATCTGTCAAGGTTTCTAGTGGAAACAGAATTTACCTTGGAATATATTTATCCCTCTCCTCATCCCCTATATACTGTAAGTGTCACATGATAGTTTTGGGAATTTCCTAAGTATTGAGGGCGGTAAAGATGATGGTGATCAATGTCAAGCGATTGGGAAAACAATAACTTAATATTGTATTATACTATATATATATATATATATATATATATATATATATATATATATATATATATATATATCACCTTGGACAACCACCCTAAACTATTCGGTTAATGCAGGCATATTGGTCACCAATGTATAGTTAGTACTATGCACAGTTTGAGGCTGGTGTGGAAAAATGCTTCAAAGTAAGAATGCTTTCAAAAATAGAATTGTTAATAGTTTATAGAGATGAGCGAACAGTGAAATGTTAGAAGTTCGAAGTTCAATTCGAGTAGCTGCTCAATACTTGACTGTTTGATCGAACATCAAACCCCATTATAGTCTATGGGGAATACATACTCGTTTAGGGGGAAACCACTATTCGACTCAGGAGGGTTACCAAGTTCACTATGACACCCCAGGAAATGATGCCAACACCCTGGAATGCAACTTGGACTGCAGGGGAAGCATGTCTGGGGGAATCTAACACGCCCAAGTCCCTGTATTACGTCGGGATCCCTGTCAGCTTGCGATATGCGGGAGCTGACTTTCTCCCATAGGAATGCATTGACCAGCGTTGATTGGCCGAATGCCATACAGAGAGCAGCATTCGGCCAATCAACGCTGGTTCTGCCAGAGGCTCGTCTGTGAGGAGGCGTAGTCTAATTTAGGACCAGAATGGAGACTGCTGTGGACCGATCTTAGACTCCGCCTCCTTCAGCAGAACCAGCGTTGATTGGCCAAATGCTGTACTCTGTATGGCATTCGGCCAATCAACGCTGGTCAATGCATTCCTATGCCAAGATGTAGCAGTGCTGGCCGTGCGCTCAGCTTGGCTACACCGGAGATGCAGCCGAGCTGAGCACACGGCCAGCACTGCTACACCAGAGATGTAGCAGAGCTGAGTGTGCGCTGAACCCTGCTGCACACTCAGCTCTGCTGCATCAGAGATGTAGCAGAGCTGAGTGTGCGCTGAACCCTGCTGCACACTCAGCTCTGCTGCATTAGAGATGTGCTGAACCCTGCTGCACACTCAGCTCTGCTGCATCAGAGATGTGCTGAACCCTGCTGCACACTCAGCTCTTCTGCATCAGAGATGCGCTGAACCCTGCTGCACACTCTACACTGCACACTGCTACACTTGAGATGTGAACCCTGCTGCACACTCAGCTCTGCTGCATCAGAGATGTAGCAGAGCTGAGTGTGCGCTGAACCCTGCTGCACACTCAGCTCTGCTGCATCAGAGGTGCGCTGAACCCTGCTGCACTCAGCTTTGCTGCATCAGAGATGTAGCAGAGCTGAGTGTGCGCTGAACCCTACTGCACACTCAGCTCTGCTGCATCAGAGATGCGCTGAACCCTGCTGCATACTCAGCTCTGCTGCATCAGAGATGCGCTGAACCCTGCTGTACACTCAGCTCTGCTGCATCAGAGATGTAGCAGAGCTGAGTGTTCGTTGAACCCTGCTGCACACTCAGCTCTGCTTCATCTCCGGTGTAGCAGTGCTGAGTGCACGGCCAGTACTGCTACATCTCGGCATAGGAATGCATTGACCAGCGTTGATTGGCCGAATGCCATACAGAGTACAGCATTCGGCCAATCAATGCTGGTTCTGCTGGGGGAGGCGGAGTCTAAGATCGGTCCACAGCAGTCTCCATTCTGGTCCAATCTTAGACTCCGCCTCCTCAAAGATGAGCCTCCGGCAGAACCAGCGTTGATTGACCGAATGCTGTACTCTGTATGGCATTTGGCCAATCAACGCAGTCCTATGGGAAAAAGTCAGCTCGCACATATCTCAAGCTGACAGGGATCCCGACCAGATAGAGCCCCAAAGAGCTGGGTGATTGACATTCCCAACTAAATAAAGGTAATCCCTAGCTAACCCTGCCAGTACATCTATCCCTGTCTCACAGTCACATAGTTCACAGTCTCATATGAACCAGATATTAAATCCACTATTCGTATAAATTGGAGGTCACCTGATTTAGCCAGCCAATGACTTTTTCCGATTTTTTTCGATGCCTCCGTTGTCGTAGTTCCTGTCCCATCTCCCCTGCACAGTTATTGGTGCAAAAAAAGCACCAGGGAAGGTGGGAGGGGAATCAAATTTTTAGTGAGTTTGCCACCTGGTGTTCGACTCGAATCGAACATCTTGAACAGCCTGATATCCGATCGAACATGTACTTGATCGAACAGTGTTCGCTCATCTCTAATAGTTTATTTTTGTCAATTAACAAAATGCAAACTAAATGGACAAAAAGAAATCTAAGTCACATAAATATTTGGTGTGACCGTCCTTTGGATCCAAATAGCATCACTTCTTCTAGGTTCACAGTTTTTAAAGGAACTTAGCATTTTAATCCGCAATATTTACGTCAAGTGGGGCTCCGACCTCATGCAGCTTTCCTGGTCTTATATATTGATGACCCACTCTTAAAGGGGTATTCCCATGTACATAAACATTTTTAAATTTGTAGATAATTAAAAGATAAAATTTTTGCATATATAAGTAATTAAAAATTCTGCAGAGTTTAAAAGATTTTCTCTAAATAACTTGTGGTCATAAGTTAAATCTTGATCAGTTGCCAATGGAAACGACCACAAATGCAGAAACTTTCTGTGGCCTGGGCCTTGTCAGGAAGCCGGCCATGATTTTCTTATTGCAGCTGGGATATGGGGCAGGGACACTATATGTGTGAGAAGATATCCCAGCCACAATAAGGAAATCTGACCTTAGAAAGTTTCTATATTCATGGTCGTATCCACTGGCAGCCAATTAAGACAACAACCTGTCACCACTAGATATTTAAAAAAAAATCTTTAAAACTCTGCAAAATGTTTAATGACTTATATTTGCAAAAATGTTTAACTTTTAATTATCTACAAATATAAAAATGGTTATGTACATCGGAATACCCCTTTAAGATCTAACAACCGCTGTTGAAGAAGCTGCTGTGTTCAGATGAGTGATTTGGTCTCTTCACTGACTAGCAAGCACATCTGGGCATGTTGTAGTGGCTGTCTTGGGTATTGCAGCTCATTCCATTCACTTAAATGGAACTGAGATGTTTCTGTACCATGTGACTGATGAACATCACTTCATTGGAACAGGGAAGAGGCAGCAGCTCTCATGTGCACTGATGCTTCTAAACAACAGCTGATTGGCAGGGGTCCTAGATGTTGAACCCCCACCGATCACATATTGAGGATAGATCATCATTATATAAGTCCAGGAAAACCCCTTAACTTTATATAAGCAGTCCCATACCAGGACAATTTCAGTCCACCATGTCACCAAAAACTCCTAGTAGATTTTTGTTTTTGTGACTTTTTATCTCTTTTTTTTATTACCTAGTGGGAGAGAACCCCCCCGCCCCCCCCCCCCCCAAAAAAAAACAACAACAAACAAACAAAAAAAAACAAACAATACATGAATTTACTACGTTAAAATTCCCATGTTTTACCTTTTTCTCATTTCCCTTGCCACATATATGGTTTTAAGGAATGATTTGCCTTTTTGTGAAGTTGCATTCATATTTTGAGCAATGCCCACAGCTCCGTTATATCCAGTGGAAAGTTTCATCACTTTTGTTAATGAACTTGCATTTCATTAGAAAATCTTCCAAGCAGCGGTTAATAATGAGTGATTCTTGGGCTGATTTAGAGCAATATTAAATATGATAATTTTTGTTCAAATACGATTTAATTAAGTCACTGAGCAAACAGCTTGAGTAAAATCAGAGGAGAACGCAAGTTACCACTGATTAATGGAGACGCTGGAAAAGATGAAGCGATGGGGCATCCATGTTATGCAGAATGTGTCACTGGTCCAGAGTGGTAAAAAGAGAATTACTCATCTTGTAATCGCTGTTTTCTGCCACATTCTTTCACATTATATTCAGATGGTTTAAGGATATCCAGTATTTGTCTTAGTGACCACAAATATGGCCGCCATGATTGTTTCAGCCTGATGTTCAATTAAAGCTGCTAGACCTCAAGGTAAAATCTCTAACAAGGCCCCCACCTACCATGTGCCATTTATAATCCTTGGCTCTTATTATGTATCAAAGTAATCTTTGTACCCCCTCAGTCACCAGAGCCCGTGTGCAACCACTGGCCCCCAACATTGAACCCCTTGTAGTAATTTCTCTGCCTCCAAACATAACAAAAAAGTCAATAAGAGATGAACTGATAACTCAGTGGAGAGGAAAGACTTTCACCTTAGACACCACAAGACAAAGTAGGGTTGAATTCCGGTGCACAGGACCCCACGTCATGCACTAAAATTATTAGACCAGAGGTGGCCATTAGAGTTACTGATTAAGAATGGCATAGGAAACACCAGGGGTTAATAGATGTTCCTAATGTAAAGTCCTTATGTGCAGAGTCTTCATCCTGTACAGTGACTATGTTTTGTGTCTTCCTTTGCTGTAGTCTTTGGATTCAGTCTCCTCAATCTGTGGGGTTCTTGTGTGTAGTTTCCCTCCCGCTGCAGCCCTTTTCTTCCTGCACAGTCTCGTTCTCTGCCATCACTGTGTCCAGTCTCTTTCTCTGCCATCACTGTGTGCAGTCTCGCTCTCTGCCATCACTGTGTCCAGTCTCTTTCTCTGCCATCACTGTGTCCAGTCTCGTCCTCTGCCATCACTGTGTCCAGTCTCTTTCTCTGCCATCACTGTGTGCAGTCTCCTACTCTTGTACCCTCAGTTATTTGTGCGGTGGACTTCTCCGGCCTTAAATGTATAGGACAGGTAGTAACTACCAGATAGCTTGTATTTCTCTGTTACCTGGTCACACAGGGACTCCTCCCTTTCCCTCTCAAAACTTCTTGGGCAATCCACCACAATGAGACCCCCGTCATACACTTACACACAGACATACATACACATATATCCACATCCTTCTCTCACTGTCCAGGGACATGCTTGATTGAGTCTTCTCGACCCACAGAGTGGGTCACTACAAATGTCATCTTATGTGATCTATACTGTGTACTGTGAAGGTATAGTGAGATCCAGTCACCCTATTAGCACACACAAAGTTCCACAGCCATTATCTCTTTAAGAAAAGGGTTGGAGCTACAGACTGTAAGAGGGTCTCTCTTTCAGTTCCAGGTCAGAGTGTGCAGGAGAGAGGAGAGGTGTGTGGAGGTGCAGTGTGTGCTATAGCCACATGGTGTGATAGCACAGGAGGCCGGAGACCTGCAGAGGTGAGATGAGACCTTGCAGGGACGGAGCTGCAGTCATAGGACCATCAATTCCTAACTAGTGTGAGAAACACTAAGAACATTGAGAGACTCACTGGACCGAGGCCTAGTGAATGCAAGATTCCTGGAGGCTCAGTAACATACAGAGTTGGGGTGAGTGTATCCAGCATCCCAAAGAACTCGCGTTACCTGCTGTCCAGAAGGGGGATCTACCCAGTTGTACTTAACCTTTGAGCTCCTGGAACCCAGGACCAGAGGAAATCTATTAGAGAGTGTGAGCAGCAGTGGAAGGCTGAATCATACTAGTGGTAAAAGGGAAGACTGGCATCTCACTATACTGGAGCAAGGTGAATCCTCCTGTAAAATCTGTCATCTCCTACTGACTACAGAAGTAAACTGTGTTTGGTTAACCCTGTCTGGACTGTATTCTTTCATCAATCCTCTGTTACTCCTCCTGGAAATCATCCCTTCTTCACCTATATCATCTGGCCCTGGGACCTGCCCTGGTTGGGGAGGGTATAACATCTGACACTGCATCACCACCTATTCCCAGAGGCCCTGCCTACAGTGCCCGGCTTCACCTCAAGCCGAAACCCCAACTGGCGTCACAACAAACTTTTATTTTTCTTTATTCTTCTTTAATCCATTTTTTCTTAAACCTCCCCTTTTTCAAGGCGCTGCCGCCCCCGGTGTCGGGCCTGCTCGCACCGTGAATCAACATAGGCTGAGCCGGGGCGACTCACATGCAGTCTCTTCCTTCTGTAACCCAATCCACCAGGGATGTGTCAGAATGACTGGACTAATAAAAAGTTGCAATCCTTTAACATGTCATTGCACAAATCTCTAGTTATAAAATGGGAGGAGCTACATGATAGCGCCCCCTGCAGGTAGACTGTTCTTCTAGCCTCACAGAAGGCAACTGTCTGTAGTCTTTTTCTGATGTTTGTATTTTTCAGTTATTATATCCACTGTACTGTATATAACACCTCCCACCCTTTGCATGTATTGTGACAAATGTCTGCCCGCGATGTCATTGGGAAATAATTTAGCAGACAGTGAAATGTGAGCTCATTTCATGCCCAGCGTGATACGTAGCGCCCAGGGCCAGACTACACACTGCTTAATGTCTGTCATACCCTTTGCTCTTAAAGGGCAGCTCTTTATTGAACACTTATGAGGCTCAGCCATCCATTAAGAAGCCCTCACTTCAGTTATGTCTCCAGCGGCAGGACACACACCGGCAGAGCACATCCACCACACTTACTCCTAATGTGCTTGACTTGGGAAAGTAATTAGTATTTTCCTGTGATAATTAGCACGTGTGAGGCACGATACAGGAATGAATACAATGTGTTCAGATATCTCATCACCTTTCCTTAATTATACAGTTGCCGGTTATTGCGGTGTTACACTAGACCCTGCTAGTGGCCCCCCTCGTCTTCCGCTGCCACTTTTCTCCTTTATGTTTCTATGAAACATTTTTTCATCTGTTCACCCTCTGGCGGTAATATAATTAAGCTTAAGAAAACACAAGGGGTGATTACATCTCCTGATCTGTTTAATGAAAATCTCAGCATTGCTGTCCACTGAAAAGCTGCATGCTGGAATATGAAAATGATACGTACAGTTATGGTTGACTTGTTGTGTCCTGCGCTTCATGATGATGACCTCAGGGCATAGCCATTCACCTTGAAATGACACCATCGAATGTAAAGCATCTAGATAAAAGGCTGGCATTTCAGCTACAAATTAAAAAAAATAGACGTTCTGCAGACCGCAGCTTTTAATAGACAGAGGCTCAGATTTGCTATTGTGGTTGCAACTAGTCAATGGCATAATTGTGGCTCATCTTTGGCATAATGTGGTACATCTTTACTTTGGTGCAAGAAAGGGCCTTGTACCAAATGTGCAGCGTAATATCATCCCTCTATGAAAGAAAGAGTAGAGAGATTGATGAATTCCCCCCCCCCCCCCCCAATATGTTCATTTACTGAAAGCAAGCAGAGATACTGAAAATGAATTGAATTGAAATTTAAAGTATATTGGAAATTTGAGGTGTTGAGCTATCGGTGGTTTAGAGATTATCATTTTTGCTCGGCAGCGCTGGAATCTGAGGCTTGAAGCCAACCAAGAGAAATGTTTGCAGAGGATTTGTGTGTTCTGTAAGTTAGTTGTGAATTTAGATTCTGAACCTAAATGATAGTCTATAGTATACAGTACCATACCTCCCAACTTTCAAAGGACAGAAAGAGAGACAAAATGTGAAGCGCGGTGAGTGCTGTAGATTTAGCTCCACCCACTTCTATGTTGACTCCACCCATAATCATCCATCATCATTCCATGTGCCTCCACACAGTATAATGCTCCTACAGTCACCCTAAGATTATATGCCCCCACATTATAATGTTCCCTTCCAATTGCCCCACAGTCCCTCCCTCATAAGTCCCTCTCTTCGTCCCCAAGTTTAAACTGGCAGAAACTAGAGGGGGACATTAAACTAGGGCAAGTGGAGGGGGACATTAAACTGGAGTAGCTTGAGGGGGACATTAAACTGGGGCAGCTGGAGGGTGACATTAAACAGTGGAGGTAGTTGGAGGCGGTCATTAAACTGAGGGCAACTAGAGGCAGACATGTCACCCTCCAGCTACCCCCATGGTTTAATGTCCTCCTCTAGTTTCAGAATGACAGTTTAATGTCACCTCCATCTGCTGTCCCAAGTTCAATGTCCCCCACTTCATCTGTCCCTAGTTTATATTGCCCCTAACATCTACCACCAGTTTATTGTCCCCCTTCATCTGCCACCAGCTTAATGTCCACATTTATCTGCCCTTAGTTTAATTGCCCCCTTCATGTGCCCCCGTTTAATTGTCCCCTTCATCTGCCTTCAGTTTAATTGCCCCCTACATCTGCCCCCAGTTCCCCCCTCTTGCTCACATGTGCAATCTCTTCTCTCCTCCTTAGCTTCCATCAGTTTTCATTCCCGCAGTCTCCTCTTTCTGTGTAACGCTATACTGTCCTATAGTATCCAGAATAGCTTCGCCCACACAAGAGTCTGATCACATAGTCATGACATCATTAAAGGTCTGGTCTTTTAGCAAACTAGGATTTAGGCTTTACCCTACCATGAGAGAACTGGTGGATGGGGCAAAGTTTAACAGCAAAACACTTCAGAGGCATAGCAAGACTTCAGGGGTATAGCGGGACAAACTGTAAACTATCTAGGACGGTGGGACAGCAGCGTAAAATGGGGACTGTCCCGCGGGATCCAAGATGGTTGGGAGCTATGCAGTACAGACCAGTTGTTGTTGCTTCCCCTCCCCTGAGGAGATCTAATAAAGTGCTTTATAAGCACAAGTAAAAGCTCCTCCCAGACTATGAGATCTGTGCTCTGCTCTGTGGCATTATGAGAAGAACATTCAGGATAAAAGGCATTTATTGAAACCTATTTCTAGAAATAAAACACAAACCTTTACAATGTGACTTAGGGATGATTCCTACCCTGGCTCTGTTAAGATAAGTAGTGGCTAGAGCTGCCCTTACAGATGCTGGCCCTGATATCTCCTGCTGTTATGGTATAGACTGTGCTTGCAATGTCCATTTTTTGCATTTGATGGGAATGGTATATGGCTAACATATCCAAGGTGGAAAAGAAAGAACCTCATTGCCCCAATGACAGTTTTGACCATACTCCTGCAGCTCCATGATGAATTTCTGACAACTGTGAAATGTGTTGACAGGAAATTGTGTAGTGGCGGATCTCCATCCTCGGCTGACATGGCCGTAATAACGTGTCAGTATTAATTCAAGGTTTGGATTAACTATTCACTAACTGGAGGGGAATAATACAGGATGAGGCTTGGCTTTAGACTGTCCTAGTGTGAGATCCGTATGACTTATAAGGGTTTTTTGTGTCATACGGAGTGGATTGTGGTCTCCATCTATTGCTTTCTTATAGGAGACAGTAATTGTCTCTACTGTTATAACTTACTTGGTTGCACGTGAGATGCTTGGCTGTATACTCCGTTGTGATCTGGGCACTGTGTGATTTCTACTGCCATCCTGTGTGCAAGACATGGCATCTCTAGGGAGCAGTCATGCAAGATTGTGGTCAGCAGTCAGGAAGAAACTTCAAGCATACAAAAGACAATGGACTCTAAGCATCTGCGGAGTGCCATACAATTGTGTACATAAAGCTTCACCGTGTGATGTAAAGTTCTGGAACTTTCTACAAAATTTTACCTTCCATTCATCTCCGCTCGTAAAATCTCTGCTCACTGTCACTGTCTGAAAATCTGTACTTACATCACAACTAAGGATTTGTTGCGGTTGAATCCAGACTAGACAATCCTGTGCTAAGTAAAATCTTCAGCAGCACAAATCGGTATTATAATCTGATATTTTGCTAGTCTCTATCAGGTGAGGTGAATGCGTCCGATGTTCAGTCAGGACTGGATTAAGCTTGGTTGTCTGCCACTAGGGTGTGCACAAGAATGTTTCCACTTACGAACATAGTATCGTCCGAAGGTAACACTCCAGGGATCCCACACAGACTATAGCTACAGATGCTGCAGTGTAACTCACTGATGTCTAAAGCTATAGTCATCTTAAATGAGAAGATTCCTTCATCTCAACTTCACTGATTTATGAGTAGAATGCCAGAACTACAGTGAAGACTGACACTGTAATGGATCCCTTTAGCAGCTGTCAACAATGCAGTAAACACTAAAGGCTTCACACAAGAGGATGAACCAGGAGCTGATACTTGCCCATAACAAAATATACATAACGTAAAATGCTCCCACTGTGCTGCAGCCTATTGGTGTTCAGTGACAGCTGCTCGACCACCGATGTATGTAAAGTTGCCCGTAGCTTCCATTATCCTCCATTATCCACTTAGAATTGGTCTTTGGTGACTTGTGGCACTTTATTGTTACTTTGTGTAACTCTGAGGAGACGTCGGAAGCTGCGGCAGTCGTGCTGCCAACCTACATAACTCTACCGCATTAACATTCCTGAGGGACACAGAGCGCGATTTCGTATTCCAGAGGACGCAGCTGTGTGATACGCTCGGCAATTTCAGGCAGATTTAGCGTTCATCCCGTCGTTGAATAATAGATGTTCCTCGGAATAACTGGTTATGTGAGAGTGGACTTTAATAGATTCTAAACTTGGTAAATTTGTGGCGGCTATCACCGAAGCCTGGGAAGAATCACGCTGCCGGAGATTAGTAAACCATCAGATTCTCTAGAAAGCCATTTCATGCAGATGATGAGCCGAGCTCAGGTGCTTCTAGGCCTGGAGGATACGATGTAGAAGCAGCGCCGCCGCCAACTTCTCGTGGAAGAGATATTCTTATAGAAGGCTCCTGCAATTACCAGAAAGTGAAGAGCAAAATACGAGAAGCAAATGTGGGATCTTTGTCACTAGAAACAGAGAAAATGAAAGAAATCAAACAAAACTCATTTCCAACAGAAGTTTCAGTACTTTCTTCTGGATTCTGTAAAGTAAAGAGCGGTGGTGTTGTTAGGACAGGCACCAGGGACACGTCTGACATGTATTGATGATATCATATTGTATTGAATGAAATCTTAGTAAATTTCATTGACACAAAAAGGCAGATTTATTGAAACTGTCTAAAAGTAAAACTGTATTAGTTGTTCACAGTAACCAATAACAGCGGCTTTCATATTTGTATTGGTTAAGATAGTTTAACAAATCTGCCCCATTGTGGTGGATTCATCAGTGCATGTATATTCATATCCTACAGATATACATTGTAATGTACAGTGTTTAGGTCAAGTGCTATATATAAAGAGCCCACTGACTTCTTTGTTGTCATATCTGCCTATGTCACTGACATTTACCATTCTGGACACTAGGAAAGCTGAGTAACAACCTCTGTATGAGCTTTATAATGCGGGAGACAACTTCCCAGGAAGAGAAAAGACTAAGCAATGGCTGATCAGAAGATGACAACTCAATGACTTACATCCATTAAGTATTCAGTAAGTCTGCTCCGCTCTATGGTAGATCTGCCTCCATCTATTGCACTTTTGGTCACTTACTCTGGGTCTAGAATAATGAGAGCACTTTACAGTTCTTATGTATTATGTAGTGTCTCAGTGGAGCCCCCTGCAGTCCATAATTCTAGTTACTTTTGCTATTTTGTGCTCAGTTGGTATAAAATCTTCATTTTATCTGTGTCCCGGTAAGATAGATGTGATATTGATTGTCATAGACTGGAGGCAATCATTTTGACCTACTTAGGGCCATTGTCATCGTCTCACTTTGAAAACTGCTATTCGTCAAATCCAAGCCGTTCTTATTCCTTAGTGCTGTGAAAAATAGAACTATTCAGTCCCGAAACTCAAAATATTAATTCCCAAAAATGCATCTGAAAAGAGCATTGTGGAAAATATTATTTTATTTAGATACTCCATGACAAATCAGAGCCTGATAAGCATGCAGAGTTGGGTTCCCCACTCCGGGCCCCTCAATTTAAGCTGGAGCTGAACAGAAAAAAATTAGCAACTAGAGTTTTAAAGAGGACGTTTCACCTCCTGGGGCACCTGCAGTGTAATACATCGGCTTTTCCGTTCTGTGCCCCCGGGGAAGAGCTATCATGCCAGTACCGTAGCTCTTCACTGTCAGTAGCATCTATAGCGCTGTACTGTGACAGCGGTGAGGAATACCTTCCCTCCCCTCCTGATAGTACTCATCAACAGACGAGTACTTGGGGGGGGGGGGTGTTCCTCACCACTTAGCGTCATCGCTGGGCGGTAAGGAACGCCCCCTCTCATGGTACAGCGCAATAGATGCTGCTGTGAGGAGGGGTGTTCTGACTGTCAGAAATGCCCTCCTGACAGTGAAGAGCTACGGTACCTAGCAGTTTATTACACCGCATGGTGAAAGATCCTCTTTAACAAAGCCAATTATGCTTGGTTTACATCTGAGTTTGGCATTCCGATCGGGGGAGTCCACATGAGGACATTATACTGTGTGAAGGAGACACTATGGGACATTGTACTGTATGCAGGGACCACTATGGAATATTATATCTGGAGGCTACTTTGGGACACTATAGTGTTTGTAAATGCGGTGTTATACTGTGTGGGGCCAGTAAAGTGAGCACTATGCTGTGGGGGGCAAGTCAAAAGTTTGCTATGGGGCCCAGTCATTTTTACGCCCCTGGGTTTAATATCATATTCATTGTACTGGTCTTTAAAAAAAAAATGAACTTTTTGCCATATACAGTACGTGCTGTTCAGAGTTGTGATATTTTCTTACATAGTGTGGTACCACCTAGTGTTCAAACAGTGTAGCAATGAGCATTTCCACCTGCTGAGTCTCTCAGGTATACTGCTTTCCCATAAACAGGTCTCTGCTGCAATCCACTGATCACTGCAGAGCAACCTATAGAAATAGCTTTTTATCCTGTTTGACGGAGAAGAAGCAGAGCCTCTGCACTAACATGGCAGTATAGCTATGAACACTCCTGTAGGAGAAGTAAGACGAGAGATATATTGTTAGTTCAATATACAATGCAAATTACATATACAATGCAAATAATATAAGACAGTACAGTACAATACCTATACAAAACATATACCATGCATAATGTGTAATAAATAGAGATGAGCGAGTAGTATTCGATCGAGTAGGTATTCGAACGAATACTACAGTATTCGAAAATACTCGTACTTGTTTGAATACTATCGCTATTCGCAGTAAAGTTCTGCAGCAGACTCGTCCTTGCTAGCCCGGAGAGCTGGCAGCTTGCGTTTATGCGGGAGCTGACTTTTTCTCATAGGAATGCATTGACCAGCGTTGATTGGCCAGTGCACAGCATTCGGCCAATCAACGCTGGTTCTGCCGGAGGCTCGTCTGTGAGGAGGCAGATTCTAAGATCGGACCACAGCAGTTTCGATTGTGGTCCGATCTTAAATTTCACCTCCTCACAGACGAGCCTCTGGCAGAACCAGCGTTGATTGGCCAAATGCTGTACACTGTATAGCATTCGGCCAATCAACGCTGGTCAATACATTCCTATGAGAAAAAGTCATCATGATCGTCCTTGCTAGTCGGAAACGCTGGCAGCTTGTCTTTATGCGTATCTGACTTTTTCTCATAGGAATGCATTGACCAGCGTTGATTGGCCAGTGAGGAGGTGGAGTCTAAGATCAGACCACAATGGAGACTGCTCACAATAGAGACTACACTCTGCCTCCTCACAGATGAGCCTCCAACAGAACCAGCGTTGATTGGCCAAATGCTGTACACTGGCCAATCAACGCTGGCCAATGCATTCCTATGAGAAAAAGTCAGCTCCCACATAAACGCAAGCTGCCAGCTCTCCCGACTAGCAAGGACGAGCCTGCTGCAGAACCAGCGTTGATTTGCTGAATGCTATACAGTGTATAGCATTCGGCCAATCAATGCTGGTTCTGCAGGACGAGTAAGGGCCGGTTCACATCAGCGCTTGCCTCCCGTCCAGAAGGAGTCTGCATGAGAACCCCCCCCTTCCCCGAACAGAATATCAGTGCAACTGCAAGCGCTGTGCAGTTAAAGTGCACAGACCCCATAGACTATAATGGGGTCCGTGCACTTTAACTGCACAGCGCTCCTCCTAAACACTCTCCTCCTGCTACTCGTGGACTTGGTGACTCTCCTTTAGTCGAATATTGGTTTCCCCTAAAATGAGCATGTTTTCCCATAGACTATAATAGGGTTCAATATTCAATCGAGTAGTCAAATATTGAGGCTCTACTTGAAACGAATATCGAATCTCAAATATTTCACTACTCGCTCATCTTTAGTAATAAACTATAAATAATAATAATATAGAATATTATAACTGAAACATAAACTGTTCATACACAATGTATAATGCTTAATGCTACAGTGCAACTCATAATATACAAATATACTATATATAAACACACATATGCAGTATCCATCTGCTGTAATTACAATGGAAAAGCAAACAAAAGCTGGTTCCAAATTGTTGCTGCTGCCACTTGTATCGCATAGGAAAAATACAGAAGAGACGTCTCTCTTGTGAGCCACTGTGATGTTCTAACACCATCTGACAGCCTTACAGCCAATAGACAGTGGTAGGTGCACATCTTACAGTGCTAAGGTCATATATACTATATCAGGTACTGTAAGCAAGATCACCAGGCCTTTGCAGTAAAGATGGAGATAGAGAAGGGTCTGTAATTCATCGCACTGCATCATACAGAGCACTCAATATGAAAAGCTTACAATTACAAGCAATAGAGTTAGAGAATCTTAGGAATAGGACAGTTTATGCGTTTTGCGCTCTCCGCCGCGAAACCGGGTTTTATAATCCGGACACAGAGTCGGACATGCAGTACTCTGTGTCCGGATAAAAAAATCTGGTTTCGCGGCGGAGAGCGCAAAACGCTCACCGCCGCGCACGGCCGGACCCAGTCTATGGTTTCCGTCTTCTGGCATGCAGAAGACGGAAACCATAGAACGGAAAGAAGAACGCAGGTGTGAACCCAGCGTAAAAGTGATTACATAGGAAAACCCTTGGATCTCATAGACTAGAGTAACGCTCACTGGGTTTCCACCAGTTTTGTACTGAAGCCAGTGGATACAAAAGTCCTCCTTGCAAGACTTTTCTCAATTTTAAGTGGATTCGGCACTGGAATTTCAGAAGGAGACTCCAACACAAGTGTGAATACAGCCTTAGTCAGATTTAATCAATTACAGTCAGATTAGTGATAGTATCACTGATCCGCCTCCCATTGACTCCTGTTGGTTTTTTCAGGCAGAATCCGCCTGAGGAAAGGTCATGTCGCTTTTTTTCCACTAGCAGAAACAATCCGCTAGTAGAAAAAAAAACTAGAAGAATACATAGAACTCTATGGTGAGGCTTTTTTGGAGGCGGATTCTGATGCAGATTCAGCGTCAAAATCCTTGCCAAAAAACTCTGTGTGCATTGACCCATAGAGAGTAGCTGTGCTGTTGTTGTGACTGTGAGGCTGACAGAAGCATTGCTGCACTAATACACAGGCTAAAGACAATTAACAGCCTGTGCTAAAAATCTCAGATATTTAAGTATTTTTTTGTTGTTGTTGTTGTTCACCTAACATACAGTATCACAACTGACACAGTTCTCTGCCAGTAACTGCAGGATTGTTTTAGTTCCAGAAAATGAAGATGATGTTTTTGATTACTTTGCTCACTCATCTTAGTCATAGGAGGATACTGCATCCAAGAGTGATGTGATCTTGAGTCAGGCTTCTGTGTGTTCCTCCTCCATAACATGTAATTTACTGGAAGGGCTTTCTGGACTGTCAACCTTGGCTCTTTCACTTGTACAGATCGCTGGTAGTTATGTTGCACCTGCTGAGAAATCTATTTCTCCTAGTCAGTGAAGTCTTCCTCCTCTTTTTGATGTGCTGGGAACATTCAGCATTGTGTGCAAGCAGAGGAGAAAGACATGACTGTTGGTGGAGCTAGTAGTGGCAGGGGGTGTGGTACTACTACTGGAAGTTGATCTGGTAGGGGAGCTGAGGGGGGAATTTGGAAGAAGAAATTGTGAGGTTGCTCAGGAATCTCAGGACAATGATGTGTCAGAAACAATGGGAAAGATGATGATATTGCTGCTGCTGATGACTCTTTTGTGGATAGGACCTGACATTTGGGTTAGGATGACAAGGTGACCTCAGATATTCCGGATATAATTCCGGCCAATGCACAGGCTCAATATTCAAATATGATTGTCTGGGACAGACCTCTGGGAATTTTATCAGGTGGGGGTTGTGGCGTTGGTGGTGGTAGTGGCAGACACGTTTTTGCTGCTGATGGCAAGCAACTATATATGGTCACCTCTCGTGGGATTTTTTTTTGTATATTGCCAAATGATAAATTAATGGCAATGTGCAATATCTGCAGGCAAAACATTAACTGTGCAAAAACCAATCTAAGAATGACATCTCTATGTGCTCACATGAAACGGTATCACCATCTTATTTGGCAAAATAAACTTGGCAGTGGCACTAAGTGAAGGAACTGAGTAAGACTGTCCTACTTCCAGTGACCTTCCCTGTACTGTAGGCAAGTCACATTGTTGCATCTGTTCCCATAAAGGGATCATTTTTGGTTGCTCTTTCTTTTGAAAAGCAAATTCTTCTTCATTTTTCTAGGCTCACAGTTACAAATGTGCCTCTGAAATCACAACCCTGTAGCACTTAAATGTCATCAAAACAGCTAATTTTTCTACAAAACCATTGCTTTTTGTAATATAGACATCATATGTAAATCATGAGCAATCACCTTTCTTCTTCAAAAAAGGGCAATTCATGGAGCATATTGAGGTTAAAATCCCATGTTGTGAGCCACAGAAAAAAAGCGCTTTGCGTTTTTTCCCACAGCGCTTTTCATAGAAAGTCTGCTGAGTTCTCCTTTGTGGACTGTCTTCTTCAATTATACCTATAGGGAAACTGCTGGCGTTTTCATGAAAGTATAACTAAGATGCTGCAATTTACAAAAATACAATGGTGCACAAATGTCCGCTGTGGATATTTTTCTGCAATGTGTGGATGGGACTAGTAAAAATCTCATCAGCTTTACAGGTATTGTAAAATGTCACGTTTTTTCTGCAGCGTTTCTGCCGTGGCAAAATCGCGTTTTTACACTATGTGGGTCCCAGCCTAAATGTGAAAGGGCATAAAAGCGAACGGCAGCACAGTGGATGGTTAAACTCAGAGTTTGTTTTTCCATAGACACACATGTTTCTGTCACTTTGACATAACTTCAACTGTGTTTGCCTTAGAGAGCTAGAAATTGGATAGCTAGGTTCCTAGGAGCCCTGACAGTGTTATACACTATGCTTTAAAGAGGACCTTTCATCAGATTGGGCACAGACAGTTCCATATACTGCTGGAAAGCCCACAGTGCGCTGAATTCAGCTTTCCTGATCTGTGCCCCGGGTAAAGCGCTATCGGTCCCGGTACCGTAGCGCTTTACAGTCAGAAGGGCGTTTCTGACAGTCAGGCAGGAACGTCCTTCTCCACAGCAGCGCCTATCGCGCTGTAGAGTGTGAGTGGGGAGGAATGCCCCCTCCCTCTGCTCACAGTACTCATCCATAGACGAGTATTATCAGGAGGGGAGGGGATGTTCCTACCCGCTCCACAGTACAGCGCGATAGGCGCTGCTGTGGAAAAGGACGTTCCTGCCTGACTGTCAGAAACGCCCTTCTGACTGTAAAGCACTACGGTACCGGGACCGATAGCGCTTTATCCGGGGCACAGATCAGGAATTCAGCTTTCCAGCAGTATATGGAACTGTCTGTGCCCAATCTGATGAAAGGTCCACTTTAAGGCAATTTAAGGTGTGATGTGTAGCAAACTTGTTCAACCCGAAACAAACAAATCTGGGACCCAAGTCTCCCGTACTTGAAACAAAATGAATCTTGAGCGGTTCGCTCACCTCTAACTTTTATATATATATTTATATACACACATACACAGGACATGCATTTTACATCTATATACTGAGAATTTCATGACTGTCTACCCTTCAAGCTTATGAGATCTGTGAACTTGAGGAAAAGTCTTTTAATTCTGATCCACAATTCTGTACTGACACCAAGCAGGCGCCAATAGCTGTGTCCACAGTCAGCAGTCTCTGCAGGTTCACGCCTCCTGCTTTATATACATTTCTGCTATAAACTTCTGCTCAGTGGAATCACCCAATAGTCCTTGCTCAGCACACTTGGGCTGCGCACGGTAAATTGGTGTAATGTTGGTAAATGATGTATCTCTTTATTGTATTGCTGCGGCCCAGGGGGATAATTGCCGGCTGATTACGTTCTCCCACAAATGAGCCGCATTGTTTATGGATCTGATGCTGCTGCGGAGACTCTTCCAATATATATAACCTCTGGACATAAACAACATACAGGGATATCATGGATTTACAAACCACACAAATGCCAAATTGTCAATACCGGTAGCAGGGAAATAAACGCTTTATGGGCAGCCATTGGCCCCAGTGTTTTATAATTATTGAACGGTGCTCGCAGTAGTTCCGATGGTAAATTGTAGCTGATATTCAATTCACTGTAATCATTTGTGACATAAATGTAGATGTAAAAAGCCCATCATTTATTGCGTACATAATAACCGCATGACCCGTAGCCGCACACAAATCTACCACTTTGAAGTGACCATTCGGCCCTATAAATTAAACTGAGGGAAATAAGAAGGGTCTGTAATAGGCTTCATTATACCGAACAAAGCTCAGCTCTCTGCCCGGTAACTAGAGCTAAGAGGGCCAAGGCTCAAGTGTGTGACCTTAAGGCAAGGGGACCAAGAGGTTTGGGTCCACTGCTGCTTCATTATGGGTCAAGTGTTGGACGTGTCCTTTGGATAACCACAGGATAGAGACACCTCCAGATACTAACAAACATAGGCCTCAACCCTCCTGTGATGTAGTACTATCACTGATAAGAGATGCTACTGATCTTTGACTGTGGAGAGGCTGTCAAGTCTCTATTTCACCTTCTTGGTACCTATGTTTAAAGCTAAAATGATGTGATCAGCCAAAAGCACTAGTCATGAGGGAGAGACTGAGATAACAAACCACCAGACAACAGGATTAAAAGATACTAAACTACGGGACACCAGGGAACGGAGCACAAAACGTAAAATGCCAGGTGATAAGGTCATAGCATTCAAGTGGCCCACCCCATGTTCTTGCAAAGGGTCTTCTGTTGTCAAGATTTGTGCAGCTGCTGCAAAAAACATTATGGAAAAGACTGTGGTGGAAGGCATTACGCTTTTTTCCGCAGCATTTTTCACAGAAAGTCTGCAGTGTTTTCCTCTATGAACTCCCTGCCTCTATTACACCTATGCAGAAAATACCAGCGTTTCCATAGGTATAACTGACATGTTGTGATTTACAAAAATGCAATTAGTCAGAATCTGATCCACTTTGCAGGTAATGTAGTATGTAATGTATGCAGCGTTTTGCAATGAGGGACCCCAACCTAAAGCTGTTCATAAACATGATATTTTGAGATATTTTTCTGCACATCATTGGTAGATCCATCCTATTGTAAAGTGCCATGTTAGGACTTTTGTCTCCGCATTCTTCAGACTGAGAAGAATCCACATCAAAATCCAGTTAAAAAAAAATGCCTCCCATTGAATTCAATGGGTTCATTTTTCTCTGAGCGGTTTGTTTCCGCTCACAGAAAAAAGAAGCAACATGCCCTTTCTTGAGGCGGATTCCCCGGCTGACTCAGCCATGGATGTCCGCCTTGTGACACTCCCTTCCAACTAGGCCCATTCATTTGGCCCTAATCCAGAGCAGAATGCTGCAATTGGCTGCCAATGCAGTGTATACACTGCACCGGCATCCAGTCGCGGCTAGCCGTTTTTTGGACCAGATTCTGAGGTAGCCTCCGTGTCAAAATCCGGTCCAAAAAACTCCTGTGTGAACCCGGCCTTAGCCTTAAGACTGGGGCCCATACTTATGGAAAGCTGCTTTTTTGTTGCAGATTTTACAAATGTTTTGAGCCAAAGCCAAGCGTGAACTTAGCAGAAGGGAGAAGTATAAGTCATTCCTTTATGTTTTTTATTTCTTTTGAATCACTCTTTGGCTTTTGCTCAAAAAATTGCAGCAAAATCTACAACAAAAATAATGCATGATATCATTAGACAGTTTTGTAAATTTGGCTCCTCTAACAGAAAGTCGCAGAACTTTCTTTACTCAGCCATTAGTATGTTTCTACAGAAAATTCTGTAACATAGGTGACAGGTATATCTTTTGTGAACGTTTCCGTCCTTTTCAGTTATTATTCCTATATAACCATTGCACTCATCATCCTCAAGCCTCTAGTTGTGTCTTACATCTCTACCGCCAGTCACACTTTACAGCCACTGCACACACGTCACTTTGTATTTTCTTTCCATGCAGGAGCCACATGTCTTAATCTGGGCTGGTGAGCGAGTTCTTTCCTCCATGCTCGCTGCCTATACCTGCCCCTATCAGATGTGATCATCTGGCGTCCTCCTGACACTAAGCTTACAGCACTCACTGCCATCTATTACTGGGATTCATTGCCTTTGTGATACTTGTATGACGACATTGAGCCCCCTGTGACAGTCGCTTTATCGTTACTGTGGCTGTCAGATATCTGAGGGGACTGCAAGAAAACATATGTAAAAAGTCAGCTGCAAGCTGTGGGCACATTAAATGTGATGCTGAGTGACAGGTAAATGGCGGCAGCTCGGCAGCTACCATAAGAGGAAAGCGCTGCAAAGAATAATCGTACTGCTCATTCAGGAAAGGCTGTTGTACTCCTCAGAGAGCTACACAAAGCCGCCATCTTATAGGGGTTTCTATAAATTACCTAATCAATGTATAGTGAAACTTTCTGCAACTTTATTACGTACTAGGAGGTGTACTTAAATCATAGCGCAGATTTACACCAGCTCCTATCATAGATTTAATGTTGTGGCATGCAGACTGCCAAAGGTTAAATAAATTTATTAAAAGGGCATACGCCACTTAATAAATTTGCCATAACCTAGGGCATACCCCCCTCCCTAACCATCTGGGATTCAGCGGTCCCAGAGTTCAGGCGCCGTGAAGTTTTTCCACTGTCCCAGGTGACAGTAGCTATGGCCTAGTTCAGTACAATGGTGAAGCAGGGATCGGTCCATTTTTAAAATTCGACCCCAATCTCTCCTACCGGCAGCTTGGGAGGAGTTAGGAATGATGTAGTGACATTACATTGTGTTTATTGCTTCAAAGCTGTCAGCAGCAGCAAGACTGGAGTGGACTCTAGGGGAAAGGGTTGAGGCAAGTATTCCTTTTTTTATGGATTTTATCATATAGGTTGAAATGTGGGGAGCATTATAGTGTGCAGGGTCTCCAAGTCCAAGGGGAAATACATTGTAGGGGGACTTTAAGAAGGATATTATATTGTGTGGGGGCCACAAGGGAGACATTATTCTGTGTGGGTGCCATAAGGGAGATATTATACTGTTTGGGATCCTCAAGAGGGATATTATGTATGGGGTCACAAATGTGTATTATATTGTGTGTCAGCTACAAGGGGGCACAGTACTGTATGGTTACACTAATGGGGCATTATACCATGTTGGACCAATAAAGGGGCATTATACTGTATGTGAACATAAAAGTGGGATTAAGCAGGACCAATCCCACCCCAGCAAATAACGGGCGCTATTTACTTACAGATCCCCACTGCTGCTTACAGCTGTCTCCACTTCCCCTTCTCCATCCCATATCATATCTGGCACATTATATTGTCTGGAGGCCACTTTGGGACATTATATTGTGTATAGTTATACTATATGGAAACCAGGAAAGGGGGGCGCTATGCCGTGGGGGGGAAGCTCGAGTCAAAAGTTTGCTGGGGGCCCAGTTTTTTGTAGTTATGCCCCTGGCAGGGCCATAGTGGTTATGGGCATGGTTAGAGGCATGGATTATTATAAGTAAATTTGCAGCTTTTTGTCCCTTTTTCCTTCCTCTGAAATTAGTAGGCAGTATTAGGGTGCATTCACTCAGTGCAGTTCAGTGCAGTTAAAACTTAGAAAAGCACACACTCCAAAAGCTGTTGTAACCAGTATTACCTGCTTAATAGTTTTTGGATTGTGTTTGTTCTGCTGACACAAGGTGGGCACAACATATTGTGCGCTGAAATTAAATATTTCTGGAAAAATTGCCATTATCACTTTACACCATCTGCTGTGCTTTCATTTCTGGAAAATAAATTAATAAAACATTCAAGGGTAAAAACGTGGCTATATCCCTTCATAAATTTCATGAGGGGTGTAGTTTACAGAATGGGTTAACCCAGTTTACTGGCACTTTAGGGGCTTTGCAAAAGCAGAATGGCATCCAAAAACTAAACAGTATATATGTGTGCTATGAAAGCCAAACAGTGTTCCTTCCCTTCTGCATCCTGCTATGTGATGAAATAGCTGCTCACATATCGAACTTTGTCGTACACGACATAGCTTAAACATTTTAGCAGTGCAAGTCTCTGCTGACACAAAGTGGCCAAAAATATTGGGCACTGAAATGCTAGATTTGTGTAAATGATCACTTTGCATATTGGTCCAAATAGTCCTAGTATGAGCAAACATTTTTCAACATGTTAGACCAGACCTTGGCAATGTCCTGCCCGCGGGCCACATCCGGCCCTCTGACTGCTTCTGTCCAGCCCGCATAGCTAGTTGAAGTTTTTTTCAAGGACCTGTGATGATATCATCACAGCCTATCACCAGGATAGGCTATGACTTGTTAGTGGGCGGGGCCATACAAGACTGTGTGCTGGATGATAAAGAGAGAAGAGACAGCATGTGTGAGCAAGAGGGGCAGATGTAGGGGGGCAGTTAAACTGAATGCACATGGAGGGGGGGCATTAAACTACTAGGGGGCAGATGTTCAAGGACCTGTGATGATGTCATCACAGCCTATCACCAGGATAGGCTATGACACTTTAGTGGGCGGAGCCACACGGGACTGTGTGCTTCTTGCAAGCTGCCGGCTATGGGAGCTGCTGGATGATAAAGAAAGAAGATACAGCATGTGTGAGCAAGAGGGGGGAACTAGGGGCAGATGTAGGGGGGCGGTTAAATGAATGCACATGGAGAGGGGACATTAAATTAGGGGGCAGATGGAGGGTCACATTAAACTGGGGCAGCTGGAGGAGGATATTAAACCATGGGTGGTAGCTGGAGGGGGACATGTCTGCCTCTAGGTGCCCCCAGTTTAATGTCCCCCTCCAGATGCCCCAGTTTAATGCCCCCTCTAGTTTCTGCTAGTTTATACTGGGGCACCAGGAGAGGGACTTAATACTGTGGGACATTTGGAGGTAAATGTTATAATGTGGGGGTGTATAATGTTAGGGTGACTGTAGGAGGATTTTACTTTGTGGGGCACATGGAAAAATGATTGAGAATGGGCGGAGTCAGCGGAAAAGTGGGTGGAGCTAAATTTGCCGCTGTGCGCATGGCTCTCTAGAACTGTTACAATTTCTCATGTGGCCCCATGAGAAAATTAATTGCCCACCCTTGTGTTAGACAATGTGAGTCTGGATTCTCAGAAACAGGGTGCACAACTTAAAAGTGCCACAATACTTCAAAAATATGCTAAGATAGTGTTGAAAAACTCTGACTCAAAGTAAGCCAACTAAAAGGTGGTATAAATGTAGACCAGACAGTCTGAACATATGCCAGATTTATCATCCACCATCAGCCACTGAGATAAATCTAGCAATTTATTTACGTTTACACTGTTTAGCTATCAGTAAATCTGGGCCACACTTCTGGGGTCAAAATGATCTCTATACCCCTTGAGAACTCTTGAGGGGTTTCCTTTATAAAATGTGGTTAAGTCTCAGGGTTTCAGTTTTTATTGCATTTTAGAACCTTTCCAATTGTTTGGCAATGCAGTGTAAATTACCAAATTAGGCCCCAAATGCAGTTGGTACTCTTCTGTTTGTGAGCCCTGTAATATTTCCAGTGCAGTGCATCGGCATCCCGTCGCAGCATCCCCCTCTTGATTATCCTCGAATGAATGGGCCTAAGTAGGAGTGTGTCTCGAGCCACGGACACTGCAGCTCAGCCAGCTGTGGCTTCCGTGTGAAGATAGGGCATGCCGCTTTTTTTCCCGCTATCTGAAAAAAATCGCTAGTGGAAGATAACTGTGTATGACTCCCATTGAAATTAATGAGAGGCATTTTTACAGGTGGATTTTGAGGCGGATTCTGTGTGAACATACCCTAAGGGAGCCTTCACACGATGTAACGCTGCACTCATTCTGATCGTAAAAACACGTTCAGAATGAGCGCGTAAAAAGCAACTCCCATTGACTCGCATGGGAGCCGGCATACGTGCGCTCCCCATTGAAATCAATGGGAGGCTTTTTTCCCTATGCTTTCAATGTATTACGCGCGTAGGGGAGTTTGTTCTCTGCTGAGGCTTCACTCTCTGCTCTAGATATCTCCAACCCTCCATTGTTTGAGCGATATCTTCCACCTTGTCTGTAATGAAGGACGGTTATCTGGAGCAGAGAGCAAAGCCCAGGCAGGAGAAGAAACGACCCTAATGCCATTTTCAGAAAATTTGCATAAGAATCAAATGCCAGTTTTTATGAAATTCTGCAATGTAAAATAAGAGAGGCATCTTTGGAAAGTGCAGAAGCTGCTCTACAAGGTACTAGCATTAGTTTGATACAGATTATCCTGCTGACAGACTCCCTTTAAACTACTTGTTCTTTTTGTTGTCATAATTTACACTGTGCTTTATTTATAACACATTTGCCCTTTCCCAGGTGTTCTGCTGCCCTCTTTTGGTGTTTTTTGGGGGAATATGGCTTGGCCAAAGTGGCCAATGCTTAAAAAAGCACAAAAAAAAGTACAAATGCACTCCAGTATGTAGGCAGCATAAACAAACCTTTCAAGGCAGACAGAATTGCATTCACATTTGGAACATGTTGTGCAATATTTATTTGTTGTTGTGCACCTTTTTTTCCCCAAAAAAACTAGCTTATTGCAATGGCATCACTGGAGAATCAGCTATCAGCACATATTTCTCTTCCGTCCTGACAGTTTGTTACAGTGTGTCAGTGCAGGTATAATGTATCTGTCTGACGTTCAGACTGATAGGAGGTGACAGATACTTTAAGGACAGGTTTTTCTAATAATGGAAATGTTCCCTTTTCTAACTACAGGAATAGAGTGAAGAGGAAATTCCTTGGAAGGTTTTCCTGTCTTGCACCCATCAGAAGTGAAGCAGGTGTTGTGTCTGTAGGGTTAATTGTTTCCATCTGTTCTTCAGGGCTTTGGGGAAGAAGAAACCTTTTCCTGCAGCACGTGAGAGGATTATAGGGATGTTCAGCAGAAATTCTAAGCAGCAGGAACGTAGCTCTGTCCGCATGTCATGTGACTGTGGCCTCGTCTGGACAAGAACAAGGTGTTCTGTAAGTGGCTGCTGCTTGGACTTGCTTTATGCCAGAAATCAGATCTTAAAATTGCTTATAATTTCACTCCTCCCCACTCCCTCCCTCCCTCCCTCTGCGGTCACCAGGAATGAGAAGCATCATAACTACAGGTAGTCGGAGTCCAGATGTTGGTCTGCATGGGGGGAGAGGGCTCTTACAGACAATTCAATGGCAATTACCATAAATCCATATAGCATAGTGTACTTGTTGTTTATAACTTAGCACTAGCTTGGAGCTGCAGATTTGTTACCAGCATTGCTACCAATGATAATTGATAGAGATGAGCGAATAGATATTCGATCGAATATCAGGCCGTTTGAGCTATTCGATTCCAATCGAATCGAGGCAAATACACTAAAAATTTGTATCCCTTCCCACCTTCCCTGGCGCTTTTTTGCACCAATAACTACGAAGGAACTACACAGAGCTGAGTGTGCAGCACGGTTCAGCGCACACTCAGCTCTGCTACATCTTTGATGCAGGGATCCCGACGTAATACAGGTACTTGGGCATGTTAGATGCCCCCAGGCATGCTTCCCCTGCAATCCCAGTTGCATTCCAGGGTGTTGGCATCATTTCCTTGGGTGTCATAGTGGGCTTGGTGACTCTCCTGAGTCGAAGAGTGGGATCCCCTGAAACAAGCATTTTTTCCTCATAGACTATAATGGGGTTCGATATTCGTTCAAATAGTCGAATATTGAGGGGCTATTTGAAACTAATATCGAATATTTTACTGTTCGCTCATCTCTAATAATTGGTAGTTACAGTTGTTACCTTGGGCTTCAGAATGCTACAACTACAGTAAAGACTGACACACAGCGCTCCCTACTGTCTACTAGATCATATGCTCTGGTCACCCTGAACCCTTTCTGATTGATGAACAGAATGCAAAAACTACAGTGACACACAGGCAGGGCAGTAAAAGGTGGATGACAATGTCAATGTGTGCACATCCTATGTATAGTAATCATTCTGTAGGCTCTAAAGTTCATCAGTTGCACAATATATAGTCAGTGACACAGACAGCACACCCCAGGACAGCAACCTCGAAAAATGTAAGCACCTTGATGTTAACACACATTTCCTCCTGCAGGATTCTGTTGGTGACTTTCCTCGCCTCAATGCATTGAAATCGATGGCGACAGCTCAACAACATCGTCAGAAGGCGGCAGTCGCCATAAAGAAGACGTGTAGATGTTATTGTGTGTTCTGACACCGGCTCTATACATGCAGCTGTCAGATCAATAGCAGCCATGACTCAAGCAGCTTCATTAGAAAGCGCGGGCAGGTCGTTAGATAAAACTTGGACGAGTGAATCACTTGTTGTCTTAGAAACTCGTTAGCTTTCATTTGCACACAATAACCCATGTATATCACTGTACGCAAAGTAGTCCAGGAAATATGGATCTGTACCGAGAATGTCAGCAAACAAGGAGGGCGCAGGAGCCCTAGCGCTCCACACACGGCTAATTATGTACCAGATATACTGCGCTAACCAAGACGTACTGCAGGACTAACCATGGTAAGACAAAACCTTATATGTGCCCTCATTATAATTATGTATCATATTAAATGTAGATCTCAAACAACTTATAATACAATGGCCATTAACATTTCCACAATCAATAGTGCAATCGAATAGAAAAATCATGATATATCTATCACAAAAAAAATGTTTCTTTCTTTCTTTCTTTTCCATTTTTCCGACCCCCTCCATCTGACATTCACTCTGAAATCTTTTAATCTGTTTTGCTAGGACAAGAGAATTAGTGGCACACGCGGAATGAGATTGCAGCATCCCAGAGCAATGCTGCTATATGCTTTGTGTTTGTTACATGTACCCCGGGGTTGTCTTGTTTGTCCTTTCTGTATAGGTGTCTATAGTGAAGCACATTACAGTATGTCTGCCATTTTACGGTACATACACACTTTCATTTAATGCTGTACTCCTCTTGACCAATCACAGGCCACAGGGTGGGGTTCTAGGAAAGGGTATATATTCTCTAGCAGCAGTAATATGGATTAGTCCAGTGGTTAGTAATCCAGTGATTGAGAAGTCCGATGGTTAAGAAGTTCAGTGGGGGACTAGGAGATCAGGCTCTGTTTCAGAGAGCAGCGTTCTAGCATCAGCCATCTAATTCCAAGGTACAACCAGAGGCTGCCCCGAGTAAGTGAGAGAACTTTTGGGGCTCCCGAGAGACATTGGTGTCCATGCCATTAGGAGCTACAGAGGTACTGTACAGCAGTGTTCCCTAAAAGGACTCATAGCCCCGCTGCAGTCCCCTATCTGCTGAGTTAGGCAGTGGTACTATAGGAGGAGAGGAGAACCGTACGTCAAGTACTGCGGTGCCTATATTGCCGTGGCAAATTATAAGTCTTGGACATTGTGTAAGGAGCTGTATGCTGAGGGTCATCCTGCAAAGCTGCTTGAGAATCTGTTTGCGTTGTTTAATACAAATTATTTGGTTTACCCTTCAACCGCTGGACTCCTGAGTCACTGCCAGCATCATCATCAGGGCCTCCTGAACAACATTCACTCCGACTCAGTATCGAGAGGTCCCCTGTCCAACAAGGAGTGCCCTGGGTAGGACAAGAGCTGCAGAAATCCCCTTTTTCTGCACAGGATTCAGAGTGTACGAGCAGCCTTGCAGGTCCAGTAGGTGGCATAGCCTGTGTTGCTTCTTTCCACACTCTCTGTTCTCCTCCGCTGGGTTGCTGCGAGATTACAGTATTACATAGATATATACTGGGAGGGGAAGGAGTAAGTAGTAGCAAAGTGAGAGGGGAGACAAAGGCTATTCACATACATACAGGTCTATAATGCCTATATGATCCTGCTGATGCTTCTGAAAGTGAGAATCTTTAGTGAGATTCTCCTCTATTTTCTGTATGCAGTGTATGAAAGACATCATAACAACTATCTCCACCACCAACTGACTTTGGGATCCTTTCATTAGTCTGCTGCCTGGCTCTTGCCCTCAACTAAAGCCCATTTAGCTTTGTGAGCCCAGGATTTGGGCCCACACAACAGCAGGCCTCAGGCAGCAACCAGATGTTTTACAATAATTGGTGATTGGTAGAGATGAGCGAACACCGTTCGATTGAATAGGTATTCAATCGAATATCAGGCCGTTCGAGGTATTCGTTTGCAATTGAATACCATGCGGCATACGCAGTAAAAATTCGTATCCCCTGCCACCTTTCCTGGCACTTTTTTTGCACCAATAACTGTGCAGGGGAGGTGGGACAGGAACTACAACAACGGAGGGGCCACACGGTGGGTCAGTGGTTAGCACTGCAGCCTTGCAGCGCTGGAGTCCTGGTGTTCAAATCCCGCCAAGGGCAGAAAACCATCTGCAAGGAGTTTGTATGTTCTCCCCGTATTTGCATGGATTTCCATCCCATATTCCAAAGACATACTGATAGGGAAAAATGTACATTGTGAGCTCTATGTGGGGCTCACAATCTACATAAAAAAAAAAAAAAAGGAACTACAACAACGGAAGCATTGAACAAAATTGAAAAAACCCATTGGCTGACAAAAACATGTGACCTCCCATTTATAGGAATAGCCAGCGCCATCTTCGAGTCATTTGCGGTGAGAGATAGGGAGAGAGAGATCTGCTGAGGGCTAGATAGCTTCTAGTAGGCAGCAAAAAACTGAAGAACAACAACAGCTCTTTTCAGAGCTATACCCTGCAGGGAGAGGAGTCGAGATTTCAACGAGGTGTCTCCCCAAATCAGGGATACGGAGCAATTCAGTCCAGCGATATACGCTCAACCCAGCTTTACAGGCAGTGTCCCCCAAACACCTAACAGGGATACAGAGCAATTCAGTCCAGCCAGATACGCTCAACCCAGGTTTGCAGGAAGTTTCCCCCCAAACACCTAACAGGGATACAGAGCAATTCAGTCCAGCCAGATATGTTCAACCCAGCTTTGCAGGCAGTGTCCCCCCAAACACCTAACAGGGATACAGAGCAATTCAGTTCAGCCAGATACACTCAACCCAGCTTTTCAGGCAGTGTTCCCCCAAACACCTAACAGGGATACAGAGCAATTCAGTCCAGCCAGATACGCTCAACCCAGCTTTGCAGGCAGTGTCCCCCAAAACACCTAACAGGGATACAGAGCAATTCAATCCAGCCATATAGGCTGAACCCAGCTTATCAGGCAGTGTGTAACCCCAAAACAGGGATACAGAGCAATTCAGTGCTGTTCAGGCAGTGTGTAACCCCAAAACAGGGATACAGAGCAATTATGTCTGGCTATGTACGCTCAATCCAGATATCCAGGGTGTGTTCCCCCAAAACCTAGGTGGGAGACACTGAAATTCAGTCCAGCTATGTATGCTCAATCCAGATATCCAGGGTGTGTACCCCCAAAACCTAGGTGGGAGATACAGAAATTCAGTCAGGCTATGTACGCTCAATCCAGTTTTTCACAGTGTTTAACCCCAAAACCTATCTGGGAGACACAGAAATTCAGCCAGGCTATGTACGCTGAATACAATTTTTAAGGGTCTACCCCACAATGCTAAGTGGGAAACAGCCGTTCATTCAGTCAGGCCATGTATGGTCAAACGTGTTTTTAATGCTGTACCCCCAATGCTAAGTGGTGGACAGCCATTCATTCAGTCAGGCCATGTATGGTCAAACATGTTTTTAATGCTGTACCCCCCAAAGCTATGTGGGATACACAGCAATTCAATCAGGCTATATCAGGTCAATCCAATTTTTAAGGGTCTAACCCACAAAGCTAAATGGGAGACACAGCCGTTCATTAAGTCAGGCCATGTATGGTCAAACCTGTTTTTAATGCTGTACCTCCCGAAGCCAAGTGTGATACACAGCAATTCAGTTACGCTATGTAAGCTCAATCCAATTTTTAGGGGTCTACCCCCCAAAAGCTAAGTGTGATACACAGCAAATCAGTCATGCTATATAAGCTCAATCCAATTTTTTGGGGTCTAACCCCCAAAAGCTAAGTGTGATACACAGCAATTCAGTCTCGCTATATAAGCTCAATCCAATTTTTGGGGTCTACCCCCCAAAAGCTAAGTGTGATACACAGCAAATCAGTCCTGCTATATAAACTCAATCCAATTTTTATGGGTCTATCCCCCAAAAGCTAAGTGTGATACACAGCAAATCAGTCACGCTATATAAGCTTAATCCAATTTTTGGTCAATCCAGTATTGTTTGCTCTCCATGATGTGAAGTATGCCTTTGTCTCTTGAAAAGCAACACAACATGAAGTCAACCATGTGTGCCAGTGTGTTACTTGGCATGACTTCGCTGCCCTAAACTGTAAGGGTCACTCCATTTCCTCCATTTTCCAATCCCCTTCACACATCCGTGCTGAAGCAATGGGATGCACTGAACTTCATCCTCAAGCCTCGTGTGGGAAAGTGACATGAAATGCCACTTCATCCCCCTCGTCTTCCTCCGCCAGCCAACGGTGCGAAGATGACAGCAGTGTGCTCTGAATGTTTTCAGTTTAGCAGAGGCTACTTTTCACTTACGAAAATGGCAGCACTTTGACCAGTATATCAGGCACAATGGTGTAGGTTTCAAAGAACCTTTGCACCAACAAGTTGAAAACGTAGGCCATGTGTGGACCATGTTTGAGTCTGGCAAGCTCTAGATCTGCTACCAGGTTCCGGCTATTATCACATACGCAAACATGCCTGGGCCCAGGTGCAGCAGGCAAAACCATATTGCCATATCATCCAGGATGGCATCCCTCACCTCGGAGGCAGTGTTGCTGTCTGTCCCCCAAGCTGATGTGCTTCAGCACGGCCTGCTGACATCTCCCCATGCCAGTGTTACAACGTTTCCAGCTCGTAGCTGGGGTGGAGGTTGCAGTGCAGGAGTAGGCTTTCAGAGAACCCCTGCCATGAATTTTGGGCTGGGAGAGGAGATAGGCCACCCCAGTTCCCACCTCGGGCCCAGACTCCACTACATTCACCTGGCCTATCATTACAGAGAAGCAGCATCGCTGACCGCAGGCGCTTGTCCATGCGTCGGTGGTCAAGTGGACCTTGCAGCAAAGCACGGAACTCTGGGCCCGACTTATGTTATGGGACATGTGCAGGCGCAAGGCGGGGACAGCACACCAAGAGAAGTGGTAACGGCGATGAGGGATTCTCACATCACACACAGGTGCGGGATTGTAACACTCATGAGTGCGTCGTCACAGCTGACCCTCTTAGTGGACTCCTCAAAGACACGGAGAGATCTCGCATAAGTCTGGCAACATGGGCGAGTTTTGGATGAGTGGCTAGTACACGGAATATATTTGACCTTGCTGCCTCTGGGCATGCCTCTGCCTCTAGCCACCTTTTTGCTGCTGCGCTTGCATCCACACCTACACTGCTTTCGCCCCTAGACATCACCCCTTTCCATGCCTCTGCCTCTAGCCACATTCTTTCCTGCTTAGCCTGCCTCCATATTTACATATCATTTATGCGATCTTTTCCTCTCCTGTACCAGAACAAAGAATGAGATTTTTAACTTATACCGGTGGTCGAGGACTGCAAAAATCCATTATTGTTTGCTCTCCATAATGTGAAGTATGCCTTTGTCTCTTGAAAAGCAACCTAACATGAAGTCAGCCATGTGTGCCAGTGTGTTACTTGGCATGACTTATAATGAGCTTCTAACCAGCACAGTTGGGGGAGTCAGGGTGGATTGAGCCTCTAACCAGAAGAGTTTGGGGGAATTAGTGTGAATTGAGCCTAGTAGGAGCAGAATTGTGCAACACTGATGGTGGAGGAGTATGAGGAGGAGGAAGAATTGTAGAGGGTGAGCACACACATCAAACTTCATGTCAGGATGCTTGACACTGCTGGACATGAAAATGATGGGTCTATCCAGTGGCTGTTCTGAAACCACCGTTTTAGGGGCTAACAATTTTAAAGGGGCTAACACTCTGCTGGTGCAAGGCTCAACTCACCCAATGGGCAAAAAACTCTGCTGCTGCAAGGCTGAACTAAGGTAAAGGGCCTAAAAGTCTGCTGGTAAGAGGCTGAAGTCACCTAAAGGGCCTAAATCTCTGTTGGTAGCTCAGCTTAAGGGCCTCTACCTTAATTTGGAAGGGCTCCACTTAAGGACCAGAAAAGTGAATTTTGGAAGGTCTTACCACATCACACACACACACTCATCCACAATGACAGTTCAGGGTAGGTACTTTTGGATTTCCCATTGCCTATGTTATCTGTGGTTGTCATGGGCAACATGATTTAAAGGGGTTATTGGTAATGTTTCTTTAGCTTAAAATTTGGGTTTCTGTCCATCCAGTTGGGAAGGAAAGAAGGTTTTCAGGTATTTTCCCACTTTAATAGTGTTTTTTTTTTTGAGTGTGGAAAGGTTGTAGTTGATAGTCTGTGATGGTGGGGTAAAACTGTGACTTGGGCTTGTTAGATGCCCCCAGGAATGCTTCCCCTGCTGTCCCAGTTGCATTCCAGAGGTGTTGTCATCATTTCCTGAGGTGTCATAGTGGACTTGGTGACCTTCCTGAGTCGAATGGTGGCTTCCCCTGAAACGAAGCATTTTTCCCCATAGACTATAATAGGGTTCGATATTCGTTCGAATAGTTGAATATTGAGTGGCTATTCGAAAAGATTAACGAATATCGAATATTTTACTGTTCGCTCATCTCTAGTGATTGGGGCTCCTGCAGGGAGATTGAGAAGATGGGGCCCAGGCAGGAACAATTCTGGTTAGCCTGACTATGCACCTAGGTGTCATCTCAGCTGCCCAATGTGTCTATAGCATATAAAAATAAACTGGGTAGCTTCTTAATATAGCCAGTGTATTATAGTTGGCTGTGATTCAGTATGATGAGTATCTATATGAAGTACAATTCATCTGTTCACCTGTGGGCCAGTCTGAGTCTGAACACCTTACGCCTCCCACACAGTATAATGTCTCTCTTGTAGCCCCTAAAGTTTAAAAACTTATTTATACAGCTGTAAACTTTTTGGACAATGAGACGGATTCCTCATATTATTATAACTATCAAATCAGAAATATAGAAAAGTTTGGTTTTTACCAAATACTCTTACTTGAGTCCACAACAGTTCTTTACCCTGTGCAATTCCTCATATTCATCCCCGCTCGCTTTAATCTGAGTAAAGTCTGAAAATGAAGCGAGGTTTCCACTTGGAACAGACGCTTGTTCCCGGGCTATGTCCTGACAGACGAGGGCTCAGTTGCTTGTGATAAAGCAGTTACTGAATAGATTTGCCCGAGGAAACTCAACAGATGTTCAAGTCTTCTTAGAACACACTTGAAACAGACTTGGAAACCCTGAGACAGTGATAGAAGAAGATCCCGGGGTAACTGTGACTGGAGTTAATGGATGCCAACCATCATTTTGGGTTTTCTCTACACACAAGTCTATATTTCAAGCCATTGACCTTTGCAGAATTCCATTGTGACTAATTACTGGGAAACTAGCGGCGCTTACTGTTTGCAAAAAATGCAATTTTGTTACTAAATAACCTTGAGTCCTTTGCAGCCAACGAGGCTGAAGAATCTCCACAGCTTCTCGGGGTCTTTCCTGGCAGGCACAGTCTGTTGGCACCTCACTGAGCCTCTGCTCCGTGCCACAGTCAGCAGTCTGCTATTCCCTGCCTGCTGTTTAGGATTCAGTAATCTCCAATTTGTACAGTTATTTGCAGAAGAAAAAGTTTTACGATAATTTGGTAGAAACCCAAATATGAGGTGAAATACGAACCTTGGGACGCAAGAAGTTCAACTCAGAAAGTTAAGAGAGAGACAAGGAGAGAAATGCCAAGAGAAGACGTATCTATGAGACTCGAGAGCAGCAGACACTGTATGAAAGTAAAGTTTTCTGCATTTACAAACCTAAAGGTTTAAAATAATATAATTGTATGTAAATGCACTGAGGACATCTTGAATGAGGGCCAGAAGAATTGGTGTAAACTGCTATAAATCATTCCATATAAGCTCTGCATCCTCCTATCACACCATAACTTCATATCTCAACTTTCAGGACCGCTGTGGCAAATTTAAGTGTTATAATCTAATGAGGCGAGGTGAGGTAACTGCCTCAGGCGGCGCTATGCTGGGGGCGGCATTTTTACTGACCTAAGCCAAGCCAGACAAGCTTCGTGCGAACTGTCCTAGACTGGCTTAGCATTATGACAGGGGAAGAGAGCGCCGGCTTGGGGTGGCCCTGTGGATGCAGCGCTGCTTCATCACTCAATTATTGGCAGCTGCGCTGCTCCAGCGGCCAGCCCCTATCCTTAGCTCTCTACCTTGCTCTCCGCATCCTAACGCTGCCCTCCCCCTAGTGCTGGTGGTGTGTGTGTGCGTGCGTGCGTGCGTGCGTGCGTGCGTGCGTGCGTGCGTGCGTGCGTGCGCGCGCGCGGGGCGGGGCGGGGGGGCAAACTAGGCATTTGCCCAGAGGCCCGATACTTTCCCTAACATTAGGACTGGATGGGCAGGGGAGAAATCACTCGCAGATGCAGGGGCTGTCGATCCCTGCTTGGAAAAGTTTCCCTGCACTGAGCAGCTTCCTGTGCCGCCCCTCCCCCTCCTTCTCAGCTGGGAGTATGAGAGGAGAAGTCATGTGCGATTAGCTGCTCTCTTCACTGCCAGCCAGAGCTGTATGTTTCCTCCATGTCCTGCCAAATGTAAGTAGGGGTGTGTGTGTGTGTATATGTTGTATATGAATATATGTGTGTGAATAGATGGGTATATGTGTAGGTATAAAGAGCATATCAATGTCTGTCTATCTATCTATCTATCTATCTATCTATCTATCTATCTGTCTATCTGTGTGTCTGTCTATTCATCTGTATTCATGTCTACCATTATACATACTAGAATTGTATTTTATAATGTGATGTTTAGGCCCAGTTCACATCTGCGCTCAGGTTTCCGTTCGTGGAGTCTGTTTGGGGACCCCCAAACGAAAAACCTATACGCATTAAAAAGCAGTTACCTTCAGGAAACCCGCTGGCCCCATAGACTATAATGGGGTCCATGTGGCTTCTGCATGAAAAATGTGGAGAAAAAGGCGCTGCTTGTTGGACTTTTCTCTCCACATATTTCACGTGGCTAGGGGAACAGAATAGCCCAACTGCAGATGTGAATCGGGCTTCTATATATTGAGATGTTAAAGGGCCTCTATCATTTGAATAACGTGTTTTTAGATATTCATATGCCTGAATAGCCTTTAAAAGGCTATTCAGGTGATGCTATTCTTTTTTTTTTTTTTTTTTTTTTTTATAAACTCAACGGTTTTATTACATGCCAGTGAAACCAATATGTAAATGAGCCTGTCCGTGCACCCTGGGCATTCCTCCAAGCCTCTGTGCACCCCCCTGCGTCATACCTTCAAACCGCCCCCTCTTTAGCTTGCGTTCCGAAAGTTCCTCCTCCTCTCTCCCTGTAACCACCTCCAGCATCTCATCACCATTTCTTGTTTGCTCTCTTCCACTGTCCACAAGAAAATGGCACTTGGGCATGTGCAGTAGCGCTCAGAACGGAGCGTTACTGCGCATGCCTGACATTTGTCAGTGTACAGCAGTGATAATGATGATGGGGGGGGGGGGGATTGGGGTGCTGGGGAAGGGGGAGGGGGCTTTTGGATGTCTGTCTGACTTTTTTTTCCACGGTTAAAGAGGACCTTTCATGAGTTAGAGCACATGCGGATTTATATACCGCTGGAAAGCCGACAGTGCGCTGAATTCAGCACACTGTCGGCTTTCACGATCTGTGCCCCAGGTGAAGAGCTATCGTGCCGGTATCGTAGCTTTTCACCATCAGAAGGGCGTTCCTGACAGTCAGTCAGGTACGTCCTTCTCCACAACAGCGTCTATAGCGCTGTACTGTGAGACCGGGTAGGAACGCCTCCCCCAGTACTAGTCTATGGAGGAGCACTATCAGGAGGGGGTGTTCCTCAATTCAAGAAAGACATCGATATATTGGAGCAAGTCCAGAGAAGAGCAACCAAAATGGTGGAAGGTCTGCAAACCATGTCCTATGAGGAGCGGCTAAAAGAACTGGGATTGTTTAGTTTGCAGAAGAGAAGGCTGAGGGGAGATTTAATAGCAGTCTACAAATATCTGAAAGGTAGTCACAGTGCAGAGGGATCTACCCTATTCTCATTAGCACAAGGAAGTACAAGAAGCAATGGGATGAAACTAAAGGGAAAGAGATACAGATTAGACATTAGGAAAAACTTTCTGACAGTGAGGGTAGTGAGAGAGTGGAATAGGCTGCCACGGGAGGTGGTGGGCGCTGCATCAATGGAAATCTTCAAGCGGAATCTGGATAAACATATAGCTGGGATGATTTAGGAAGACCTGCACTCGCAGGGGGTTGGACCCGATGGCCCTTGAGGTCCCTTCCAACTGTACCATAAGAATGAGTACAATGCCCCCTTGTGGCACCAACAAAATATATGTGGATCATGCTGTGATTTAATGCTGAAAGAGAGGAGACAGAAATGTATAATTCTAAATCTTATAACCTGATAATAGTAAGCACTGATACAGTATAAAGAAAACCATCAACACTTGACATGCTAAAGAAAGGTATACTCAAATATGCATCAAATTACGTGTTTCTTTTTCTAGAGGTACAGTTTTAGAGACCCCTTCTTGGGTTTTGCTACTATTGTACTTTGTACAATCATAGTTTCATCATACCTCCCAAATTTCAAAGGATTGAAAGAGGTATATAATATGTGATGTGCATAGTGTGAATTTAGCCAAACCCACTTCCACTTTGACTCCTCCCATTCCCATCCATTTTTCTTTGTGCCCCACACTGTAAAACACCCCTAAAGTCACTCTGACATGGTATGCCCACACAGTGTAAAGTCCTCCTGCAGTAGACCCCACAGTACTATGTCCCTTTTCTGGTGCTCCCATTGTATCAAACAAACATAAGGGAAAACCAATACTCACCTTGCCACATTCCCCTGCTGCTCTTCTCTTTTAGATCCTGGAGGCTTCAGGGAGCAGCAGACTTCATGCAAGTGATATCAGTATATTGTTCTTACTGCTCCTGGACAGGAGCCAAATGGTGAAGAATGGAGCATACACCATTTTACTCAACTTATCTGAAAATCTCTAAACTGATTCCCACTGACCAGGACAACATCCAGAATCCAGGACTGTCCCGCTGAATCTGGGATGGTTGGAAGGTTTGGTCCTCATGATTATTGGTCTTTCCTTCTATTGTTTTGATAAAAAGAACAGCCTAGGGCAGGGGTGCCCAATACGTCGATCGCGATCTACTGGTCGATCGCAATGGACATACGGGTCGATCGCGGGATGCAGCCAGGGATCCCCGGTGTCTGCTTGTTCACAGCGCAGGCTGAGAGTCGACTCTCAACCTGCGCTGTGAACAAGGACTCCTCACACTTGCAGGCCAGGCAGCAGCAGCTCCGGGGGATGACGCGCTCCCCGCTCTTAGGGATGGAGGGGCCGGGGTGCTGCTTGTTCACAGCGCAGGCTGAGAGTCATCTACGGACACTGGCAGGCGGGGCTGCCGCAGCCCCAGCCTGCCAGTGTCCAGAGATAGCTCTCAGCCTGCACTGTGAACAAGCAGACAGCGGGGATCCCTGGGCGGCCACAGAACGCCACTGTCTCCTGCTCTCATGCTCCGTGCCGGCCCCGCCCACATACTCGGCCCCGCCCACAAGAAATGGGTAGTAGATCTTTTGGACTTGGGCATGTTATAAAGTAGCTCACATGTTGAAAAAGTGTGAGCTCCCCTGGCCTGGCTATAGCAAAAAAAGAAAATCTCTAAACCATTCTCAGCAACAAGGACTCCTATTCATCATCATCAGCATTGTACATAGACCAAAGAATCCACAGCCAGAAACAAAATAGGTTGCAATGCTAGGGCAGGATCATGGCCTGGCACTTCTGTAATCACTAGCACTGATGCCAGAAAGAACAATTGTGAAGAAGGCCTTCTACAGTCCACATGGTGGGTTAAAAGAGGTACTATATAGCCCCAAACTGGATCTGCCCTTCTCCTCACCCTTTCACCTTGTGCATTATGCATCCAATAACCAGAAAAGTACTCAAGACACCATGCTAGTTCTTGACTATTCTTTTAAATGAAATTCCATTTTGTATTGATATTTCTGTGACTGATGCAGGAATCATCCCTGAAAAGACATTTCATGAAATAGGTTTTACAAAATTCCATTATTCCTTCCTGAATGCACTCCCATCATGCTTCAGGACATATTTACACACATTTCAGAAGCTTTTTACACTAGGAGGAGCGTCCTTATCATTGCCTCCTGATGGGTGATGTACTTTGTATTATACTTATATATTGTATCATTTTCTGTAATGTTATAGTGACTTAAAGGCAATTGTTTTTATTTCCGAGGAGCTTACAATCTAATTTCTCTGGGGCGTATGTAGATCCTTTCTACATATGATGGCCTGATTATGATGCCCCCACTCCCCTGTGTTAATGCTGCATTGCAGCAATGCCATCCCCTGTGCCACCCGTGTACTTGTGTATTTCCTAATGTCTTCCAGCTGTGAAAAGTTGTATCTGCTATTACAGAAGGTTATGTAAAATCAGCTTTTTCCGTATTATTTAGGCGACGCCGCTGATCATCATCAGCCTTTGCTTCCATATATATTTGCTTCTCCTTGGGTGAGCAGAGGACAAGCAGTAATTACCGCCAAATTAAAATAGTATGAAATTTTAATGCCTGCAGACAATGCGGAGACGTCAACATTTGGAAACAGAGGTCAACGCAGACCTATTAAGGGAATGACTGAGCGAGTGTGAGGTGTTTCTGTAAAGAAAGGGCAAAGCTGAGTCTTCTTGGTAACAACTGCAAATTAATGAAACGGTGAAGATTGCCGAGCGCCGACGGCAGCGTCTGTTTTTTTTTCAGAGTAGAATAATACCAGACAGACTATTAGCAATATAACAAAATAGTTATGAGTCCATCCCTGACTTTCGCTACCTGTGAAGCACAAATAATGGCTGCTGCAAGCATCACGTGCGGCAAAACACTTACACATCAACCTTGCCCTGACGCCTAATAAGACGACATGTTTATTTATAAGACTCATTTACCCTGGAGCCAAGTCTCAGGGGAGAAGGAAGAAAAATGTATTTTATGAGTAAAATACATAGAAAATAATAATAAAAAAATCTACAAATTCACAGTTCTGACTGCAGGAAAATAGCAGCAAGACAGATCTGAGAACATAGAGGTTCCTCTGATTACAGGTGCTGGCTCCAAAGGCTGGAGAACTGGATGTTTAATGGAGGAGGTGGGGGGAGGTCTGCAGCTCTGGATACATCTTGGCTTTTCTTTGCGCTGCCAATGTGAATCTTATACACGGTAGGAGATGAAATTTGGCTGCTATTATGCAGCTTCTCACTGTGTTTCCTCAACACAAGTCACTCCCAAGAAAAGAACTCACTCTGAAGACTATTTTATAGTTCACATCTAGAATTAATCTCCACAGACAGTAGGTCGCTGTATACATATATTACATTACTTATCTTGCACTGATTCTGAGTTACATTCTGTATTATACTCTAGAGCTGAATTCACAATTCTGCCGGTGGAGTCACTGTGCACATACATTACTTATCCTGTACTGATCCTGTATTGTATTCCAGCTGGTGAAGTAACTGAGTACATGCATTTTATGTACATAATGGTACATAATAACAGGGGTGGGAATTTATTACATGAATCACTGTGTACGTATGCTACATTATTTATACTGCACCGTATTTATACTCTAGAGCTGCACTCACTATTCTGCTGGAGTAGTCACTGTTTTTATACACTACATTACTTCTGTACTGGAGAAGTATTATACTCCAGAGCTGTACTCACTATGCTACTTGTAGACACTGGGAACTTTTGTTACATTACTTATTCTATACTGAGCTGCACTTACTATTCCGTATAGTCAGTCATCTGTACAAAACCTGGGTATCTGTGAGTATTCTCCATTAGTGTTGCTCAGAGGCAGTGATATATCAGATCCGTCACGTCACTAAAAAAAAAGTAATGAATGGTAAAAATTTGGAACAATTGAAAAGTGTCAGGAGCCACCAGGATGTCAACCACATGTGACCAGGAGTCATCTGAATAGCTGATAACTAATTAAAGACATAGTAATTGATCTCTGTGAGAGTGCCCTCTGCTGGAAGCAAGTGCCATTATATTTGACATATGGGTGTATACTGTGTTGAGCTTCCCAAATATGTTCTTTAAATATTCACAAGAGCTTATCAAAAAGTCATTTCAATACAATGAAAGTAAAATTCTAACTGGATGGAAAACACATATTACCAGGGTTGTATCAAACATTTTGCTTACTTGCTGGTTTGTTTGTTTTTTTGGGGGGGTTTTGTTTTGTTTTTTTTGTTTTTTTTTTGGGGGGGGGTACCAAAGGAAGCATAAAATGTTTGATACAATTCCTTTACCTTCATATCAAACATCTCTAAAAGTTTTACCAATCACTAAAATATTGGCAATGCTGCACAGTTTAATGGGTGCTACATTATGACATCATACAACACACTGGTGGAATAGAGTAAGATGGCAGGCATAAGGCCAAAAGATGCTAAAAATAAGGGAGGAGTAAAAACACTCTCTGATGAATGTCTGTAACAGGCTGCTCTTCATTCAGTATATTGTCTCATATGGCTGCTGTGCTAGCCTTTCTCTTTTCTGATCAGAGGTCATGATGACTATGTAAGTTATTATTTGCTCTGATCGGACATCATCTTGATTTCCAGTTGTCTCTCTCTCATGCTGTCAATCCATAATGCCTCAGCATAGCATCACATGGACAACTAGAGACATTACTATTTGTGCCTGCTGTGGGATACTATGATTATTCTTCCTATGTTTGCCAAAATAATCTAAAAGGTTAGATTACCATCTTCTTCATCCCAAGTGTGAGAAGGAGCGTTATCGGAGGTTTTTCCTCCCAACCGTGGTCACGATGTACAATCAACATCAGGCTAAGCGAAGACCAGTCCACACAGAGAACTAAATGATCCTGGGTCCTTCTTTTTCTTCTTAGTTGCTATGAGTCCTAGTATCTTTTCTATCTGCTATGAGCTTGTATGTGTTCTTTCTTGTAATACATTACTGTATTATCCATGCTGCTGTAATACACTGAATTTCCCTATGGTGTGACTATTAAATGATTATCTTATTTTAGATCAGGGAGGCAAATATCCTGCATTATAACTGTGTGACAGTGGCCTGTCTAGTCATAAGCTGTAGGTATGATAACACTTTGTGTCCCCCTTGTATGGTACAGTACATGAGATTGGGTCTTCAGGAGTTAAGCACAAAAGGCCTATAAATCTTTAAGAATAAGATCAAATGGCCCAACTGAATGGAAAGATTTCATACATTTTCAGATATAAAGCAATAATTAAACAAGGTAATATTAGCTTATTTACCTATATTGGGGGCGATGATGTAAAACATGACCAGAATGGTATAATAATACTACTAATAATAATAATAATAATAATATACAAATGGATGACACCAACAGCTGAATATACAGTAGTTATGACAACTAGATATTATAGCGTCATATATACAATGTAAATAGCTACATAAGCAGACAGCAGTAATAGAGGATTACACTTTTGTTGCTGCCGTTCTCGCATTTGTGCTCGCATTATGCGTTAGTCTCCACCTGCTCGTACATTTTCCCCATTACTACGTTACATTTCTTTGCATCATAGATCCGGGTAATTTCAGTCAGCAGTTTATCCTTTCATTTCATTACATCTGCGCAGCTTATTTGATGGAGACCGTCCCCCACTTCACCCTTCACATATTTGCTTAGGGAGTAAAAAATAAACCCCAAGCCAGTAATAATAATTTCATGGGATTGTAAGTATTGCGCTAATGTGTCGGACTACTCTTAATTTGCATGGTTGCCACAGGCTAGAGCTGCCTCTGCTTGATCTCAGAATACATAAACAGCACCCATATTATTGTTGTTATTATTATTAGTAAATTCTACAATTTCTCTGGGTCACCGTGTTTCCTGCTAAAATAAAGTAGAACTTGGAATATATTAAATATGTGACAAACTGCTGCAGGTTAATTGGCTCCGTATTTCTGTGAGGTGAAGGATCTACACTAGGGATGGGGCAAGGGTTAAATTTCAGACAAACACAGGAGAGCAGGAAGAAGCGAGGAGAGGGAAGTCGGTGAAACCAGAGGATATTTAGCTGATATCTTATTACTTTGTATCTAGTCAGTATTTACGTTGATTTTTCTTGGCTTCCCTACTACGCAGTTCATATTAGTTCTAGATCTCCTGTAGTGGTGAAACTACCATAGATGTGGACCATACCACTGCTATAGGGCTTTATGCATGGAGGGGCATCTGGAGCATAATTATGTGACATAGAGAATTTTGCCCCCCCCCCCCCCCCCTCGCTTACCCCAGCATTAGGACCTAGGTTTAACTGCTACTTGTGTGTAATAATATACTGGTACCTGAGGCTAGAAGACCTTGTGTCTTATTGATGGTCCCAAAATCCAGAGCCATCATGTGCTCCATCTGTACTCCAGTTTCCTCCCACATGCCAAAAATACACTGAGAGGTAAATTGGCTTCCATTAAAAAAACTGACCCTTGTGGGTGTTGGGGATTAGCGCCTGTACGTCAGCCACTAACTCGCCTACTCCACAATGCTTCCTGCACCTTATGTCCCTTGGTATGAAAAGTACATTACAGGTTTGTCATTATCTAATACGGACATATTAATCTTCACTATATGAATGGGATGTACATTGCAAACCACATCTGATAACATAATTCAATGGAACAAACACAACCGCTACAAAGAAGAATTGTTATTTCTACTGCAGATTGGAAAATTTAGTATCAAGACAATAGAAAATCCAGAGACGAGTCTCAGGCTCACTCCCTGTCACCTTGAAGACGAGGGTCGCCGCCTGACATTGCACCAATCACCCTATAAGGCTGAGCGCCGCGCTTTGTGTGTCTGGGAATGTTTTATGAATCTAATTGAGCATAAGAATCAAGTTTCTCAGACAGACACAATTTATTTGGGAGGAGAGGGATGCAGCAGCAAGTTATTGATTCTGGAGAAATCTACACCTCGTGAAAAATTAAGCAGACATTTGGAGGGGATCAATACGATTATCTCCGCTGTTTTAAAACTGCTTAATCTGATCAAATACACATCTCCAGAGCAGAGCACGATCCCTGCAGCACACGACCAGGCACTTACTGCTCGCACTGCAAGCCATTGTCTCCCCGTACAAAGACAAAGCTTCTGTTATACATAGAAAAAGAGATCCAGAAACTGAATAAAGAGAATAACTTAGGGGGTATAATTGGTGTAGAAGTAACAGTCAAGCCTAATAGGGCCAAATGGCCACCCGGCCAGATATGAAGACACCAGAAGAAATGGTGGGGGCCTGGTACAGAATTTGCAATCTTAATGTCATGCCTCTGTAAACATATAGGGGCATAATTATTAAGACTAGTATTATATCTACTAGTCTTAATAAAGTCCCCAACAGGTGCAGGACATGGCAGATTTTTGAAGAGGTTCTGGCGCCTCATGAGTCAGTTGCATGTCTGTGCCACAGAATGAAAATCAGCGGAAGTTAGGAACTGGTGTAGATTTCATTATAACATATCTTGCATTATAACTATGGCCTGGTTCACATCTGTGTTTGGTAATCCGTTCAGGGAGTCCGCATAGGGACGGACTACCAAACTCACTGGCAAGTGGTGAGCTTCTGAACTATAATGGAACTATAATGGGATCCGTGTGCTTTCCGCATAGTCTCTGCACAGAACATACGGACAGAAAAGTACTTCATGATCTACTTTCCTGTCCGCATGACTCATGTGGAGACCACACGGAAAGCACATGGACCCCATTATAATCTATGGGGTCCATGTGCTTTCACTGCTCACCGCTTGCCAATGCATTCGGTAGTCCGTTTGGGGGCTCCCCATGCAGACTTTGCTGCAAGAAAGGACCTTGCACAAAATGTGGCCACAAAATCATTCTTCCATTCGAGAAAACTAGAATAGAGAGATTAATAAAATCCCCCCATAATATACAAATGCAGCAATCATTTTATAATATATGAACATGAACGTTTGTCCCTACTAAGAGAATGTACCCTAAAATAATCACATTACAGAGAGACCATTTGCAAGAGCAACATCCAAAGTGTGAATGCTATAAAGATATGGCTTCAGGTTATTTTGCTTATCATTGACAATGATAGCCGCCCTCAGATATATTGCAGGTGGTAATAATTGCTATTAGAGCGTTATGTTGCTGTATATTAATAGTTCTCATGATTATAATCTCCGTCAGTCACAGTCAGACGTGTGGACTGATCTATCATTATGACAAGTACAAAACTGCAGAGGAAGAAACACAAGAAAAAGGTCACTAAACTAATTCATGCAAAATTATGCGAATAACAAAAAAAAAAAAAAAAAAACTAATGAAAATTACATCTGATTTCTGTTGTGGAGATTAATGTAATAGTCAGACAAATGTAATAGTATATATTTGGGTGGGAGCTTATGGCTGCCGCTCCATGGACATGCCCCGCATTATGCCTCTGGCTATATATGTGAGTGATGGGCAAGTTGAAGGAAGTTTTAAGTAGGTAATGGGTGTATCCAGAAGTGTAACTTGAAGCTCCTGGGCCCCAATGCAAAATCCGTAATGGGTCCTCTACCTTCCTTGTGGAATTTAGAATAGTGATATACTTTAGAGGATATATATTTAGATGGCATAGTGGTCCCTGGAAACAGTATTATGCTCAATGGTGGCCCATACTGTACACAGTATGATGTCCTATAGAGGCTCCTGTACACAGTATTATGCCCCATAGTGGCCACTGCACACAGTATTATACCCCATAGTGGCCCTTGCACAGAGTATTATGCCCCATTGTGGGCCATCCATGAACAATTATTATACTTTGGGGTCTTTTCAGACCTCAGAGTAAAAAACCCTGTTACTTACCTCTTCCTGGCTTCGGCGCATTCCCTGCTGATGTATGATGCTGATGTATCATCTTCAATGATGGAAGAGATGTCACTTGAGCCGGGGCTAGCGTCGAGACGCATAAGGATGCAAGCCTACCCCAATTAACATCTGGGATGTCACACAAGAAGGCTTGAAGCCTTCCGGAGCCAGGAGAGGTAAGTAACACTGTTTATTATGTTAACTTCATCTCTCCTGAGCCTCTGATCATTCTACTCGGGAGTCTGAAAAGACACCAAGTATAATGATAGTGTTTATGGGGTCCACGGACAATCGGTCTGACTTACTGATCCTGGCTCCTGCTCACAGCGGTCTCTGCAAAAGGGTAAGCACCGGCTGCCATGAGCAGGAGTCAGGATCGATAAATAAATATCACCTGTCCAGGGCTCCGGGGATCTTCTGGCCTGTTTCTGAGGTCACACGCCCCAGACCTGCTGGGACACATGTGATTGATCCCACTGTTCACATGGGGCACACCGGTATAATGTCATCATCACATCCCTTGTGACCGCTGAGGTCCAATCATAGGCTCCAGCCATGACATCCGGAGCACAGGATCTCAGTGGCAAGACTGAGTGTATAAGTGTTAGTTATTTTTAATCACTTTCCCCGGGCTTCTACTTATTATATGGAGTCTGAGGGGATCCCAAAGTATAATAATAGCACCAACTCTGGGGAAAAGCGGCTCTTGGGAGATCAAAATATTCTGTGTGGACCACAGTGGGCATATAATACTCTATGGGGGCCATTGTGGAGCACATAATGCATAATGCTGTGTGGGGGGTCCGCTGTGGAGCGCATAATGCTGTGTAGGGGCCACTGTGGAGCATATAATGCTGTGCGGGGGGGTCCGCTGTGGAGCACATAATGCTGTGTAGGGGCCACTGTGGAGCATATAATGCTGTGTGGGGACCACTGTGAAGCGCATAATTCTGTGGGGGGGGGGGCCTGCTGTGGAGCGTATAATGCTGTATGGGGGCCACTGTGGAACGCATAATGCGCTGTGGAACATACATTGTTGTTTTGGGAGCTACTGTAGAGTGCATAATTCTGTCTGGGACCCGCTATGGAGCACATAACTCTGTCCCAGTATTGTTTACATCCAGCACTGCACTGCTCACTCAACATATTCTTAAAGTGATCCTATCTTTCAAACACATTTTTTTCTGAGTAACACGCCGGAATAGCCTTAAGAAAGACTATTCTTCTCCTACCTTTTGTTGTTTTCTCCGCACAGCCGTTCCGTAGGAATCCTGGTTTTTAACAGTATGCAAATGAGTTCTCTCGCACATTTGTATGATAGGATCCCTTTAATAGCTGCAGTATCTGAGTTATCACTGCAGTACCCATAACCGCCACTATCAAGAATTCGCTCTAGGAAAGGGGGTCTCGGACAAAAGTTTGCACCCAGGCCCAGAAGACTTTAGTTACGCTACTGCATGTGGAAGATATTGTGTGCAAGGCACTTGTGTTTTTTGTGGATTCAACACACTTTTAAAGACTGCCCCAGCAAGGAAAAGGCAGACTGCCACTTAATATTAATACATAATATTGTATACTATATATATAAATGCAACAGCATTTTATCTTTGGCATAGGATAGTTGGTTGCCCCTGAGTACACTATGATACAGAAGAAGTATGTGAACCTTTGCAGGATTGTCGTTAACTTGGGATTCTGTCCTTGAAATCTTCATCTAATGGAAATCAATGGAATTCAGATAAGGACTGTCTGAGGACTCTGAGTACGTGTTTTTTCTCACCTGCTCTCTATGAATGTTATACTTTTAACCCTTATTGAATCATATTTTTGTGACTCTAGTTATTCTTGTGGTCCCTTTAAATGCAGTTACGCATAGCTGACAAACAATGAATGTATTAACATGATCATTACCACAGGGAAGAAGCACAGAGGAGTTGTATCTGCAGCAATGTATTTCCCACCTACACTAAGTTCACAGTCATAGCAGCATAAAAATTACTCCTTAATGCAACATCTCAAGAAAAACCAAAGAAAATCCGCTGTTTATATCCAATTTACCCAGAAATGTTTCTCTGATAAATAATACTTAAAGCTGAAGTAAAATAATATCCCCAGGCATTGTTATTATAGAAGTCAAATCCCAGAATTCATTTCACAGTCATAGATGTGTCCTTATTGGCTTTAATATAAATCCCTGCGACTGGAACAAATGTAACACCTGCCACAACAGCAAGACAGAAGGGTTGTATCGTCACTGGAAGACGAAGTATGACAACTGGCGGCATCCCGATCTTCTATGAAATGACATGTGACAAGTGTACTGATATATTTATATTCTTTGTGCCAGGGTAATTAGTTCTAAGACAGATTCCTTAAAGGACCACTAAACGTAGAAACCAAGCAAATGCAAAAGAATAAATAGTTCCCTATGTGACGCCGCACAAAATCTCCTGGTTTTTCTTGTTCTTCTTTTCTCTTATAATTACAGAAATTAAAAATAAATTAGGAAAGCAATATATTTTTCTCTATAACAGCATCCATGTCCCCCCTCGCCCTCTCCCCAATAATGCTAGTGCACGTGACCCCGGAAGTATAGGAGGAAAGGGCAAGCTTTAGGTCGTGCACTTTTTGTTTATAAAGTCAACAAGGTAATTTTGTTGGAAGGAATCCTCCAAGTAACTGACAGTATGAAACAGATAACAAACAGTAGTACCACTAGTAGCAGAAGTAACATTTCCAGCAGCAGTATACCCAGGGATGAAGCTAGCCTCTCTGCTGTCTAAGACAAACCATAGAAAGGTAACCATCCCCCCCGACAAAAAAAGATACCAGACCGGCTGTTTCATTCGAAATCTCGCACATGCCCAGTAGCACTCCCTCCGGAGGTTGTTTAGATGACCTCACACATGCACAGAGCCCTTTGTTTTCCTGGCCAGAGTTTTCCCCCAGAAGGATACTTAACCCCTTAAGGACCAGGCCATTTTTTGGTTTCGCATTTTCGTTTTTCCCTCCTCACATTTCAAGAGCCATAACTTTTTCATTTTTCAGTTCACAGAGTCACATGATAGCTTATTGTTTGCGGGACAAATTGTACTTTGTAATGGCACCATTCAATATGCTGTGCAATGTACTGGGAAGCTGGAAAAAAATTCAGAATGAGGCGCAATTGGAGAAAAAATGCATTTGCGCCATTTTCTTATGGGTTTAATTTTTACAGCATTCACTGTTTGGTACAAATGACATGTTACCTGTGTTCTACGTGTCAGTACAAACGCGGTGATACCAAATTTATATAGTATTTGAAATTTTTTGATACTTTTAAAAAAATGATAAACTTTGCAAAATAGAAAAAAAAATTTGTGTCATCATGTTCTAACACCTGTAACTTTTTCATATTTCCATGTATGGAGCTGGTTGTGGTGTCTTTTTATGCGGGACAAGATGACGTTTCTATTGATATCATTTGGGGAAAGATCCGATGGTTTGATCACTTTTTATTCAATTTTTTATAGGAGGCAAAGTGTTGAAAAAAACGCTTTTTGGCTGTTTTTATTTTTTTTGCCGCTACGCCGTTCGCAGTACGGGATAAATGTTTTAATATTCTAATAGTTCAGGCATTTTGGAGCGCAAGGATACCTAATATGTTTATGTTTAATGTTCTTTAATTACTTTTATAGCTGATCTAGGGAAAGGGGGGTGATTTGAACTTTTATATTTTTTTTATTTTTTTAATACTTTTAAAAACTTTTTTTTTTCTTCTGTTACATTTATGATCAGACCCCTTAGGTACCTTGAAACCTAGGGAGTCTGATCGCTCATACTATTCACTGCAATACTACAGTATTGCAGTGAATAGGAAAATCGCAGCACTTCTATTAGACGATGCCTCTGGCATCGTCTAATAGATCTAGTGCAGAGACAAGCCTGGAAGCCTTCAATAGGCTTCCGGCTGTCATAGCAACCAATCACCGCCCTCTTGTGACGTTCAGGAGGGCGGCGATCGGCGGAAAATGGCGGCGCCCGTGCCGCCCGCGCCATTTACACACTGCGGTCACGTTTGACCGCAGTGTGTAAAGGGTTAACAGCAGCGATCGGCTCGGGCACCGACCACTGCTGTTAGTGGCAGGTCCTGGCTGTATTATACAGCCGGCATCTGCCGTGTATGGAGCGAGCTCAGCGTGTGAGCTCGCTCCATACATCCCCATGCGACCCATGACGTACAGTTACGTCAAGGGTCGCTAAGGGGTTAACAATTGGAATCTTACATTTGGAAGTGCATTTGTGGCCTTTTTTGCCCTTTTTTTTATGACGCAAGTCATAAATACAGTGTGAAAAGATCTCCATGTAGGCAATGCCCAGGGGCGTAACTTGAGGGGGTGCAGAGGGTACAGTTGCATCGGGGTCTAGGAGCGCTATTTTGCGCCGCGTGTACAGTACCAGCTCCCATTGAAAACAATGGGAGCGTATACGGCCCGCAAATCCTCCCGCGGTGTCTACATACCAAATGACGAGCTAGAATACTCCGTGTGAACCCGGCCTTAGAACCGGTAATCATTACTATCAAGAATTTGTTGTAAGGATGAGGTAGGGGGCCCCAGACAAAAGATTGCACCGAGGCTCACAAGACTTTAGTTACGCTGCTGGTATTGCCCCCTTTTCACATCAAAAAATTAAAGTGGTGAGGGCAGCGTAACATCTGGAAAAAAAAAAGGTGCAAATGCTTCATAAATGAAGTGCGGGCTACAAAAAAGGCACAATTTATGCCACAAAAAGGCAAAAACAGCTTAATAAATGTGCCCCAATAAATATTGGGCACATGAAATGATAAACTCAGCTTCTCCACACTTTTGGGTTTCACAGCAGTGTTGTACTGTCTGTTTTGTACTGTCTGTCTTTCCTGCGGGGGCTGTAAAATTAATGGCGTCATAAGTCCGTGTAGATTTAGAGTGACCTGGTCTTAAAGGTGCCGCTCGATCATCTACATTGTTACATTAATTATTTACTAAACGCCCTTCCATTATTGGTTGTATTGACTTCATTCCCCCACAATTACTTAGTTAATTTCCACCACAATTGCAGCATCAATCTTTACCATGAGGCTCTCTGCTCACTTCTCTCTGCAGCTGATGCTTCATCTAAATTCAATAAGCAATGAGAAAGACCGATTTCTCTTATACATTCTAACTTTAGAAACATTTGAGATTTTACAACATAAATGCTTTGTTACAGTTGTATTGTGTCTAGATAATCATCTATATACTAAGCTGTCTCAACTCCAGATTGCTACATTTTACTTGTACTGATACATTGTAACAAACTATCAAGACAGGAAAAGACTGGATAAAATTGTAATAGAACCGTAGCTGTGAGACATGTTAGGAATATTTACACTACCATTATAAATGTCTGTTGCTCTCATCCATCATAGGACAGGAGTGCATATGGAGACACCCCTGTTTGCTTCTGTTCCCATGCACTCTAATGTACCAACCATGATAGAAGTTTTCTTCTGTCATGTTTGATTACTTTGGTCATGCAAATAAGACTGAAAAGTAAACAAAAATGACAGAAGAAAGCTTCCCATGACAGAAGAGAGCATCACACATTTATAACGCTAGTGTGAACGTACCCTTATTTCATTATTATGCATCTATGAATAGAACTGTTACCATTACAGCTGGGAATAAAACGTAACACAATTTCTATCAGCTCCTTACTGCAGCTCCTGTATTCTTTCTAGTGACGTAATACAGGCTGCTGTAAAAAGTGCCAGTACTCACTCCTAGTGGGCTGCTGCAGGGAGTATGATTTCCCCTTTACTGTCATATTACCCAGATCTCCACCACATTCCCTAATACAATGTTTAATATGGCTCCAAGGCTTGTGTCAATGAGGTAACAAGCAGTGGCGTATCTAGGAATGGCGGGGCCCCGTAGTGAACTTTTGACATGGGCCCCACCCCCAAGACCCCGACCGACATCCCCCCCTCATGATTAGGCCCCATAGTGGCCCTTGCACACAGTATTATGCCCCATAATGGCCCCTGTACACACAGCATGATGCCCCTAAGTGGCCCCTGCACTCACAGTATTATGATCCCATAGTGACCCCTGTACACAGTATTATGCCCTATAATGGCCCCTGTACACACAGCATGATGCCCCTAAGTGGCACCTGCACACACAGTATTATGACCCATAGTGGCGCCTGCAACACACAGTATTATGCCCCATAGTGGCCCCCGCACACAGTATTATCCCCCGTAGTAACCCCTGTACACAGTATTATGCCCCATAATGGCCCCTGTACACACAGTATTATGCCCCATAGTGGCCCCCGCACACAGTATTATGCCCCATAGTGGCCCCTGCACACACAATATTATGACTCCATAGTGGCCCCTGCACACACAGTATTATGCCCCATAGTGGCCCCTGCACACACAATATTATGACTCCATAGTGGCCCCTGCACACACAGTATTATGCCCCATGGTGGCCCCTGCACACACTATTATGTCCCAGTGTGGACACCCATGAGCAATTATTATACTCTGGGGTCTTTTCAGACCGCAGAGTATAATAAGGGGGGATACAAACATAAAAAAATACTGTTACTTACTTATCCCCGCCTCCGCTGAACTCCTTGTTGATGTCGGCCATCTTCAATGACACACAGGACGTCACATGATTCGGGTCTGCTTCATAACACATTTGAACACAGGCCCTGGTCGTGTGACATCAGGAACATCACACTAGTAGGCATGAAGCCTGCCCGGAGCCAGGTGAGGTAAGTAAATGGGGCCCGTTAACGGCCTATTAACAAAAAAAAAAAAAAAACGCAGTGGTAGCAGCTATTGCTGAGGCTCTTAATGTCCTGGGCCCTGTAGCAGCCGCTACCGCTGCTACCCCGGTAGTTATGCCACTGGTAACAAGGTTGCAACCACTAACTAAGTGTTGCTTAGCTTCCCCTATTCACTACATTGTGTTTCTGCTGCCACATTTCAGGGCCATCCGCACTACTGATAATACAAGAAGCAGGTCACAGCTTCCCACTGACTTCATGTCCTTATAAAACTAACAGGTGCCAGCAGGTGTCACGGGCTTCTTATTGCTGACTGTTATTGTAGACTGGAGCAGGCGATGGTAATTAACCCTATACTGGTTAATTCTCTGCATTCTCAGCTCTACCCTGAGCTTAGCTCAGGTACAACAAGAACATCCATGTTCAAATCTATCGGAAAAAAAAGTCACCAGCAGACTAATTACCATTGTTGATGGCGTATGATGAGGCGCTGTAATCAGACCACAGAGAGTCAGCTCATTCCAATGGATTTCGATCTCTGGTTTCATTCGGCTAGCACTCACTAATGGAAATTGCATTTAAATGTTAACAAATGCAAGATCCCCGGGGTGAGGAATAATGAAAACAAGCTGAAAATGAGGATGAACTTTCTGTTACTGCAACAATTGGACTGTATCTTCCCCACAGAAAGTTTACTTTACTCTAGGATCCAATGTTGTAAACACACTGACTAGGAAAGGGGGCATTGTGGGAAAGGATGCTGGCTGATAAGAATGAAACCATTGACATCAACTGTAGACCTTTTCTATGTCAATAAGTGAGATGGTAGACTGTTGGATCAATCCTCATAATTCTAATATTCAGGAATTTGTATAATATTAATATCCCTAAATAATGTATAACACCTAGTATTTCTCCATCCCAACGGTCAATGTTTTCAATTTGGCACCTTGTGACAGTTTCTAACCATAACCCCAGCATATCCATGTTATATAGAATGCCTCAAAATACATGGGTTCTGTAAAACTAGATAATCATGTTCTGGGTCCAGCCAAGTAAGCACAAGACCCAGTGCAATGGTGACTGGACAAATGGTTGGTGAAACTTAAGGTTCATCAGATAACATGGATAACTAAGTGTTTTTGCTAAAATCCATTGACCTACCCCATGGTATTGTTCAATTTTGGTGATTGGTAGGGATGAGCGAACTTCTTAACATTCATTTTTTTTCTGGTCAAACAAAAACTTAAATTTGCTTAAAACATAGTGCATGACAATGGCGGGGCTCCTAGGAACTTATCTATATAATTTCTACTTTTCTAAGGCAAATATAGCTGAAGTTATGACAAAGTGACAGTGACATGTACATCTATGAAAAAAATGAATAGTAAGCAGTAGATACAAACTGTAACGCTGTATACAATGGACACATATTCATAACCATACATTGTGCTGCCATTAGCTTTTATGCACTTAAAACACTCCAAAAATACCCTTTCTTCTGGGAAGGGTGCTTGCCCATGGCTTTTTAGATACACATTGTGGTTATATTACAAAAAGCAAATGGTTTATAGGGAAATTAAAGGGGTTGCCCCACCTCAAGGATCCTATCTATACTGGTAGCTTATGTAAATTGAAGACTTTTCCTAAATATATTGCTTTAGAAATTCTGCTCTGTTCTCCTGTTATGTGACCTTATTACTTCCATTGTTTACACTGTGTTGCTATAACTATGGACCTGGGAGACAGGACAAATGTCACTTACTAAGTAAGTTCAGCTAATTGCAAGTTGCTGATAAAGGTCTGGTATCTCTCTATGTAAACATAGTCGAATTGTGGTTTCCCCTGAAACGAGCATTTTTTCCCCATAGACTATAATGGGATTTGATATTCGGTCGAATAGTCAAATATTGAGGGGCTACTCGAAACGAATATTGAATATCGAATATTTCACTACTCGCTCATCTCTAGTGCAGACAGCAAGCCCATTCATGTCCTCCTGCATATGCAGTTTTATACACCATTAGAAAACCGTGCACTGAGTTCAGCGTACTGTCGGCTTTTCCGTTATGTACCCCAGGGATGGAAATATTGGCACCAATCGCTTCACACTGTCAGAAGGGAGTTCCTGACAGTCAAGTGTCATCGTCCGAAGAGACCCCAGAATATTATACTGTATAGTGGGTGACAAACCAAAAAAGTTTTGGGTTCGGGTTGAGCAAAAAATTGTGTAAAATTTGGGTCAAGTCCGAACCAGTTCTCTCATCACCAAAATAACCAATATTGAGGAAACCACTCAAAATTTATCACACAAATATTCACAAGCACTGCCTGGCAGTTTAGCTTTGGACTGAACTTGTTCAGTTCAAATTGGAACTCCTATTATTATACACTGGGGTCCAGCACACAAAAAGCTGAGGCCTAGAGAAGGTGTATAAACATAACAAACAGTCATACCTCTCCTGGACTCAGTTGTGGTATCCTCTGTGCATCTCCATCTTCTTTGGGCCCCTTTTGGCCTACTAAATGGGGGGAACCACTGAGACCTATAATGGGCTTTAGTGGTCAAGTGGGGCACACTATCATCATGAAACTTGTGGCAAAAGCCACATGACCTCTGAGGCCCAATCACAAAAGGACAGAAGAAGCCCAGAAGAAAATGAACAGACACTTTGACTATTTGTTATGTTTACTCATTTCCCCTGGTTCTCAACTTATTATTCTCTGAAAGACCCCCCAGGTATATTAGTGGTTCATGGGTGGCAAACCCCAAAAATTTGAGGTTTGGCCAAATCTGAAATTTAATGAAAAAAATTAACCAAAGCAGTTTACTTATCCCTAAAAACAATTGAAAGGATAAAATCTCAAAATGTTTTTTTTTTTAAACAATATATTACAAAACATATTATTAACATTATTACTGATAACCAGATGTCTTCTTCATTTGTGATGTAGCTGAGCCGGATTCTCTATGCTTTGTGTGCTGTGGTTGATGCTATGATTGTATTTCTATTTTATTCTCAATTCTCGATGTTCAGGAGATGAATCCGTTCAGATCCAGCAATCATTGGAGAGTGGTAGGAGCACACAGCTATTCATCATCCACAGAGAAGTCCGTGTCTGCACTTCACAAGGGATAAACCTTAAGAAAAGTTTATGTTAAATCCATTTAGAAAACTGAAGTGAAGATGGTAACTTTTTAATCTTCCTCAGTCGCCGGGGACCCGCTGTTGGCTCCATCACATTACGGTTTCTGTTCACGCCATGCAATGTCCACACAGTCACACGTCTGTTATTACCTTATACTCCGAATGTAAACTGAGAATTAATACCTATCAAACAAGCGGCCCAACATCATTAACAAGGCCAGAGTCAGCGTGTCACCACAAGCTTATTATCGCTCACAGTCAAGGGGCTTAAATGTGCAGGAACAAAATAACCCCTGTCACCGAACCTGAAATTATAATCCAAGGGAGAGTCCATCTATCAACATTTTACAGCATAAACTCACATAGAATGCTGAGTGACTGTGCAAATACATTGCATCACCTATCATTTATTGATCCTAAATTGCATCATGTCACCTGCTCCAGTCACATCCAGAGCTGCAGTCATAATTCTACAGTTATATCTGTTTTCTACTCCAGCGACATCCAGAGCTGCAGTCACATACAAGCAGTTAAAGTATGTCTCATACAGCAGCCATATCCAGAAAAGCAGACATGATACTGCTGTTACAACAAGTCTAATAAACTAGAGAAAACTTAAAGGGTGAATCATAGGTATATTAAATTATAATCTATTCCAATATAATATTATTACAGGTAAAGAAAAAAAGACAAAAAAATAATGAAAACAGAGTAAAACTAGGCTAATAATAATAATGGTCCAAGGTATGACAAAGTGAATAATTTGGTGTGTGGTGAAGATAAAAATTAATAAAGTATATTGAAGATAAAAGTACAAAATACTGTAGGTTACATATCATATTGGTAGGAAGAAAATATACTAAGAGTCTAAATGAGGGTAATTCTTTTAAAGCTGCTTTCACATGGAGTAATGCACCGCTCATTCTGACACATCAACACGTGTCAGAGTGAGCGCTGTAAAACAGAATCCCATTGACTTCAATGGGTGCGGTCTTATGCGCGCTACACATTGAAATCAATGGGTTAAAAAGCCTCCCATTGATTTAAATGTGTAGCGCGCGTAAGACGGCACCCATTGAAGTCAATGGGATTCTGTTTTACAGCACTCACTCTGACACATGTTTACGTGTCAGAATGAGCATCGTGTTACTCCATCTGAAAGCAGCCTAACTCTAAATTTACATCTGGGTTGGGTGTCCATCTGGTGCACATCTATCATAAATCAATAGGTGAAAAAGTGCTGAAAGACCAAGTTTTTTGTTCACCAATATAGACACCTAACAGAACTGATCTGTTTTGACCCGCGTTTTCCATTATTCTAGTCCCCTGATGGAAGAACATGAGCACATTGGTGATGTGAACGCACCGTCACTTCTATGGATGGTGGGGAGGGAGCTTTCCTGTGATTTATGACAGCAGTTCATTTTGAATGCCAGTCTTCATTTCCC